>NC_134455.1:37537325-37855089 GCF_047948215.1 Lycorma delicatula
TTTTACGGTTAAATAATTTACCTTAAACAAAGAATTTTGTAGTCAATTTAACAGATATGGAGAATCATCTTCTGAGTAGCAAAATTATCACTGGCAACGAAAGTGAAGGATTCTTGCAGAAATATCTGTGTTAAATATGATAATTTTTGAAAATAAAATAGGAAAATTGGAGCTGATAACTCTGATCTTAGTGCTGATGAAGGCTGAATAATATAACTAAACTTGTGCATGCGGCATTTACACGATAGAGCCATATCTTTATATTGTCTTTATTGTATGTTTATAGACTTTATTGAAGACATATCTACTACGACAGAACGGTAGTATGGAAATGATTCCAGACTTGATAACTAATGGTGGTAGTCGCTTATCACTTTTAACGTTTTTTTCACAGCAGTTTTTCCAAAAATAGGCTAGTTAATCAGGTGGAGCGTTCAAGTCTCGTTAATTAACCGGCTGAAACAAGGGTATCTTGTTTACGACAAAAACCATGCCTGAAACACACAATCACATACTGGAACAGATACGCCAATGCAAAGAAACCAACGCTTTAACATCGAAAATTTTATTAATCGGCATCGTACTACGGTGATAGGTGATGCTGAGTACCCCAATGTTGCTTGCACCCTACGGTAAGCTGTCCTGAAAAGTATTATTTTAAAACAAGAACATAGCTGCAGGCAAATGAAAGGGATATTTTTTACCTAGGTGTCAATCGGATGTTGATCACAAGCCATACTACTTTTATATTTGAGATTGTTAGGTTTGTTTAAATGGTTGCTCTTCTTGACTGGAGATAATAATTGTAAAATAATTCGTTTCCACAAAAATGGATTCAGACTGGAAAATACTAGAAAGATTACAAATTCTGTATAAATTAGAAACCCAAAAACTTTAAGTGTATAAGATTTTAAATAGTAAGTCACGTCAAAAATATAACAGCAGATAGCAGTTTAAAAAAAAAAAAAAATATTATTCACTTTAGAGGTAGCCAATTAAAATTCTCCAATCTTGACTCAGTCTACCCAATACAAAGTATTTTTTGGTCGATGAATATTTCATTTTTTACAGACATGAAATACGTAAATACATGAAAGAGAAAAGCAATTATAGGAACGTTTACTTATATTTGCAGACCAGCAATTTAACAGCTGATTCTGGAAGTAGAAGGTTCTGAGGTACGAATTTTTGGAAAGGTTAAGTTACTTTTGTAGGGATTTGAATACTATACAGTGGAAGCCGGCGTACTTTGGTGGTTAATCAAAGTATACCGGATCAATAAACTACTCATCTCAGCCAGAGTCTGTACTAGACTACACCTCATTTACATGTCATACATATCATCCTTATCTCATTGAGTCACGGGTTTGTTTATTATTTAGTATTTCAACAGATTGAAACATATACGTTAAGAATAATATATTTGCAGATCAAACAAGAATAGCTTAAAAATATAAAATCTTATTAATATTTAAATATAAAAGTACTAAGTAACATTACAAAAAAGGCAGGTTTTGCTTATTCTAATATAAATATTTTTCTTAAATCTTTTATAAATTTTTAACAAGGAAATATCTTCTTGTAAGCAAAAAAGCTTTTAGGATATTACAGATAGTAACATCCTTTTTTTTTTGTCTTCAGTCATTTGACTGGTTTGATGCAGCTCTCCAAGATTCCCTATCTAGTGCTAATCGTTTCATTTCAGTATACCCTCTACATCCTACATCCCTAACAATTTGTTTTACATATTCTAAACGTGGCCTGCCTACACAATTTTTTTGTTCTACCTGTCCTTCCAATATTAAAGCGACTATTCCAGGATGCTATTATACTATATTTTAACTATATTTTTCCAAATGCTTCTTTCTTCATCTATTTGCCGCAATACCTCTTCATTTGTCACTTTATCCACCCATCTGATTTTTAACATTCTCCTATAGCACCGCATTTCAAAAGCTTCTAATCGTTTCTTCTCAGATACTCCGATCGTCCAAGTTTCACTTCCATATAAAGCGACACTCCAAACATACACTTTCAAAAATCTTTTCCTGACATTTTAATTAATTTTTGATGTAAACAAATTATATTTCTTACTGAAGGCTCGTTTAGCTTGTGCTATTCGGCATTTTATATCGCTCCTGCTTCGTCCATCTTTAGTAATTCTACTTCCCAAATAACAAAATTCTTCTACCTCCATAATCTTTTCTCCTCCTATTTTCACATTCAGCGGTCCATCTTTGTTATTTCTACTACATTTCATTACTTTTGTTTTGTTCTTGTTTATTTTAATGCCGTAGTTCTTGCGTAGGACTTCATCCATGTCGTTCATTGTTTCTTCTAAATCCTTTTTACTCTCGGCTAGAATTACTATATCATCAGCAAATCGTAGCATCTTTATCTTTTCACCTTGTACTGTTACTCCGAATCTAAATTGTTCTTTAACATCATCAACCAGTAAGTAAGTAACCAGTAAGTTTAGTAACATCCTAAAATCTTCTAATATATTTTTATTTCACTGCTGCAATTTCAGTTTAATAATATTTTTTTTTTTAAACAATTTTATAAGTAAATAATTAATTAGGAAAAAAAATTAAAGTTTTAAGGAAGATGGAAAATTTTAAGCAAACTTTCTGTATCATATTTAGTTTAACTGAACATTAGAAATACTACTTTAGCATTTAAAACTATTCATATTACCTTTCATCTTATAAAAATGATTACACTTTAATTACTAACTAAATTATATTTTCTTTACTTCTGTATATTTTAAAATTTATGAAGTTATTGATGCATGAGGTACTATTTAATGCAGCAGTAAACTGAACATACTTTAAATTGGACAAGGATAAGAGGATAAAGTTTGGGTGGATACTTATTCGGCTGAAATTTTTAATTCAAAAACTGTGCGATTTGTCTAAAAAATTATTCATCTGAGAATGTCATAGAAAATGCATTTTAAGAAATTCTTTATAAATATTATTTTTTGCTCAGTGAATTTATCATATTTAAGTAGCACGCATTAATTTTTTTCAATAAAAGTTCCATGTGTTTTATTTTTTGTAGAAGGAGAAACACTTTTGATGTTAAAAAATAATAAGAAATATAACTTTTATGTAATAGAAATTCTAATAAATTGAAAAATAATATGTTTCACTTTCTACCTAGAGAAAGTGTTTTTGCTTGAAAAGAAAGTGCATTCTTTTTAAATCACTTTTCAAAATGTTTATTTAAAGAAAAAAAAAAACCATTTCACAAAAAGCTTATTTATTACAAATATTCAGAAATGCTTATTATAAATAATTCTACATATAAATTAATTTTATTAAAATACCATGAAAATTTAAAATTAAAATATTTTTTCTTTACATCATTCCATTTCTAAAATACTACGTTGAACTAAAACTAAGTTTAAAAATAATTTACTTCCTCATTATGTCATTTATTTCCTAATATGCCATTTTTATTTTGTTACTTTCTGTTAAAGCTAACAGTGATTTAATGTATAATTAATAAACTTTTAGTAATTTTAAAATAAAACAAGATTAAAACAAAAACCGCTATTTTATATTTATTTACTTACAATAATAATAATTTCAAAAAATTAGACTTTTTTAATTATTCATTGATATTATGAGTTTAAAAAAAATGTAAATAATTAATTTCATTGTGTATAATATTTATATTTAATCTATTAGATTATCTTAGGTAAATAAATAATCTCGTACAAAAATTAAGAATTATTAAAATTGAATAAATATTAGTTTTTTTTTTAATATTATTTAATTAACTACATTTTAGTAGTAATTACTATTTTTTTATTGTAAAATTAAAGAAGTAATGAAGTGAAGAAATGAATACTACTATTCAATAATGAATCAATGGTAATCGGGTTCTACGAAGAACTCAAACGAAAGTAAAACCAAGAAAATTAAGTTGAAAACAGAGTTGTCGGTTCTAACTGATAGTGTGAAAAATACAGGTGTATCAAGAGATTAATGGTACTATATTAGTAATATTGTAAGCACATTTTCACAATAGAATAAAAGGCACTGATCGTTGTCTAACTGAGGGCATATTTGCTGTGATATTTAACTGGAAATATCACACTTTAGTTGTATTACTCAATGTTTTTTTAGCTGTAGGAAATGCAATAAATGTAAGAGTAGGTTAAAATATCTGTAAAGTGCATTCCTAGGCTCAAGGATTAGGAGTATCAGTCACCTCATTTTCTGGTAATTTTTTTTTTAGCTACTATTTAAAACCAAAATCCACGTGAAATATTTTTATTCATAAGGCGTTTCGATTAATAACAAGAAACATCGCGGGAAAAAAAAATCAGAATTTTACTGAAAAAAATCAGAAAATTAGGTCTACCTGAACTGCAGTTCAACCACAGAAACAATCGTAATGATATCAATATAGACTGTTTTTATTTATTTTAAATTTAGTAATCTTCAAATTATAATAATCTCATAATGGTTAATGATACATAGAAATTCAGGTAGAATTTTTTCAGTTCCAATATAGTTCATTTAAATAACAGCAACGGATATGAAGTTGCACCGTATCTTTAGTATATTTGTTTTATAATATCGTTTAATATATTATTTTATCATTATTTCTATGGTTTTTCTTATTTTCATTTGTTATATTAGCTTTAATCTTAAAATTTCGTTTTTCTTAAAACATTCCTCTCTCACTACAATAGAGTTGAAAGTAACGATGAATTACAATTATCTGCATAAGTTTTACCAGAATAACTTCCACATACATTGGCAATTTCTACTAGAGAAATACCGCCATGGCTCTTGCCAGCGGTAAATACAAGGTTGGATCTCTCTCAAGGAGAAATAAAAAAGAAACCAGCAGTGATCATCCAACGGGAATTTTTAGCAACCGTCAGTAGTTACGAAGAACATATTAGAATTTATACTGACGGTTCTAAAACCGAACATGGTGTTGGATGCTCAATTTATGTAAATGGAGAAGCCCACTTTTGGAAACTGCCAGATGTGGCCAGTGTCTACACGGGAGAACTCACTGCAATTCAGCAAGCTCTTCGCTACACTAAACACTATTGCGAAGAGAGAGTGCTAATATGTTCCGATTCTTAAAGTGCACTTGTCGCAATTCGGAACAAGAACATTAAGAATGTCCTAATTGCAAACATCCTGTCCATTTTATACGTTCTAAATCAACGAGGACAGCTATGCGTATTTGTATGGACTCCGGGGCATGCTGGTATTACAGGTAATGAAATCGCAGACGAAGCTGCCAGAAAGGTAACAGTCTGCGATGATTTGGATGCATTTTCTGTAAGAGTGGCAGATGTTAAAAACCGTCTAACAAACATAGTAATGTTGTTCACTCGCCGTGAACAAGTAGCGGTGACCAGACTTGGAATCGGTCACACGCGATTAAAAAAATCATATTTGTTAACCGGCGAAGTGAGACCAATGTGCGCTGTTTGTAATAAAAACTGACAATCAAGCATCTAATAGAAGAGTCTACCATATCTGAGGACCTCAGAAAGAGGTTCCGTCTTAGAAATAATATTACTGCTGATCTGGATATTGGAAATGAAAAAAAATATAGTTGCATTTTTACACGCCAGTGGACTTCTTAAAAGCCTATAAAATGAAAGTTTAAAGCTGTGACAAAAGAATCTCTAAGCGGTAGTTTTATATATATATAAGGGAGTCTCGAAGCGTGGCACGTATAGTGACGGGAGGTAGCCCTCTTGCCTAGGCCATTTTGGCTCACCTGCACTCAAGCACTCAAGAGTCGGGGTGTGTGCGATGATGGCATGGGGGACCCTCAAGGGTGGATTGAGAGCGCGAGTCTATGGGTATGCGCGGTGCATGCCTGTAGCCTGTTTATAAGAAGGATTCAACTGCCACGGCACGCTGGCGCGACTGATAACCACCCTCAATAGCGGTTCTGGCCGCCCCGAGGGTGCTTAAACAAACTATAAACGAGACTCGTAGAAGAAAGAAAGAAAGATATGGTATTGATAAGTTGAATTTTTTAATTTCATGGTCTTTTGAGAACCTTATCTCAAATTTTAATATCGGGGCCCTTTACACCCCGTAAGTGTTGTGTGTTGTACTTGTCTTTTGTGTCTTAATGTTTTTGTGTAGTTTGTGCCTTTAAATAAAATGTAATGGCCCTTTATAAACCCTTACATATGACGATCCAGATGGTGATACAAATTACTTTTAAAGAATGTCACGAGGGCTAATGACCTTAGCAGTCGATGCCCGTAAAAATTCAGTTAAAAAAAAAAAAAATAAAAAAATAACTTCTAAATATTGTAAAAGGTCGTCGCCAACAATTTACAATGGCTTTCAAAAGCTTGTGGGCTTTAAACCGTTACTAAAGTTATGCTTGCAATTTTAGCTAATTAGAGCAAGATAAGGAAAGGGAGTATCCTCTCTGTTATAAAAAAAAGTTTATTTATTTATTTATTTTCACACAACTTCTATCATGGTTAGGTTATTTTAAAAGCATATTTTTGCACATAAAATTATTTAATTCCTAAAAAAAAAAATTTGATGTTTTTATCATGAATACTGCTGAGGAAAATATTTCAAAATATTTTGTAAATAATGATTATTTCAATTAATCATTAAAGAAAATGAAATAACACGGTTATACTAGTAAAATGATTTCTGTTTGAATGAAAAAAAATTGTTTCATGCCGATTTATTAAAATATAAGGAATTCATGAAATCAAATCCAATTAAAAATTTAATCAGATTTATTTCTATAATAAAACTGCTTATATCTATTTCTAATATTGTATTTTATATATAGACCTTGCTTTTCACTGGATTAAAAAATTAAACCTTGATAAAGACCAAAGTGCAGCTGATCGTATGCTAATACGCATACAGTTTTCTTTTTTTTTTAACCTCCGGGTTCATCATTAGGTATTGTTTCAGAGGATGAGATGAATGATTAGTGTAGCGTGTGTGAAAATACCATGCCTGACCGGGATTGGAACCCGGGATCTCCGGATGAAAGGTGAAAGGCCGAGTCGCTACCACTCGCGAAGGCCGGCTAATACGATCATACATAGGATCTCAGTGCCGCTATTTTGAAATAATTAAGAATTTAAATTTAGAGTTTAAGTTAGTTATTTTTAAACTGTAAAATAATTTTATATTCTACATCAAATCTTTGCTCATAATGTAAACATATTGAGTATCAAATGATTGTAGTAATATTTTCTTTCTTTACGTACATATAATTTTGATAAATAAATCAATGCCCTCTATTAAGAAAAAAACACGATAAATAATGAAATAATAGTGAAAACCTTTATACTCGTAGTAGAAGAAAAATAACGAAAAATATTGCGAGCTTAATTTTACTTTAGAAAAAGTTGAGAAAATACAATCTAAACTCTAAAGTTACACAAATATAATCAGACATTATTGTTACTATTATTAAATAGCTGCGATAATCTAAAGAAATTTCGGGGAAATTCAAAGTAAGTTATAAAACACAAGCAACTCCTAGCAATATTTTAATTCTCTCATCGACATCATCTTCTAACTTGAATAGAATTCATTATCAAGAAGCGTAATCTAAAATATATTAAAATATTTTTGTCTATTTATAATGTACTTTATTTTTGTGAAAGGAAAAGGTAGAACTTCATAACTAATCATTCTTCAATAATTCATCTAACAGTACAAGGTGAAAAGATAAAGATGCTATGATTTGCTGATGATACAGTAATTCTAGCCGAGAGTAAAAAGGATTTAGAAGAAACAATGAACGGCATAGATGAAGTCCTACGCAAGAACTATCGCATGAAAATAAACAAGAACAAAACAAAAGTAATGAAATGTAGTAGAAATAACAAAGATGGACCGCTGAATGTGAAAATAGGAGGAGAAAGATTACGGAGGTATAAGAAGTTTGTTATTTGGGAAGTAGAATTACTAAAGATGGACGAAGCAGGAGCGATATAAAATGCCGAATAGCACAAGCTAAACGAGCCTTCAGTAAGAAATATAATTTGTTTACATCAAAAATTAATTTAAATGTCAGGAAAAGATTTTTGAAAGTGTATGTTTATATGTGTCGCTTTATATGGAAGTGAAACTTGGACGATCGGAGTATCTGAGAAGAAAAGATTAGAAGCTTTTGAAATGCGGTGCTATAGGAGAATGTTAAAAATCAGATGGGTGGATAAAGTGACAAATGAAGAGGTATTGCGGCAAATAGATGAAGAAAGAAGCATTTGGAAAAATATATTCAAAAGAAGAGACTGACTTATAGGCCACATACTAAGGCATCCTGGAATAGTCGCTTTAATATTGGAAGGACAGGTAGAGAGGAAAAATTGTGTAGGCAGGCCACCTTTGGAGTATGTAAAACAAATTTTTAGGGATGTAGGATGTAGAGGGTATACTGAAATGAAACGACTAGCACTAGATAGGGAATCTTGGAGAGCTGCATCAAACCAGTCAAATGACTGAAGACAAAAAAGAAAAAAAAAAAATTCATCAACAACAATTAAAATATGGATTCATTGAAGTAGCCAAAAGCATAATAAAATTTACAAGTAATTTTACTCGATTATATCAATTTACCGACACAGGATTTGTAGTATAAATAACACCGAAAAAAAAGTAAATACATATACACAACACATACAATGAGAGTCCATTAAAACGAGATGCAAAAAACTGGCAGTATGCGCTCGTTATAAACCAAAGAGCCTACGCATACCGTAAAATAAATCTTCCCCTCTAAACACAAATTAAAATAACGGATACTCAACATTTAGAGTACAAAGTCGTACAATAAATCTGTCTGAATTTAAAACCAAAAATTAAAATCATATTGCATAAAATTGTAAGCACACACCTACTACTGTACATGCGTAAACAAATTTAAACGTACCTGAAATTGACGCGGAACTTATTTTCCCTTGGTAAATAGGAAATAAAACATTGTAGCTTGTATAAGCTAAATCTTTAATACCGTTCTTAAAAACAATCAAAAAGTACGATCGGTACACCCAAAATTGTAGGCTTACATCGATAAAATTTAAAATCCTAACCTAACTTAAACAAATTATCTGCAGTTGGTTGCTTTTAATTTTTACTTGAAATCGTCAGAACAAGTTTTTAAAACTATTTAGTTGTTTTATGTACTCGTTGCTGAAATTATTTACTTAATACAATTTCACAAGCATTTCTAAACTTTTTTGAGCTGTACGGTTGGAAATGACTGGATTCTCAATCATCGTGCAATCTTCATTTTCGCTTTAGCTGATATGCATTTGTTTCACTTCATTAATTATTTCTTAATCTGTTGGATTTTTAGTTACTAACACAACGTCGTGAGCATGTACATAATCATCTATATTACATCCGTTAAACACATTTATGGAATAATTGATCCGAATCCACACGGTGAGTGGATCTCTGGCTAATAATCTTTAGTTGCAATTGTAGCTAGACTAGATTTTTTGAAAAAAATTTTAAATGTTGTTGAAGATAAATTATTGTATCTTCTTTTGATTTATCTGATGGCATCGAAAACATTTCGATTAAATTTATTTTTTTCTTTTAAGCAGTCAACTAATTGTAATACCAGTAAACATTTGAAGTACACTTTAAGAGAGTGGATAACGCTTTGATCCATCGGTTATAAATCTTCTTTTTTTGGTCAAAAAAAGCAAAATTGCCATTTTTATGGTCCTGAGATTTGAGTTCTCGGTGTGCTCGAAAGTTACAATTAGCAGCAAAATTTGTCTCCTATTTTTTTCTGAATTCAAAGTCCCAATTACGAATTTCAGTTTCAAAAATTGTAGTCATTCAAGCCTTTGTTTGGCTAAGTATTTAACTGAAATTTCTTCGACCTTCTTAGAACTGGGGTTCTTAATTTTCCGACGATAAACAGTTTTCATTCTTCAGTTCCAGTCATAATTGAACACAGAACTGTAAGCCTTACTTTTGAATGCATTTTAGGAGAAAAACATTTTTCAGCTTAAATGTAAATGTTTTGTACGGAGTTAATTTATAAAATAAGGCCGGTTCAACCAATATTAAATATATCTTCTGATTCATAATAAAATTTTATTAGTGGTCAGTTATCACCCAGCTAATAGCTAATATCAGAATTGTCGACGTTACCTTCTTCACCATTAATTTCTGCAAAAACGATTTGATATCTGCATTTAAATCGGTTCAGCCAAACGTCCCACTATGTTTTGGAAATCTTCATTGACATAGAAGCAGAATTTCCTTTCTTTTGTTGGAGATCTGTCCTCTATGAGTTGGAACGCCGCAATGTTCCCGTAGCCCTACAGGCCGTAGTATGTAACTATTTTTCTAACCGAAAGGCTCCGTTTGAAGAAGCGCACGTAGTTGTAGAAAAATCCGACACTAGGGGAAGCCCGCAGTTCTCGGTCCCTTGTTGTGGAACCTAAACTTTGACGGATTTCAGGAATTGACATTCCCAGAAGGTGTCACAGCCCAGGTTTTCGATGATAATTATCTCTTATTAGATCTGAAAAATAACGAGCGCAGGCGGCTCTGTCAACTGCAGAAGGCTCAATGGACATGAAGAATTTAAAGATTTCTGTGCCCAAGGCGAAGTACATGATTCTCAAGGGTGCAGACAAATTATCGTACATCGGAACCCCCACATTAAGTATAAAGGCTGCGTAATCAGACGAGTGAGAGTTCATAAATAACTGGGTGGTTTTTGTTTTTTTTTTTTTATGAGAAGTTGCTGTTTATCAACCACATTAAGCAAGTAGCGGCTGACGCAGTCTATGTGATACACAAACTTAGGAGGATTGCTCGGAAAGACTACAGGTTGTCGGGCCGTCAAATTTACATGGTGTACCGAGGTGTCTTTGAAAGCCTGACCTCTTACGCGGCGCCCGTTTGGGCGCATCGGTTGGGTATGTATAGAGAACTTGTTTAAAATTTAAAGAGCGCCAAGCGCAGAGTCTTAATTGTATGTACTGGTGTTTTTAAAACAACATCCTACGAGGCTACCATCGCAATGCAAAAGGCTCTCCCAATTGAAAGTTCGGGCAGCCATGTGGAAATATCGAAGAAGTCGGGAGACCGAGGTATTTGGGATGACGTTTCGATCCGGGCCATTACTGAAGCGGAACGGTGATCACAGTGCACCGGATCTAAATTTCGTTCAGTTGCCCATCTCCCGCTTACGGAACAGGTTGCAGAGCCTCGCGATGGATGCATGGCAGCTGGAATGGCACACCACGACTAAGGAAAGATCCTTTTATAAATTTATACTGGATCTGTAGCGAGAGTATGCCTCGAGCTCGTTTATAAGAGCAACTACTCTTATGAGTAGTCGCAGATACTCTTCTGAAGATACTCTTCACTCTTCTGAGGTCGCAGGTACTCACCAAACATGTTAATTTAAAACAATGTCTGTTTCGGTCCTGCCTTGGAGCTACTGAGCTGTGCGTCTGCGGGGAGGTCCAGTCAAATGAACACCGATGTTTGACTGCCCTGCTCTTTGAGGTGTCAGAGATTGGGCCACTCCGGAACTTAGAGGTCAAGGGGAAAATTGGCAACTTACTAGCGGCGAGAGCCGCATTGTCGGACCATGCGGGCGTTCCTTGATGCGGTTGCTTTGTTCAACCGACATCAGTAGTTTACCTAACGGAAAAGACTCCTACCGTACCGCACTGCTGTAGGAAGCTAACTTAGTTAGAGATATATATGACTGCCCACAGCCAATTAACGCTCCAAGCGCTTTAATATGGCGGACAGGTACTTGCTGGCATTCAGCGACCTAGGTGTGGTAGCAAATTGCTCTCTACACGAAATAAATTTTAATTTATGTCATATATTTTTTGTAGTTGATGAGGTGCGCTTACCTATTTTAGCGAGTATATGACAAGTGAGCAGTTGGGACACGTAAGCCGGTGGTCTAAGTCTACTCATGCTTTTTGGTAAGCTCTAGGAGCTATTTAGGATACTGGTCGCTAAACTGCTCGAGGCTAAGTAGCCGTTTGTGGCACAGACATTTGGTCGTATGCTTTAGGGTGACTGAATGGGGTGGTGACGGGAGAAATGACAAGCAAACCAAAACGTCCCACTAACAGTCTTTACATCTCTAAACGTCACCTTTACATCCTAGCTGGCAAGCAATTTTTCTTCCTAAATTTTCAAAATGTGTTCATTTAGGGGAACGTTTTTACTCCTCTTCACTTTGAACCGCGTTGTAAGAGCGTCGTGAAGTCATTTTTTCAAATGCTACTCTTTATAATTTATCACGGTTATTCAAAATGAGACATGTGTTTTATGTATGTCAGAATTAGATCGCCCGTTTCATAATTAACGAATAATTTTTAATGTGTCACCCACTGAAGGAATTTTTCTTTTTATACCGACGTGTTAAGAGAACACAAGACGGTTGCAGAAAATACACTTGAGTGTACTGTACTGTACGAAGTAGCAACAAACCCGTTTAAAAATCGACTTTATGTGTTAATCGATATGTGTTAATTACACATATTTCCATCGCCATACTACCTGCATAAACTTATTTATAATAGTGGTGAAATGGAATTTCCCAGAATCAAGAAGTAACCATTAGAAAATTATATATGACTTACTACTGCATCTAGTTGTATATTATTACGCACTTTAAGTTATTTTTAAGTCTAATTGTCTCTCTATCCTAATTGAAAAAAGTCGTTATAACATTCAATATTACAAACACGCAGTACTAATGACTTTAATATTTCATTTTCTACCTGTATTTTAATATCATTCATGTTTTTGATTATTCGGATGACAAATTTATTTCTCGAAAGTAAATAATCTGTTATAAACGACTTCTTAGTTGTTAGCTCGTTAAAACAAATTTTTCTGTTCTATAATAATATAGCAAACAAGCCAATCTTTTTTCTCGTTACAAACGATCGATCTCATTATAAGCGACTTCTACGATATATATATATATATATAAACCAAACAGTGGATATACATATATATATTTCCAATATTATCTTCTTTAGGATTCAAAAATATATCAGTAAATAATACATTATCTGCGAAAAAGTTATATTTTTAAGTATTTTTATTTATTTCATGTTTTAATTAATTGCCAAGATACCACTCCAAAATTTGAACTCATTTTAATTAGTTTACCTTATTCGCAAAAATAGAAATTAACTATGGTACCATGAAGTTTGCTTATAATCGCTTACAAGAGATGAAAGTTGAAGAGAAAATTAACTTATCAAAACATTAAGTAAAGAAATGCCAAATAAATTTGAATTGAGGGCAGACAGGTGAGTCCTTATAGACGGATGGAATTGGTAAAAGTTCAGAAATTACGATATAAATTGAAAATCTTAATAAAACTTTAAAATTTTCTCGTATATTCTACATCATTTTAGTTTTTCAATCTATAAAACTTGCAATTAAGGTCAAATATTCAAGTAACGTTTAAAACAAATCAACTATTTAAAATGCCTTTGAATTTCTACTTACATATTTACGGTGTGTCTTTAAAACGTCATTTTTTTAATATCTCTTGAGATTGAGAATTTTGCTATGTTAAAGGCGCAAACAAAATTATCTAAGGATAATCTGTAGAATTCGGATAGTATTATTAGTAGTTTGTAATTGTTAAAGAATATAGTTATAAAAAAACAAAAAAAAAAACATATTAAACGCAAGTTGGGTTACACTAGGAAAACTGATGGAAATTCAAAAAGATAATAATACAGTTTTATCATTCTCGATATATTGTGAATAAGGCAGTTTAAAAATAATCGAGAAGTTGAAGCTAAAGCAGAATATCACGCCTCACAAACAGATATGGATTTTATTTATTCGGTAATGTATTCTACACTTCAACAAGTAAATATTTGATGTTGGTTTAGGTTCGTTAGAAAATACTTCATCAGCTAAGTGATATATTTAAACTAATGTTGACTTTCAAAATATAACTCTTTATATGTAGAAAAACATCGTTGTAAAAGAAATACTAGTCGAAAATTATTTCCGTAAATATCAATAAACAGGAATTATTGATGATCATTATTATTGCAGAAATCTACTAAATTACTATATTTATAATTTATCTCCCATGTAATTAATTTATATATCTAGCATAAATTTTATAATTAATATTACTATATTTTTCGGTATAATATCTCACTTTTATTAAAGTTAAACAGATAAGTTACAAAAATAAATAATAGAATACTTTCACCATATTTATGATCTTTGTAATGCTGCAAGCTCTGCGTCTAATGATCTTCAGTGTTAACCATTTTGAGAATTGCAGAGTGCTTACCTGTAAAAAAGCAGAAACATACAATTATTGTTAATAATAAGTTTTAAATAAAATTTTGTTTATAAGTTTCTGTTTTTGAAATCAAGAATACTCTTATGCAAATATACTGCTGAGTTTAGAAAATACATTTTTATCAAGTTGTCTAGAAAAAGAGAAAATATTTTTATATTTTATACAAGACTTTATTTTCATAGAAAATAAAATGTAAATAAGAGCTGCATCACTTTCCCTATGTTTTTTTGATTAGCAGCGGCTGCAATTTTTTTCTATGGAGTATGTTAATTTACTTTAGAGTTGGTGAAATAAACGTGATTTTTTTCTCAAACCGATAAAGAAGAAAACTTTTTAATTAATTCTGTTTATCTGAGCAATAATAATATCTTGGAACCATTAATTTAGTTATTGTTTAATTAATACGACTGATTGTTTTCCGAAATATTAAAAATAAAAAGAATTCATTATATCATTCTAACCCTAACTAAATATAAATAGATAAATAAATATAATTTATTGAATAATACTGCATCAAGGTAAATTTAATCGAGAAATTGTAAAATGTTTACTTAAAAGCCATTCTAAAATATGTTACGTTATGCGGTCAGTGACACATCATCAATGATAATTGTGTAAAACTTAACTTTTTAACGATAAAAATAAATAAATTTTTAGCTACTAAAGTATTTGTAATTCTCACGTTACGATATTTTCAATTGCTTTGGCGGCTAAACTAGTAAAATAGAATTTACATTTCAGTGACGTAATGACGTCAATTATAAGAATGTTGTAATTAAATTTGATTGGGTTTTGATTATTTGCCTGTAGTTCACATTACCTCTCCAACTGCATTTTCTCAGAATTTTTTCATGAAATGTTTATTTCTGATTCAACGCTACATCCACTAAAATGAAATGAAGTTACTTCTCTTTCTTCCTGTTCCATCTTCAGTTACTTTCTATTTCTGTTCACTTATACTCACTCCCTTCTGTTTTATGAAATGTTCATACAACTGCAAACTAATCTCTCAAAATATCATCTTTATTTATTTGTACAAAAATATAAAACAATAAGATACAAGACCGTGGAAGGAAGAATGTATAAACAGATTCTTAAAAACCACAGAAATCCAAGTCTTCTGCCAAGATTTCAAGATTTTCGATTTTTGATTGAAAGTTTTTTTTAAGTTTCTGATAGAGTTTATAAATCAGGTCTTGTCATATACAACATTTAAATAAGATTACCGGTATATTTTACGATAACATAATTACAACTTAATCATAATTCATCTTTCATTTGAGATCAGGTTGAATAGTTTATATTCAGCTGGATAAATCCACACGTCATCATAACCTGTCTTAAGACAAATCCCTGTCATAATACGCCCCAACAAATTAGTTCTCCTATTTATAGATTTTACCCTGTTCATTTTGAAACTTCACCCTCATTATATTCTTTCGCACTGTTTTTTCATCAATTTATCAATTTCCTTTATGCCCATATTTTAATATAACATCAGTTTTTCTTCTTCCGTTTTTCGTTATGAACATATTTCACATTAACAGAAGCATACTCTAAACATAATACTCTACAAAAAGGTTTTGTCATTATCTCCAATTTAAATATATAATAAACCTTTCATTGTGTTAAATGCGCTTCTCTACTCTTTATTTTCTTTGTTTTTATTTTGTTTACTTCTTTGTACTGTTGCAGATTTATGTTGAGTTGGTACGTAGGAACTTACGTATTTTATTTTTTTAGTAGCTATTACTATCGATATATAATCGCCTACCTTTATTACTTAAGAATTTAAAACAATTAAATGATTTTAAAACTTAAATTATTAAGTTTTAAAATTGTCTTATTGAGAAATCATCATTTGATTATCGTACACGATGACTCCTTCTAAAGAATCATATCACTCTTCAGATCTCTTACAGATTAATTTTCTTTTAAACGTATATTTTCACCTACTGCTTGAGATTTTTTGATCGGCTGATCAACATATATATAATGGGGATATAGCATTCTCCCTTACTTCACTTTTAAGGACAAACCAGTCAATTACTAAATACTTCATTTTCACGGCCGTTCTCCTAATTTACATAATTTTTTTTTTAATTTACAAATCCTACTCGATAATGGCATAGGTCACCGTTTACCGAAATTAGGTAATTGTTTTCAAAATATTTTTAAGCTAATCAACAAGCAGTATTATTTATTTGTAATAAATTACTTCAACATTAGGTAAAAAAATTAAATTAAAACCTTAAATAACGTGAAGTAATTAAATAATTGCAGTTTTGCCTTATAATACTCTGTGATATTGTAATATTGTTTTAAGACAATAAAATTTAAGATTTTGATTAAACGTTGTGTGTGACTACGATCGTAACTAAAGCTTATCTATGCAGTCTAGTCTACGGGTCACACACGATGGTCAATCAAAATGTTAAATTTTATTTTCTTAAAAACAATATCACAATGTCACAAAGGATTATAAGATAAGAATGTATTTATTTAATTATTTCACCTTTTTAAGTTTTTTGCGTTGTAGGTTTTTTAAAGTGTTTAATTTCATTTTTTATTTATTATTTTTTAAAGAATAGTAGGCCTGTGTCCAACAGTGGATATTTATAGACTGATAATGATGGTGATGAAAGTTTAGTATACTTGACCAGCGCATATTATTTAATAATTCACAGAATAGTGTGTCCTTGCTAAAGTTAGAAAGACTTAAAAACATTCAAAAGCCATTTAGAAAAAAAACATATCTACTGCTGCGTCCCCTGGCGACTTGCAACCATAAAACTAATGTAAGAACTTGCTCTGAGGTGATACCTATGTAATGTAAAAATCTACATCAAAATCGGCCCAGCCGTTTTAGAGAAATACATCTACTGCAGCGCTCCCTGGTGGCGTAAAAAATGTCTAAGGACCTGTTCTGAAATGATACCTATGTAATAAAAATACCGCACCGAAATCGGTCCAGTAGTATTTGAGAAAAATAGTTACAGACACACACACACACACAATCTCTTACCACAAACACATTTACCGTCTCCGTTCAGTCCTGGATAAAAATAATGACTATGGTTTGTAGGTGGAATAACATGGGGACATGATACTACCTAGAGCCTTAATGACTGCTTTTTGGGTAATGATATTTTTTTTTCGAGGTCTCTAGCAAAGTTTTATTATTATCTTACAGTTTCCATCATGCTGTATCGTTTCATTTGCAGGATATTCATTGAATATTGGTAGATGTGTAGATTCTGTTCGATGATAACATCTACAATTTTGATTTATTACTATATCTGTAATTGTGGGGGTTGTTTTGTTGTCCGATTTTTATTTTTTCACGTGATATTGGACGTCACTTGGGTCTGAGGTATTTATCGCGTTATTGGCCTTTAATCATTTAACGCAAGTACACAACTTATTCTGAATTAAACGATGAAACATGAAACTTAGAAAGTAAGATAAGACAATAATAATATTTTTATGCCTACTATTTTCCTGAGTTAGTTTAAAACACTTGAATAGTAAATCATCTAATAGAGTTTTCTAAACGAATTTCTATGCAGAATGGAAGTAATCCTGACCCACCTTTCCTGTTAATTAGAGTGATTTAAGCACAGTTCTGAAATTCTGTCCAGTACCTTGTTTAATGTTTTATATCGCTATTGTTTTAAATTTATTTTAATTTTATTTTTAATATCAGGGATAATTATAGAGATGAGTGATACCTATTCACAAAGTTTTTAAGTAGCTTAAATGATTTCAAAATAAACAGTTATTATTGTATTTTATGAATTTATTTTACATTATTAGTGTTCCATTACATTATAACAATAAATGAATAATCTCCGCAAAACTTTCTCTAAAATAGTAAAACCGATATAGTAAACTTATTTTCTATTAACATTACGCTAAAATAAACTAAAATTATTTTGTTTTAATTCAGAAATTAAGATATTCTGTTTTATGAGATAATTTTAAAAACGGTAGTTTCTGGTCCTTCGATTTCTACGTTTCTCAATCTTTTTTTGCAACTATTCGTCTCGTCTTCTATTCTTCTCAACTGGGATATTAGAAATTGTTGAGATGATTAAATAACCTAATATAAATAAAGACCTGTAAGCTTCTAATGCACATAAGAAACCAAATTCATGCCGAAGACATAGGGGACCGTCGCTGTAGCTTATACGGTATTGATTCATTCTCGCATTCTACAAGAATCATGTATTTCTTTCCAGAATAATTATTTGTTGTTAAAGTAGCATTAAAAAAAAAAACAGCTAAGTTAGTAGTGGAAAAATTAATGAAGAAGAAATTCTTTTTAAAATAGATATCTCAGAAGTAATTGTAAGTTATCGGCTAACTGCAGAAAATGAGATATTTACTAGAGAAAAGATTAGGATGAATATTTTATAATTTGTGAATATATTTTATCTTGCAGGTATACCAAAACACAATAAGAAAATATCTCATGATAGCATTAAACATTAATTCCTTATTTAAAATTTTCTTACGCTGCAATCAGTATTTGAAACTGATAAAATCAGATAGATTTCTTTTTAATAATGATGAGTTGTACGGTAATATTATACTTCGACTATTAATTATTGCTTTAAAATAAAAAAAAAAACAAGTCTTCGCTGGGTTTTGTTAACAATTGAATGAAGAAAAATACTATAATAGGTACTGTAGGTGTAAAAACAGTTGTAAGGTAAGATGAGCTACGCGGTGATGGAGTTCAGCAAGAGCTGTATACAGTTGATAACGAAGGCGGTAGGGTAGGCTAATGCGTTTCAGGGGGAGTGAATCTTGAGTGTTGTTGAATAACTCATGCAGTGAATTTTTAAAGAGAGGTTTCTATTTACTTAAGAGAGAAGATCTTGTCAATAATTCTTACACTTCTTTTTTCTTGCATTGAGAAACTGATGCTCTTCAGAAACGTTCTTGAGGCCACACACATTTTGTTACGATAATTATCTTCTGAAATAGTAATTTCTTTGATATTTGTTCAGTTGAAAAAAAGGAGTTAAATACTTTCGAGAAATCCTTCATTCAGAAAATTAGCGGTATGATTTATAGTAACTAACATTACCCGTTATAACACAATCTTGTCCTCTTACTTAGTTAAAAGCTACTGAAATGAAAACAATTTTTCCATTAAAGAAATTATTAAGGCCTATCCTTTAAGCCTAATGGTTTCTGTAATTTTTCTTAAAGATTTGGTTTTAATCCTTTGTATTTTACTTGCTTTTAAAGTGGTATTACTTTGATCGAAATTCTGTAATTTGAAATTCGTCGTTTATATGTCTTTACATTTATATGTTTTATAACAGAAAAAAAATAATAAATTCAAAAAACCAACACACGTAAATACGGATGGAAACTGTAAAAACAGAATGTATGTTTTGTTTAAACAGAAAACACATTTTAATCTTCCTGAAGACTTAGAATTGATTTTAGGTACTACTCAAAATATAATATAAAAAGATAAGGTTAAGGTGTATAAAATGGTGAATTGTAAAAAAAGCTTCCGTGCGATAATCACATTTGGGGCTACATAATACTTAATTTGAATTCAAGTTTACATCAATTCCATTTTGAATCACTGAGTGCGAAATTTTCTTTTGATTTTATATCTCATAAAAAATGAAGGTGACAGGATCAATTTTAAGTTAATTGGTTGGACAGATACTTCAAAATCAATAAGTTATTACATAAGTAGGTTAATGGTAAATACAACCTTTGTTGAGAATTAATACTTAACAAAAACTTAGGTTTGTTAATATAATTCATTTAGGAATCATAACGTATTTTCATACAATAAAATATTCATACTGTATTATGAAGTCCTACGCAAGAACTATCGCATGAAAATAAACAAGAACAAAACAAAAGTAATGAAATGTAGTAGAAATAACAAAGATGGACCACTGAATGTGAAAATAGGAGGAGAAAAGATTATGGAGGTAGAAGAATTTTGTTATTTGGGAAGTAGAATTACTAAAGATGGACGAAGCAGGAGCGATATAAAATGCCGAATAGCACAAGCTAAACGAGCCTTCAGTAAGAAATATAAGTTGTTTACATCAAAAATTAATTTAAATGTCAGGAAAAGATTTTTGAAAGTGTATGTTTGGAGTGTCGCTTTATATGGAAGTGAAACTTGGACAATCGGAGTATCTGAGAAGAAAAGGTTAGAAGCTTTTGAAATGTGGTGCTATAGGAGAATGTTAAAAATCAGACGGGTGGATAAAGTGACAAATGAGGAGGTATTGCGGCAAATAGATGAAGAAAGAAGCATTTGGAAAAATATAGTTAAAAGAAGAGACAGACTTATAGGCCACATACTAAGGCATCCTGGAATAGTCGCTTTAATTTTGGAAGGACAGGTAGAAGGGAAAAATTGTGTAGGCAGGCCACGTTTGGAATATGTAAAACAAATTGTTAGGGATGTAGGATGTAGAGGGTATACTGAAATGAAACGACTAGCACTAGATAGGGAATCTTGGAGAGCTGCATCAAACCAGTCAAATGACTGAAGACAAAAAAAAAAAAAACTGTATTACAAAAAGGTAGTTGACTGTAATTACGACAGTGATACACGACTATAATGTTAAACTGTAATATAGAAGTCAAATTTTGCATATTATTGAAAAGCCGGTATCTGTTCCGCGGTTGTTTATATAAGATGTAGGTAACAAATTAAATGATGGCTAAATTATTTTCCTAATGACACAGTTAATCACGAACAGTAATTTTCCAGGGGAAAGGAAAGAACACTACTCGTAAAAACTGCAGAATACACAATCATGTGTGTGTGTATGAAAATTGGTTCAATAAAAAAAATATGCATTTATACTTAACTAAAAGGAATTTTATCCCTAATCACCTAACATGAAACTGTATGATAAATAACTAAACAAAAATTTTTGTTTTAAATTTAGTTTCGTGTAATATTTTTTTCATTGGCGTAGTAGCAAAAATTCTTTGCGAACTGAAAAATTACTTTTAATAAGATAGAATAAATAAATTAATATATATATATATATATATATATAAATGTTCAATTGACACCTTAGAACGAAATACATATTTTTTAAATGGTTGAAATATTATTATTATCATTACTATTGTTATTATTATTATTAATACTATTACTTTTTTTTGAGGTTTTAGGGGCATCGACTAGATTGGTCATTAGCCCCTTCTACTTCAAAAAGAAAAATAACAATTAAATTATTTCACACTTCCAATGAAACTGAAAACTTTTAATTCATTCTTGATTTTAAACTCAAATACTGAAATATAATCTCTAATAATCTTAACCTTAAACATATCACCTTTGTTTACCTCCTAGACTTTCCTTTTGACCATCCTTTCTTACATAATTTTCCCATTCTCCTTACAGCATCAACTTCTGATGACAAAGTGCCTGAGGCCTCGGGTATGGCATCTTCTTCCCTTTAAGATACCAGTGAAGTTTTACTTCTGATATTAGGTGATGACAACTTAGACGGAGCGTTTAAAGTAGTTGATATCGAATCAAAACATGATGCAATCTCTAATGATATATTTTCGGCGGCTGAAGAACTCGATTCGATTTTCAAAGATATACTTGGGGCGGCTGGTGCACTCGCCCTCTCCTTAGGTGTCTTTTGAGCATTTGGAATTTCCATAGATGCTGGTTCTATAACGTCTATATCCGGTGCTTTCTCTATTATTACTTGCACCTGCATTGCACTAGCCTTCAAAAGATAAGCTATTTTGAAGCGAAGAAAATTGTTACCAGTTTAACACCTCGACCGACAACGACCTACGAAGAAGCAACTGCTGCCCTTTCGTCATCTAAAATTAATCTGGGGCAGTTGCTTACTATTCACCCAGTCTTGCAACTATGATAGAAAAAATAGCTGAAACCAAGATTGAATTAAGTCAGCGAAAGGAAACAATTAAACACGTGAAGACCCATCCTCAGATGGACATTGTTGGCACAAGGATCGAATCTTCTCAACTAAAAGTAGCAGGAAAACCCACCATGATGCAATCGCCATTCGATGTTGTGTGCAACGATAAGGCGATATCTGAAAAAGCTGAAAACATCACTCCTTCGAGCAGTCATACAGCAAAGGAGGGTGTGGCAAGGGTACAGAAAAAGTCAACGCAGATTGAGAAATAGTGCTTCGTAACTGTTGTCAAAAGAGAGAAACTTTCTTCAATTTCACATATAATCACAAATTTACACTATAGTAGAAAATGGAAGGAATAACAGTGGTAAGAAAACAACTATTTTTATTAAAATGCGATTAAATAAACGATTTATAAAAATTTAAATTTTATTATATAAGTACTATATCGCCAAGGAATAACGTCTTTTGAATGTATTTATTTTAACTGAGATGGAAATTTGATTACTATTATTATTATTATTATTAATATAATAGAACAGTAGCAAGCTGTCAACAGCAATTCAAATCCATTCTGTTGAATCACTTTTCTTAAATGTATGAGCAGATACAGTTTCTAACTGAGAAGTAGTGAGTTATTTAAACATTTTTATGTAACTTGATTGGACAAATTAAAGTTTTTGACAGTTACTTTCAACTACACCTACTTGAATTTTCTTTAAGATTTTTTTAATTACTACAGAATAAACTATAAATAAAAATGTCCAGTTCTATCAATTTTTTAAATATTTTTATGAAATTTCTTTAATTTTTAAGAATTCTCTAAAAACAACACTTGAGAAAATAGGTATATTTAATAACGAAATAAATTTTTTTAGGAAAAAATTTCAGAGAAATAATTGTAAGTACAGATATCATTTTATAAATAATTTATTAGATATTATTTTCCAAACTGATAAAATTTAATTCGTTAATCTGTTTTCATATACTTTCGAATTTAAATTACCATGACAATTCATATGCTTCTGTAAAATACAGCTGCTGTTTCAATCTCACATGTAACAATATAACTTAACGTACTTAAATGTTACAATGCATTAATCAGTTGCCAGTATCATATTGCCATTATTTAAACGCTGGATCTTAGCATCTAAATTTACATTCAGTAATTATGCATTCCAAGTGAATCTTTCTATAGTGCATTGCTACCTCTTCACAGATTCCTGGTACAATAATATGTTTACAAATTCAATTTAAAAAAAAAGTATAGATAGGTTTAAAAAGTTACTTTGTATTTTAAAGTATATATAGATTTTTCACAAATGGCTAGACTGCAGAATAATAAATATATTACCACATAGAATTTTAATTTAATTATGAAAATTAAATTGAAAGTTATACATACTCCTACTTACCATTTAAAACTGTCTACAGGCATAGAAATGATACAAGTAAAAGGAAAAAGTCTCAAGCGTAATTAGTAAATCCTTCTAAAAACCTTCCTAATAAAATCTTAATTTTACTATACCTAAGAATCTCCAATACTAGTATTAAAAAAGAGTCATTCTGGGACAAACTCTACAACTGATCTTGACCAAGTGAAGGTCAGATGGAAGTCACTGACATTTTCCCTTGAACTTTTAACCTTTGACTGTAATTTTTTGATATCATATTTTTTTATGACATCATACATTATCACGCGACTACCACTTGCCGATCATGTGCCTTTTCTCTTTTCTCTTCAGCAACTTTTAGATTTTTCCCCTTTTTACCACCATTAAAAAAAAATTCTCCATCAGTTAATAAAAATGTTTTCCTGTCATTTTTTAAATTTTTTTTAAGTTTGCTTATTATTTTTCAGTCTTTGATTGCGCAATTTTGTGCGATGTATACATTTTTGGCCTTAATATTTTTTAATCTCTTGAAAGTTATCTAGCGATAATGTAACTACGTCACTTAATTACTTGTTTATTTGAATGACAAGGCCAACGGATTTGTATAAATACCCACCAAACTTTCATTGAAATTGTACGTTATCAGCCAGGTGAATTCTGATCTACTGTAACCTCAGTATTGGACAGGTTAGTGAATCGATTTTTTAAATTATAAATAAATAGTAATTATGGTATTTAAATATTAAATAAAAGTAATAATAAATCTAAGTAAACAATACATAATAAATAAATAAATAACAATTATCATCTTTAAATATTTAATGGAGTGAAAAATAATTACCATTATATCAGACAGATGAGTGAAATAATTTTTAAATAATAAATAAATTTTGAGAAATAAATAAATGTTTCCCATAAAAACAGTATGGTGCGGGAGTTTGCTTGTCTGATGTATGTACTTACAAATTTATTTTAGCTGCTGCGGCGCAGAGGGGACTACGTGGTGCGCCAGGCGGCTGCGTGCAGCGCACGAAAGATTCATACTTCTCCAACGATTCATTGGTTCAAACGATTTATACTTCTTTATGGAAACGATTTATCTATAAAATTTGTATTTTGGGAATGAAAAAGGAAAACAGTGGGATTAGCGGTGTGTTAAATAATCAGAACTCAAAAAAGAGCTAAAAATGTTCAGGATTTTGAAACTTTTGTAGTAAAAATTTTCGTTGTTAGTGTGCACATTCATGAACGTTATTTAGTTACAGTTGGCAAAAAATTTAACAAAATCTTGTGTAATGAAACATAAACCATGTAACATTTTCATATTTTTTCTAGTAATTAAATCATAATTATAGCCTTTTACTATCATGTGCTGTTAAAAATAATTACGCATTTTATGTTTTCCTTTCCTGTTTAATTACGCACATTAAATAATATTTATAAGCAGATACATTAGTTTAGTTACTGAAATATAAAATATTATTTCCACGATAGAAATAATATTAAAATTTTGTTACAGTTAAAATTAATACGGTAAAATAAGTAACATTTGTAAAATTTCACACTTTATATGTTCTCTTTTCCAGTTTAATTACGCATTTTATAAATTACGTTTTGCAGCTTAATTCCAGTTTAATTACGTTCATTAAATAATATTAATAACCAGATGTATTAATCTCGTTTCTATTATATGAAATATTAATTGTACGCTAGAAAATAAAATTAATGTTTGTAGCGGTAGTTAGAA
Source organism: Lycorma delicatula (assembly GCF_047948215.1). Taxonomy (NCBI): domain Eukaryota; kingdom Metazoa; phylum Arthropoda; class Insecta; order Hemiptera; family Fulgoridae; genus Lycorma; species Lycorma delicatula. Next base: position 37,562,708 of record NC_134455.1, read on the forward strand.
TTAAATCTACTACGTTAAAATAAATAAAAAAATATAAATAATTGATAACTGGAATACGGTGTGATACGAAAAAATAAAATTTATTAATTAATGATGTAAGATCCCCTGGAAAACAACGAGTAATTTATTCCGTATGTTGTTTTTCAGATTGAAATAACACATCCGAAAATACCAACAGTAACTAAATAATAAATATAAATAAATAATTACGCATTTTATGAATTTTTTATTCCAGTATAATTCCATACTTTAAGTAGTATTTATGTTAATTGTAAACTGGAAATAAAATTAATATTTGGTAAAATTAAACCGATTAAATTATACTTTAATTATTGTGAAAATAATTTTGTTTATTATAGGACTAATCCTAGTTATAGTAAAGTTTAATAGTATTATAACAACTTCAACCATAAATATAGCAGCATCCAGTCAATAAGGTGAGATCACTTTCTAAATATATTAAATTATTTCATAAAGTACATCACTTTCTAAATATATTAAATTATTTCATAAAGTACTAACATCACTTTTGAAAAATAAAATTTATTAAATAACGTTGTAAATTTTAGTGGAAAATAAATTGTATTTTATTCGGAATTTTCCTTTTCCAGACTGAAATAATACAACCAAAAATACCATCATTAAAATGCCTTGCTGTTCAGGAGTATATTTTTATCTTTGAGGCATTTTTACAACGGTAAGAATAATTTCACTATGAAAGAATTTAAATATAAATTTGCCGTTTATTTGTCTGTTTTATTGTTTTAATGATTTCACAGGACCTATTCGAATCTGATGATTTTTTAAGAAATGGTATCTAGGAAATGTTAGATTATTTTTACACGGATTCAGATCTAGATCGTGGATACCGGTGTTCTTTGGTGGTTAGGTTTCAAGTAACCACACATCTCAGGAATGGTCGAACTGAGACTTTACAAGACTACACTCTTCATTTGCACTCATACATATCATCCTCTGAAGTATTAACTGAAAGGTAATTACCGGAGGCTAACAGGAAAAAAAGAAAGGAAATGTAAGATGATGATTCCTCTTCCGATTTCCCACAGAATTGGATGAAACACCCCGATTAGATCAGCTGTTACCATCGACTTATGAGCCGCTGTAACATCAAAACATATCGCCTACTCGTCGAACGAGAAGAAGGTTAGATTTTGAATCTTATAACAATGAAGAAGAACTAACTTTCTTCAGCTGCTTCGACTGCTCAGGCAGAAGCTTTTCATACGAGAAGATTGGATGATGATTTTGAATCTAGCGGTGAGGAAAATCATCCTTGGGTTGTTGACGGATGAAATCGGGTGTTATAGTAGATGCGCGGTTAGAATCTGAACAAGCATTGACAGATACTGCAATTGCTGAGGCTGAAGAATCAGTGCAAGCCGAATCTTTGCCATTTCTTGAGAATGAAGAATCATCGTCTACCACATTGGGTTCATCAGAGCAGAATTTGAAGTCGAGAGCGATATATATCCTACGCTAACTATTTTCCTCAAAAATTATTAAAAGTTTATTCGCGAATGAATGGTAAAATTACTTTCAAAATAAAAGTTATTTTATCAAAATAACTGGTAAAATTACGTTTAAAAGTTATTTTTATTATTTTCAGGATAATAATACCAGTTCCAGAATTGCACGCGAAATAAATAACAACTTGTGCACTACTAGGAATATGACTAGTGAATTGACCCGTATTACCTGAGTTTTGACCCGTGAATTTACCCGCCGGCTGAGATAAGAAAGCCAAATTTTTGTCACTAATTTAAAAGGAAATGTCATTTCTTCCTACGTTGAAAGATTTTTTTTAAACTGAAGAAGAATCATTTTGAAATATAATAGTAGGTACTGGATATAAAATTAAAGTAAAATATGGACCGCACTTAAGAGTAAGAGTTTTGATTATGTTTCGTTTTGTAAACTAAATTGTATTAAATAAATTACAGACCCCTGGGGACATCTTATCATTAACGTAATTCATGCTTAGTAAAAAAACATCCTTCGATCGGATGATCAATATCTGGGGGTAAACTTTTACTATACAATAAAAATGTGTATGTTTTATTTTGCCATTTCTGTTTTTGTTTCTTTTTCAACATGATGGCAGGATATTTGTCGGTGTATCATGTTCATGTCTGTATAAAATATGGTAGTTAACGAATTGTCTTTATCGTTAAAGGTGATAGAATTGACATCGATAAAGAATATGAATGTCTCATCGACCTTACCGACGAAGAAGTCAAGGAAAAAATACTGTTTAATATATATCTAATAGACAGTGCTAGCTTAGTATGTATGCCACGTGGTCACACCTCTTGTCAGAAGTATGCGATTGGGTTATTTATAAGGTGGATGGGGAGACCGCAAAATCAGTGTCCGTTTTGGTGGGAGATCTTAACCAATAAAATTCAATGAAGGTAAATTTAATTCAAAAATTATAATGTGTAACTTAAAATCGATAATTTAGAACGGGTTATAAATACTGTTTTTTTCCCAGAAATTTCCATTTGGTTTTAGAATTTACAAGTGCCTGCGATAGCATAAGGTAAGTTAAAAAATGATAACTCAATAGTAGCCGCTCATCCATGTGTATTTCATTCTAATTGATATTGTTTGTTTCAGGTTAAGATCGATGTCGCAAACGAAGGGAGTCAATAATAATTATCGTTTCTCAGTCTCAGAGTTATACTGATATGAAAGGGGTGGGGTCATGAAATTAGCCAGCACTTTAGCCGTAAAAAATATTGAAATCATTTTATGAGAAAAAAATCATTTATTTTAAACATTTTACTTACATTTATAAGTAGTACGTATGTAAAGAAACTTTTGAGTTGGTCGAGTTTATTTTTCATTTAAAAGTTTCTCTATACGTGGATCTATGTTAGGAAAATACAAAAGAAAATTGTTTTCAAATGTCAAAAGACTATTCCTATATTTATTTTTTTAGCGAAAACATAGACGGGAAACGTCTTCATACAGGTAAGACGTGGTGGAAGGGATTAATATTTTCAATGGTTCTATGACTAAATTTCAATATTTTTAGTTTTATGTGTGGATATGTGTTTGTGTGTGTACGTGCCTTGCTATTTGCTTTGTTATCTGAATGTATGTGTGGGCGCTTACCCCGCCTTCTGAAGTAGTACTTTACCAGCTTTTCCCGTGAGTGGCGGGCTGGAGGTTTAGTCAGTAGTGTGCAGGAATACATAGGTCTTTTTTACTATCTTGCGGAACCTGTTAGCGATCCCGACACTACTTAGGCGCCCGTAATTGGGTTCCTCCACGTCTTAAAGAAAAAAAAAAAAAAATGATTGGTTTGCAAAACAGTATGTTTTCTTTGATTGATCAGTCCCTTCATATCTCAAAAAACATAAAAACTAAGAAACCTTCATATCTCAAAAAACATAAAAACTAAGAAATGTTTGCCATATCCGTTGATTCATCAAATTAAATACTAAAAATTCACTTGAACTCACTTTCTGAATTATCCGATCGCAAACATCGGCAGCCATGTCATCGATTCCCCTTGTTATTTTGTCGTTAGAAAGCGGAATTTTTTTCAATAATTTTGCTTATTCCATGCCTATTAAAACACTGACCATATCAATTGCAGCAGGCAATGTGAGGTTATCTGTAAACGTGTGGCATTTAGACATCTTAGCTACATTCAATGGTGCGAGAGAAGGTGAATGCTTCAAGCGTAATTTTTTCAGTATGGCTTGATTTACAGCTTGAAGGTTGTTGATTTATCAATTCTCTTTCGAAAAATTCAAATTGTTTACTTCTACGATCCGGATGTTTAGTTCCCAAGTGTCGAATTAATTTTAATTCCTTCATGATTTCCTTGGAGAGGACTTTTTTTTTCTTTTTTTTTCCTACTCTCCCCGACCGGATATCCAATTAAGTATACTCAGTCGGGGAGAGTGTCCTTTTACTCTCAAAGGAGGCGTCCCCCACCCGTCGGCTATACGTCCGGCACGGCAGGTTGGCCTCCCCGGTTTCGGATCTTTTGTTTTACATTGCCTGCCTCTAATCCCCCGCTTTAGAGCCAAGGTCCGGCTATGCCGTCCCCCAGCCCCTCAGCAGGGAACCGGGACTCGGTCTTTACGCCTTTGGCCTCTAATCGACAGCGCCGACCCCACAAAGAGCCTAGGCTCCTGCAGGGACGACCCCGCCGACCGGGACTTGGTCTTTTATTTTAACCCAAACTCAAACTCCCCTGGAGTTCACCCCCTTCTCAGGTACCCGCACACCAAGGCGTACAGGCCCTCCATGGAGTGACTGTCCGCCCTACCCTACTGTTTATACTCCCGTTCTTCTGTCTTCATCCTCTTTGGCCCGCAGGACCTCCCCGGCGAACCTGCGGAACCATTCCCGGTTCTCATTGCTGTACCCCAACCGGTTTATGAGATTTTCTGGTGTAAGACCATTAATTACTATTTGACCTCTGTTAACGGCCCATCTTGGACATATGAACAACATATGTTCGGCATCGTCGTTCTCTGGACAATAGATGCACTGCGGGCTGGCTCTCTTCCCGATCCTATACAGATACTGACCGAAAGAGCCGTGCCCCGTCAGTAATTGTGTCATGTAAAAATTGACATCTCCGAGTCAATTGTTATTCCAAGTTTTAATATTAGGGATTAGGCGTCTGGTCCATTCTCCCACTCTGGACCCTGTCCACTCTTCTTGCCATTCTTGTTCTATAATCCCTTCCATCTCTTCTTTCGACATACCGCTGTGTCTGAGGGTTCTGGCTTTTATCTGAAGGTCTATGGGTAGGACCCCGGTCAGTACGCACAGCGCGTAATACGTTGGAGAGGACTTAAAAGCAAACAACTCTCTGTTGCTTCATACAATAAAATAAAACCATAATTTGAATAACCTCACTATATAATCTTCTCATTTTTCCAATCTATTCCCTGGACGTAGATTGATCAGTTTTTTTTTTACATTTATCCATTTATCCATTTTGCATAGTAATCTAATTAAAGAAAAATTAGTTACGCTATTAGATCACAAACGAAAAAATAAAAGAAATAGTAAACCATCACTAAAACACCGGAATCTCATTTATCATTATTATAATTAAAGTTATCTTATTAAGCATAAGACAGTGATTATTTTAATAATCAACAACCAAATAAAAACCAAAAATCGATTAATTATTGATTTATTTATACAGCTTGTTTGAATGCATAGTTGAAAATCCTACATTGTGTATGGACACTGGGCAGTGGTTTTCTTTACGTCGCTCGTAAATGTGTATCTTACGATTTTATAATTTCCATTTTTATTGATATAATTTAATTAAGTTTCTCCCAAATGTGTATTACAAATCTGTAATTTTTGTACAATAATAAATATTATTTTTCAACGCGTGAAAAAATTCTCTTTTATATATATAAAAATACCAGGTGTCGGAAAAAGGATTCCGGGGGTTCAAGAAGAAATATAGTCTTGCTACCTTCAATAGTGTTTTATGCTCGATCTTAAAGCAACAATAATTAAAGATAGCAGCAGCTTTAAACCGTTGTTACGAGCCCGGGTTTCAGCACTTCATGTTGTTTCCACAAAGGAATGCCGAGTCCGAGTTTGGTTCGCAGAAACATGTATAAGTCACATTTTATAAGTCATTTTACTGGGTTTAATTAGTTTTAATAATTGTCAAGTATTATCCGTTCACATGTCCTCAGATTGGCTTTGCAAGATTATATATCAAATTTCTAGCGAGTAGAAAAGTTTCCCTTTCCGACATGTTCAGATATGTTGTAAATTAAATAAATTTCGTCACATTTATGTATAAGTCACTGACGTATACATAAATGTGACGTAAGTCTATCATGAAGTTTCTACTGGAGACAAACGTATGCGTAAGTGGTATGTACAGTTTACGGAAACCGGAAATGTTTTGACACTCATCATTTAGACCTTAAACAAGTGCCAAAAATACAGAAAAAATTCGACTGTCTTTTCCATGTATTCCACAAAGTTCAAATCGTAGGGTTAGTAATCAAATGAAAATTCCTAAAAGCACGCGATTGAAACTTCGTAAACCGCAGCTACTCCATGAAATTAAACCTAAGCTGAATTATAACAACCATGTAAAACTTAATTTCTTCTGATGAAAACTACCTGGAGTACAATTTATTTTCTGATGCGGCAATATTTCAAATTCATAGAGCCGTAAATCGCTATAATTCTTGAGTATCCAGTTTAGAAAATCCACACGAGTTGGTGGAATTAATATCCGTATATGAACGTCTGGTATGGTATCATGTGTAGTCGAATTTTTGAAACACTTTTTTCCATGAACAGACTATGAAGAAAGTAATGTAATTGGGCAGACGTGTGTTTTCGCAGACTTAGAATATGGAGGGCCTAGTTTTCTGTCAGGATAGTGCCCTTGACCACCTGTGCCAAGGAATAATAGCAGCCGTGGAAGTGATTCCTGTAGATATGTTCGCCAGAGGGTGGAATGAGGTAGATAAATCCTTGGCATCTGCGACGGTATAAATATGCTCATGTTGAGTTACATTAAAAAAAATAATTATTCTTTACACTTTTATGTAATAAAATACATAAAGCTTGAAATTCTGTAAATTTATTTTAAAAACAAGGTTTTCATTTTGGTACATTCTCTTTTGATGAATTTATTTCTATGCTTACTAATTTCATAAAAATGTCTTTACTTTTTCAGTTTTAAGAAGTATTTGATATTTTATTTGATATTCACTTTGTATAACACTTAATTTTAATTCCGTATTAAAATAGGTTTTTTTAGATCTTTATTTTACAAATATAAATCTTCTGATTTCCTTTTGTGTATACGCTTTTCATTATTATTAATTTTATGTTTTGTATTTCCTGTAGTAAGAGACCTACCGTTTAATTACAGTGAAGAGAGCTCTTAGTTCCATTCAGTTTCACAGTTTATTCGAATTCATTACTGAAGACTGCAAAGAATTTTCTATAAATAAAAGTGGATTTTTAAACAAATGACCATTCCACAAACGAGTTTTGTTATATTTATTCAGTGCCTTGTTATAACTGTAAGCGTTTACTTTGAGGCACTTTTCAAACAACTTCGAGAGGTCTCTCTAATTATTTGTTTTTTTTTATTATAGCAACAAAAGATGGAATATTTTATTAATGTTAGCCACTTTAAATTTATTTAATTTACAACATATCTGAACATGTCGGAAAGGGAAACTTTTCTACTCGCTAGAAATTTCATATATAATCATGCAAAGCCAATCTGAGGACATGTGAACGGATAATACTTGACAATTATTAAAACTAATTAAACCCAGTAAAATTTAAAGCAAATTTTAAACAGAAATTTTAATATAATAAACCCGATTATTAACATCTCTTACAAAGTTTTCGGGTCTTTAACCCTTAAAATTAATGAAAATTTTCTGTGAAAACAGTAAAGAAATGCGACACAGGATTTTTATAGAATATTTTTATCATTTGATTATTTGTTTGACTCCTTCATTTCTTTATTACGTACATTTTATTCATAGTATGAATTACAATCAATAATTATTAATTTAAATTCCATAACAACACTGGCGTTAAAAATAAGCTATATATTTCAGATAACAGGGTAATTTCTATCAAATACCATCTGCCTTACATTTTTGGTCTTGATCAAGTTTAGAAGTTTCGAGCTACTGCTGATAAATTATGTTTTTTAGGATGATTTAATGACGGAGAAAACGGGAAAGATGTTGTAATAATGAAATAAATTACTGGGAGCAAGAAATATAAAACTAATATGATTTAATTGAACATTTAAATGTTTAATTTTGTACCCATTAAAAATAAATATTTTTAATAAACAAATTATAAGAATTATTTCCGCTATAGATATTAATACTTAGGAAAGAGCAAACATATCATTGAAATATCCTACAATGATGGAAAAAGAAATCTATAGACTACTTGAACTCTAGAAACGCAAGTGTGATTTCCATGAATGCAGAATAATTTTTAAAATTCAGTAGTTTGTTATACAGAGTGTCCCATATAAAACGAAACCCAACCTTATATTGGTAGGTATTGAAATAATAAAAAGGCATGTGTAAATGTAAATGTAATTTTTATTATTACCATCCATTACTTTACATTTAGAGTAAATGTTGGAAGTGGCCGCCATCTTCTTGAATACAAGCTTTAATTCTTTTACAGCGTTTCTTGCAACTTTTTTCAAAGTTTGTGGCTGGATATTTGAAACAGCTTGTTCGATATTGATTTTAAATTGTTCAAGTGTTCGTGGTTTGTTGCTGTAGGCTTTTTCTTTGAGGTTACCCAGTAGAATAAAATCCGCCGCAGTCAAATCTGGAGATCTTGGTGGCCACAAGCCTCGACAGATAACACGATTACCAAAGAATTCCTCGACGAAATCAGAAGTTGAACCTGCGTAGTGCGATGTCGCACCGTCATGTTGTAACCAGCAGTGGTTGTCTTCCTCTTCCAAGAGTGCGATGAACTGAAACAAAATATCCTGATATCGTTCTGCATTAATGGTGTACTCGAAAAAAATAGAACCTATTATTTTCTTCCGCGATATCACGCACCACACGCCCAACTTATGCGGGTGTAATTGTTTTTCGTGATAAACGTGGGAATTTTCAGTACTCCAAATTCTACTGTTTTGCTGTTTACGTAGCCAATCGAATGAAACCGTGCTTCATCTGTGAAAAATAACGAATCCATAACATTAATTCCCTCACGCAGAAATTGACGGAACCGTTGACAATATTGTAGCCGTTTTTCTTTGTAGGGCTCAAGAAGTCGATGAACCGTTTGAATGCGATAAGGTCGAATTGTAATCGTTTGGTCGCCCGATGAACAGTTGATTTAGAAAAATTAACTTCAGCAGACAAACGTCTTGATCGATTTATTTGGCGAGGCGAGTAATCGGTCTTTGGATTCAGTGACTGTATCTGTATTCAACACTGACGCAGATCTTTTGTGTTACTTTTTATTAACAGAACTTTTTATTAACAGAACCGGTCTCTCTAAATTTTGCAACTAACCTTAATACTGATGTTTTGTTAGGAGCTGATTTATCTGGGTACTTATCTCGAAACAAATCTTGCACTGCAACCATTGATTTCGTACTGATGTAGACTCGACAATGAAAACACGTTCATCGAGCGAAAACACCATCTTGTCTCTAGCAATACACTGAACGTTATGATTGCACTGTTGTTACTATCGGTAGTGTTCTACTGGGTCGCCGCGATGTTCATATGTTGGACGAGTCCATTTCAGTAATGAGTAGGGGAGTTAGCTTGACTTTTGAAATTTCATGGATGAGTGATTGATGGGTTGCGTTTTATATGGGACACACTGTAGTTTTACCTTATAGTTCTTGCATGTACCAAACCAAATTAATGCTCTATCTTACGCAGAGGATGGAATTCGGGGACCAATTTCCTCACTACACTAATTTATTACACTAATCTTTCCTTACACTTATTTATTGTAAAAACCGGTTAGTTTCCTGCAATAGGGGCTAGAAACGGTAACTTTCCATGTTTAAAGCGTATTTCATATAATCATGTCTGAAGCATAAATTACTACCAGTAACGTACTTCTGTTCATGTGTTTTAGGGAATATAGTTTTGTTTATGAAAGAGTAGGTATCTGAAAAACTTGAAACCATAATTTTTAAAAGAAACATGCATTTAACATAATCATTTTACTTGAACCTAGAATAGAAAGTACTTTTTATAACTGATAATAATTTTAATATGGAATCATTCCCTACGGAAATTAGGAATTTAAAAAAAAAACATTGTAGTATTAGTTAGCTATTATTAGCTATTAGCTATTAGTTAGCTTCTGAGAAACCTGGGCCTTCACCCTAAACTCGTAAACATGATTAAATTAACTTTAACCGATACCCAGTCCAGAGTGAAATTCAGAGGTGAACTCTCTCAACCCTTCTACATAAAAACTGGATTGAGGCAAGGAGACGGCCTCTCACCACTCCTTTTTAACTACGCCCTTGAATTTGTCATGAGAAAATGGTATGAAATAAATCCCAAAAATATAAAAACGGGTACTAAGAAAAACTCCATCACACTAAATCGCCTAGGATTTGCAGATGACCTCGCTCTTTTAGCAAATAATATTCAAGAAGCCAAAACACAAATCATGAGCCTTCAAAACCTAGCACAAAAGATAGGGCTTCATATCTCTTTCGAAAAAACTGAACTAATGGCTATAGATCCTCTGGTAATAGAGCACATTACGGTAAACAATCAGAAAATTAAAATAGTAAAACAATTTAAATATCTAGTGGAAATAATAACTTATAATTTAAATGAAAAAGTGACATGGCAAAACAGGACAAATAAAATGATTAAATCCCAAAAATTAACTCGGTCAACATATAACAAAAAATGCCTTTCTGCTAAAACAAAACTTAAACATTATAAAACTGTAGTACAGCCAGAAGTCACCTACGGAAGCGAGATCCTTTTCAAAATCGTTCAGAAAAACCGAATTGAAAAAATTCTGAAAATAGAGAGGAGAATTGTCAGAACGTGTATCAATAAAAAACACCAAAAAGAAGGCCGATGGTGGGTTGTGCCAAATGAGGTGGTGTATCGAGAAATAGAGCCTGTTACTGATACTATGCGGAAAAAAAGAATCTCTTTCTTCGGTCATCTCATAAGGACACCGCAAACAAGACCGTCAAGAAATATCATTGAAAAGCTCTGGTTCCAAAAGCTAGAAGTAGGATGGATCAAAGAAATTAGAGAAGATATGAAAGAATTGGGAATTTCCCTGACCGACCTACAGAATAAAACTGGAAAAATTACAAAGCTAAAAGATAAAAGCATTTGATTTAAACAAAAGACAGACAAACGACAAAATACAACGAAGAGGGTGTTTACGGATGAAGAAAAGAAAGCAAGATCTGAACGGATGAAGAAATACTGGGCAGCTCGAAAGAGTAAAATAACACGCTTTTCTCAGAAAAGATCCAACTGAAATTGACTTATGTGGTCCCATGTTGGCCGTAAAAGCATAATAATAATAATAATAATAATTAGTTATCTAATCTCGTGGTCATAGAATAATCATAACATGTAGCTGAAATTTCGTTGTATTTAAACAGTTGTTTTTAATAACATATTTCGTAATTTTGTGTTTTACAAATAAAATATTTAAATTTTTAAACGTCTGTTTAAAACGTACGTGCAATTATTATTAAAAAATATCCAACACTCCTTATTTCCTAATGAGATGAAGATGTGTATGACATTTAAAAGAGGAATAGTCTTGTACAGACTCAGACCGTCCGTTCCTGAGATGTGTGGTTAACTAGAACCCCAACCACCAAAATAGAGCAGTATCCACTGACTAGCATTCAAATTTGTATAGAAGCAACCAGTTTTTACTAAGACTTGAACTTCAGAACCTTTGACTTCGAAAATCAGTCGTTAAGAAACTGATGTATTCACAAGAAAACGTGTTTATGCTTTAGAACAGCCCGCTAATTTATTTTTAAATCATTTTTTTTAAATTTCTATTTCTGATAACTACATTGTTTTTTTATCTATTTTATTCTTTCATATTTCTTTAAATATAATTTTGATGTATTTAGTTATTTTACTCATATTAAGAACAATAAAGTTATGTCTGTTGAAAATTATAATTTTCTATTACTCTAGAAAATCGCTTTATTTATTTACTCATTTTTTATATTTTTTCACGTATTTTTCTTAATAATGAAATTAAAGATTTGAAACCAAAGATGAAAGTACCAAATCTTTTTGTGTAGTTTGCCAAACTTTTCTTAAACTTTTGTTTCTACATTTAAATGATGAATAAAATCGTTCAAATAGCATCCGGCCTCTTAATTGAACTTTAATAAGTGTAATTTGTTTCATACAGCTTATGTTTTAAGAATGTTCATTTCAATATTTTGATATGTTTTTTTATTTTATTTTTTCTTAATTTTTTATTTTACGTACCTAAGAATAATTTTGTTATTCTTTAGTTTTAAATTATCAATGAATATTACATGTACTTTTTCGAAAACATTTTCAGTTTTACTGTAATGCTACGTTACGACAAAATTTTTGTTTTATACTTTTAAATAGCTTTTTCCTATAGTTCTTACACATTTATAAGTTTTCCCTTTATCCTACATCTACAATACCTTTTTAAATGAAATAATATGATTTTTTTATAAATTAATTTCTGGTTCCAAAAAGTAATTGCTAAATAAAAAAGTCAATAATTATTTTAAAAATGTTATACTGTACTCATCTTCTCTTTTAACTGTTCCCACAGATTACAGTAATTTTAATTTTGAAATTTTAGAATTGTTTTTGTCAAAGATATCTTGTTTTATTTATATCACAGATTAGAAATATATTGTTGGAAATGTACGGTTTATGTATAAGAGAAAATTGCCGTACACTGGTTATAGTATGCGATATGATATAACATACAGTAAAACGGAGTAAAGCAGAGTATTCGTCTCCTAAATTCTACGGTTGAAAGTAAAAAGGTAACAGTAATATCAGATATAAGGGCGTAGGGAATGTGTCCCTGATGGCCGTTCATCTTAAAGGGAGGCGGCACCAGGTCCCGATTAACAGAACCGATAAAACTAGAGGGCCGAATGGGGGTCATGAAGGGGTGGTAGCTCTGTTCGATTTCCAAAGATATATGGCTAGGACATTCATCACAGGACCTGTCGCTGGCGAAAAACTTTGCTTCAGTGTACATATACACGCACGCACAACACACACAGACACACATACACACACACAAACTATATTTCTGAAAACGTGTTCTCCACGACGCTATTTTAGAAAGTACGTTTCCTTTCAGTTCAAAATTCCTCTCTTCAAATAGAATTGTATAGAATAAAATATTTCCACGGTTCATTAGTTCAGTGAATATAAATTTAGTTTTAGAAAAAAAATTTAGTTGACAATTAAATGAAATCTAAATAACATATTTTATGCGTCTAGAAAAATTAGTTTCTTCGTTAAATTGGTTTTTTTTTGCTCGTAGCAAATTCATCTATTAATTCAGATTTAAAAATATAATTTTAAAACATAATTTCATAGAAGTTTTTCAATTAATGTATATTTTTATTTATTTTTATTTTCATATTTAACTTTTCACTTACCTTTATTAAATTTGATTGAAATTCTTAAAGCAGTTTTCGATTATGTCTTCTATCATGTTCTAACTCACATATATCTTACAAATAAATAAATTTGTCTTAAATTATTACCTAAAGGTTTATCTTAAATATTTTAGTTTTTTATTAATTATCTTAATGCGACTTAGCATGTTAACCTGTTACGTTACACGCTTACATTATTGTAAAGATGCTCATTCTTTCTTTCTTTCTTTCTTTCTTCTTTTTTTTTAATTCTTTTATTTATAGTGGCATCAAAAATTGAAGTCATTAGCGACGTTTCAGTGTAATGTAATTGTACCGGTAAATTTGTAGTCTTCAACAAAACCAGGTCGACCATTCCTGAGACGTGTGAATTCAACCCCAACCACTATAGATAACCGGTATCTACGATCTAGTATTCAAATTCAAACCAAAGCAACTGCTTTTATTAGGATTTGAATCTGAGAACTCTTGATATTGAAATCAGGTGATTTACGACGACGAGTTACCACTAGACCAGCCCTGTGGGTTAATTTAATTTAATTTAAAGAAATGAATAAAAAATTTTTATTTAAGTATAATATTCAGTTTTTGTACCCAATCGATAAAAAAGAATTACTAAAAAAATCCTATATCTAAAAAATTAAAACAATTCATACAGATGCTTTATTATATAGTCATTACTTTATTAAAATTTCAGAAAAAAATATTTAGTATTCTTCTGGAGTTGTTGCAAATTTTTTTTTATTCGTCAATGAAAAATCTTCTTTATGATTTGAATGACGGTGACCAGAAAAAATATCTGTTGTGTGTTATGATACTAAAAATCTGATTGAATAAATAGATAACAAAAATGGAAATAAAATACTTCTAATTATCATTGAAAAATTAATTATTTTTTTCATTTACTGTTCATAGAGTAACAAAAACATGAAATTGGATAAAAGCACTATGGTCAGTGTGAAAAATAAAAATTTATTAAATCTTGTGCCTTATCCCTAATCTCTAATGCCTTAAAATAAGGCATGACGAGAAGATATTAAGCTTTTAAGTTTCTTTCCCTTTGTTTGAAAAATATGTGTAAGAATATTTTTCATTTCGGTAAAATTTGTTTTCAATGAACATAATATTTCTATCAGAATATAATGGTTTCCAAAAAGGGGTCTTTACAAAAATTGCTTCAATATGTTAAGTAGGAAATATTATTTCAAAATAAAGGCCCATTGCGAAGTTCCAGGGGAGTTCCAAAGGAGTCCCCGTCCAATCTTTGGCAGTATGAAAAGTAAGTGTCCCACCTCTCCTGGACGGGGCTGTCCAGGACAGGATGGCAGGACGGAGCAAAGTACAAGCGTAGTCACAATGCGGGACGCCTTTGACGTTCCTCATTAGAGGCGTGGTATCAAAACCGGAGTCCCGGTGAGGTATTTCCTTAGAGTCCCCTCATTAGAAGCAAGGAGTATGATTAAAAAACCGACTCCCATCTACCCGGGGGGAACATTAGTTCTCGTCGTGGTAGTTTGAGGCGATGGCACCCCCTGGAGTTGTGTATATGATTAGTTGCGAATCCAGCTCCAGTGGGGGGGGGGATAAAAAATGATGAACTCAAAAAGATAAAAAGATAAAGGCCCAAGTGAAGCCTTTGACGTATAATTTGTATACATTGGTGTAACAGGATACCTAATAGCTGCTTTACATTTTTATATCATAAATAAGATTTGATGGGTGTAGATAAAGGTGCAGCAAGTCTTGTACGGAGCAACAATTTGGTCCATCGTCTTAGAAAGGGAAGAAGAGCCCTTGCAATACGTAGCCGGATGTAAGAGCTATCTCCCTCCGGCTATGTTGCGGTGGAGGACCATCGAAGACGATACCGCTGGCGTAGTGGCTGGACTTTTCCTGGATCTTCCCGTTTGAAAAGGGGAGATGTATAGGAGAACGGGTAAGGTGGATGTGAGGCACCTATTTTGATGAAAACATAACGCTTTTCAGCAAGGGTTATGAAAGATTGGATCAGTCGACGAAGGAAAGCTGAATCTACAGACTGACTTTATTTATAAAATAAATTCAACTATAGTTCTTAATTGTCCTAATGTGTTTTTTAATAAGATCTCAAAAATAGAGAAATAAATTTATAGATCTTATAAAGAGTTTTTCGGCTGTTAATTAAGAGATTTATTAGAATTTTTCTTTAGATTGAAATTTTCTTTACGTTGCTAATTTTTAAAAACGTAACGATTTTATTCGTAGAAGTCATTGAAAACGGAGAACTTTAGTATCCACTGATTTCAGTATGGTTGTGTAGAGTACAATTTAGTTGGATATATAATAGTTTTGATGGAAAGATTTCAGATAACGTGCTCAGAAATGCTCTTGGGGGAATCCCAATATTACCGATCCATTTTCATCTTAAAGTAACTGTAGCATAAAACACTAAAAATAAACTATTAATTATACAGAACGAAACAACGTAAACTCAGTCAGTCTTAGGAAATCAGTGGCCAGGTTTTCGGCTTTACCTAGAGGAATGCCACAGTTGGAGCCATTGTTACCAAATATTTACTAAAAAATTCGTTACCACAAGCAGAACGCGGTATGATCTGTTTATTCCTTCTCCTGTAGTAACATATTAGTAATATTTTCCATGAGTTTATTTGTTCTGCGTTTTTTTCTGCTGCCTAAACTGTTCTATTCCCTCGTCATACGTAGTCCAGCTTCGTTCTCTGGACCCTCAGGTCCAAAATTCAATCAGATCTTGGCTTTTCCTTACTAAGGACATGGTATAGGAGTTTTTCATGCGTTGACTCGGAGTGGTGGTCTTGGCTTACCCTGTCTGCAATTCTCTATTCTGCTTTGAACGGGCTATCGTCTCCTGCGGCTTAGCTGCTCTTCATTAGCGGTGACCAGCCAGTTGCTGATTCCCCGTTGACTATTTCTCTCCTTCGCTGCTTAGAAAGAATGTGGTCGCGTGGGAGTCGGTTGTTGACCTCGGAAGCACTGTTACATTCGAACTGGAAAGTCAAACTTAATCAATCAGTTGATGGCCGTGTGTTTACGGAAGTAGCCTCCTGTCTTTGGCAACCCTAGAACAAGACTTTATTCAATTCATTTACATTTGGATTAACTCCCTCCCAACCCATATCAGAATATCACAGGTAGTCCGACGACCTTCTCTTAACATCCAGTCAGTGCTAGTTGCCCTGTTTCCGATGCTAAGTCTATGCTAAGTCATATGCTACAACATTGCTAAAACGAATGCTATTTAATTCAGACAGTTTTGATCAGCCCTCGTATGTTTTATCTTTTAATCTTTCTTTCAAATATTTCTATTAAATTTTTATGCAAAAGTATTGTAAAATCATTGTGGTATCAGACTGTGTCAATTCGCTTTAAAACATTTTGTTACTAATCAGTAATAATACAAAAGAACTCATAGAATCTACATTAATTTTTCAAATCTCCCAGATTTTAATTTTAAAATCTTTCACAGAAGTTATCTGGAAAAACTTATAACAAAATTGATTAGTGAAACTCTTCTGCAAAAGAGAATAAAAAAAACAAATCCATTTAAAAAACATAAGGTTGGAACATATGTAGGAAGTTACTTCTTAGTGGAACTGAGATCATGTTTCTTTGTAAAGTTTGTTAGAAATTTGATTTTACTTTGAAAACCAGTATTGTTGAATTTCACACATAAGAATTTTCGTGGAGACAGGTCGCTAATATATGGTGTAAGAATAAGTTTGTTAAAATTTAAGATATCTTAGATGAATCCGATAAGTAAATGACTATTTGCATTGAACGGACTTTTAATAGATCTCTGCCTTATGCAGGAAAAGCATTTAAATAATTTGATAGGGAAAGCAATTATTCGGTTAACATAAATGATTCAAACTTATTTACAACAGTTCATAAATAAATATGTTTAACAACTATTTCTGTGTAGAAACATTTCAAACTCGATTAAATTAAATTTAATTGAGTTTTAATCAGTTTACTTTGTTATAGATGATACCCTAAGTGAGAGTGTGCGAGTGAGTGATCAAAAAAATTTATAAGTATACATTTTAGCTTTGGAAATTTTAATTTCAGTTATTTTGCTATTTATAGTAATAGGTACTGAAAAGTAAGTTATACCTTCTGACTTGTGTAACAGAGTAAGAACATCTCTAACTTTCACCTAGAATGTTCTTGGTTCAAAGCCTATTCACGAATAAAATATTTTGTACGCTAAATAAATGTCCACATCCATATTTACGCACATATTTCAACCTTGCATTGTAATTAATTATATAAATAAATACTTAAAAAAATAAAAAAACACGTTTCATCAGTGATACAGTTTATAGATCTCTATACTGAACTTTACAGTATAGAGTATGTATTTATTTTGTTTCGTCTCTAGATATATAAAAATGATAAGGGTAACTTCCTTTAGTTTAAAAAACACGTAACAAAAATAACAATAAATAACATACATAAATATCATTTCAGACGGTAAATTCAGCTTAAACTTTATAAAATTGAATTAGAAAGGTAAAATATATTGAAAAATCGAATGCGGCTAACGATTTATTTCGCTTACATTTTAGCAGTCCTACTGTTTTATTGCAGAATAGAAATGTAAGAATGCGATGACAATTGTTTATGTAAATATTAACACCGGTTCAGTATTACTAAATAAGCAAGAAACAAACAAAGACTTTTATAATTTAAGCTTATTATTAATATTAAAAAGATACTACACAAAAGTGAAATCAAAAGGAAACATCGCATTGTGAGCTCTAAAGAAAGGTTACAAAGTAAGCAAGAATTTTCTTTCATTTAAATAAATGCAGACGTCAGGTAGAAAAACGACAGTGGTATTCTACCTTCTCAATTGAGAAATGTTTTATACCATTTACACAGCTGCGGAAAAAAGGTTTTCTTCTCCACTTGCACCCTTTATAAATTTCGTTTTACTCATTATAAGCACTCTAAACAACTGCGTTCAGAAACACCTAAAACCTACAACTTCTCTGTAATATATAAATAATGTTTAACAAGTATTAGAAGAAAATTGGAATGGTATAATGAGCGTTTTTGGGTTCTTTTCTTTCATTTATTTTTATACTATTTTTTGTTTAATGGGTTCAAATATTTATTGGAAAAAAACACAAAATCTTCATTTATTTTAACTTACTCGTAGAATAAATTGCTACATAGTCATATTTATATATATGTTATAACAGTATACTTACGGAAATATATATATATGGATGAAAGTATTTATAATTTTTGGTTATTTGCATGAAAAATTATACCAATTATATCATTTAAATATTTTACTATGTTTGATACCGGGAACGATTGTGAAAATGTTGTTAAATTGTAGAGATAGTAGAAGATTCATGTTTAATAAAATAATAATTATTTTTATTCAGAGTATTTGAATTTATATTCGTATCATATTACTTGTTAAAAATAATAAATTAAAGTAGGATAAAATGTTTTATAGATTCTGTAACAAAAATATTATAATGTAATTTGTTAATGACCATTAAGTTTATTAATTCTTATGATAATTGAAATAAGAATTATTACAGGAAAACAACGAATAATTTTTTTTTCTAGGAAGTTTACGTTAATAAAATTAGGAATGCAGGTCATGAAAATGTATACGAATATCAAAATTAATGAAAAAGTAGATCACATTTGTGGTTAACTCCGGTTTTATTATTTCAATATGCTGAAACCATCCAGCTGGATTGAATGTTTTCTGCACTTCGTAGTAAATGTACCAAATGTTGTTTTTATCAACGGTACTTTATTTTTTCTATGTTAATTACTCTTGAGTTCAATTAAACTCCTGCCCTATACAAAATAATTCATTGATGACTTAAATATATTTCCGGTAATGAAAAAAAAAAAGTGAAAATAAACTGGATCTTTATATCACGCTGTTGTTAATAGCTTATAGAAAATAGCCAAAAAACATAAAAATAAAAAAATTCTGGTAAATAATATGTAAGCAAGCTTAGAATAATCATATTGACCGACCACAAAGACGATATTGAATAAAGAATCAAATTTCATGTACTTGAGTCGACAATCACTTTAAGTCCCTGCATTAAATAGATATAGTAATAGAAAACATTTTAGACCAGTGTATTGGAGCTTCTTATCACGAAATAGCTCTCTAAAATTATAAATAAGACATTGAGTTTCCCAAAAAAAACAAAAAAAATACAATAATTTGAGTTTTAAAATTGATCATTCAATTCTTGACTTACACATTTTCAACTACTTAATTATTTGCTATTCTAATAATTAGATGGTACATTTATGATTTTCAAAAAAAAAAAATATATGGCTGTATATTTTATAACTTTTTTTTGTCTTCAGTCATTTGACTGGTTTGATGCAGCTCTCCAAGATTCCCTATCTTTCATTTCAGTATACCCTCTACATCCTACATCCCTAACAATTTGTTTTACATATTCCAAACGTGGCCTGCCCACACAATTTTTCCCTTCTACCTGTCCTTCCAATATTAAAGCGACTATTCCAGGATGCCTTAGTATGTGGCCTATAAGTCTGTCTCTTCTTTTAACTATATTTTTCCATATGCTTCTTTCTTCATCTATTTGCCGCAATACCTCTTCGTTTGTCACTTTATCAACCCATCTGATTTTTAACATTCTCCTATAGCACCGCATTTCAAAAGCTTCTAATCTTTTCTTCTCAGATACTCCGATCGTCCAAGTTTCACTTCCATATAAAGCGACACTCCAAACATACACTCTCAAAAATCTTTTCCTGACATTTAAATTAATTTTTGATGTAAACAAATTATATTTCTTACTGAAGGCTCGTTTCGCTTGTGCTATTCGGCATTTTGTATCGCTCCTGCTTCGTCCATCTTTAGTAATTCTACTTCCCAAATAACAAAATTCTTCTACCTCCATAATCTTTTCTCCTCTTATTTTCACATTCAGTGGTCCATCTTTGTTATTTTACTACATTTCATTACTTTTGTTTTGTTTTGTTCTTGTTTATTTTCATGCGATAGTTCTTCCGTAAGACTTCATCTATGCCGTTCATTGTTTCTTCTAAATCCTTTTTACTCTCAGCTAGAATTACTATACCATCAGCAAATCATAGCATGTTTATCTTTTCACCTTGTACTGTTACTCCGAATCTAAATTGTTCTTTAACATCGTTAACTGCTAGATCCATGTAAAGATTAAAAAGTAACGGAGATAGGGAACATCCTTGTCGGACTCCCTTTCTTATTACGGCTTCTTTCTTATGTTCTTCAATTATTACTGTTGTTATTTGGTTCCTGTACATGTTAGCAATTGTTCTCCTATCTCTGTATTTGATCCTAATTTTTTTTAAATGCTGAACATTTTATTCCAGTCTACGTTATCGAATGCCTTTTCTAGGTCTGTAAACGCCAAGTATGTCGGTTTGTTTTTCTTTAATCTTCCTTCTACTATTAATCTAAAGCCTAAAATTACTTTCCTTGTTCCTATACTTTTCCTGAAACCAAATTGGTCTTCCCCTAACACTTCCTCGACTCTCCTCTCAATTCTTCGGTATAGAAATTTAGATAAGATTTTTTATGCATGACTAGTTAAACTAATTGTTCTGTATTCTTCACATTTATCTGACCGTGCTTTCTTTGGTATCATTACTATAAAACTTTTTTTGAAGTCTGACGGAAATTCCTCTTTTTCATTAATATTACACACCAGTTTGTATAATCTATCAATCGCTTCCTCATCTGCATTGCGCAGTAATTCTACAGGTATTCCGTCTATTTCCAGTAGCCTTTCTGCCATTTAAATCTATTACATATATTTATAATAAACCATACTGCAAATTTACGTGTAAATTAACTATTGTAGGATATTAAATTAAAGAAATTAAAAAACAATTTCTCATTACAGTAGATTTTTAAATTTAATCAACGATCTACTGAAAAATTAAATTATTTTCATTTTTTTAGAAGAGGAGGAATAAACCACTTTATTTTTTAGGCCGAAACCAGGAAACACCTTCTTAAATAACATTTTTATAATGTTTGAAGTTCATTTATTATATACTTTACCATTTACCCAGTGTGACTTGAAAATAAAAAAGTGAATATTTGAATACCTTATTCTGGAGAGTAGATAAATTTCCAAACGTTATAATATCAGGGTTGATTTACGTTACCGATTAATTTTATCACGTTTTGTTTTATCTTTTACATGCTTTTCTGTAGCACTAGCAGTCGTTTTTTGAATTGCTTATAAAAGGGATTCTAATAATTCGGTTTCGATTAACCTACGTTTTTTCATTTTTATATTAAATTTATGACTTTTTTAATAATTATAAAAAAATTTCAATTATAATACTTTCAACATGACTTTTTTTATATATTTATCTTGATTATGTATAATTACAATCTTTGCTTTTTTGTACTTAACATAATAATTATGAAATCATTATTCTTAAATCTGTCCGAGTCTAGAGCATATCTTTATCGTTTTGTTTCCCATAAACGATAATATGTCTCGCGTCATTTGCCCCATCGACACTAATAATTTAGTTCCCTTTTTTTGTTAGAATCTGTTTTGTGAAGCATGTATTGTCATTTTTGAGCCATTTCGCACAAATACTTTAACATAAATACCAAAATATTTTGTGTTTTTCCTGTAGTATCTTGGCCAAAATAGATCAATATTTTGAGTAAATTTACAATCACATACTTTCTTCCAGAATGGTGAAAGATTAATTTATATTTTTATGTTATTTATTCTTGTAATCCTATTAACTCGTTTAGATACATATTTTAATTTTTTAGCATATCGCAGTACACGGAACGTCTTAAAATAAAAAACTCAAATTTATTTTCTCAAAGCTTGCACATACGGATTATTATTCACAAGTAAAAAACAGTTTGGAATTAATTTCACTTATTTGCTGTAATCAAATTACTTGCTGATACAAAGTTTGTATAAAAATATATATTGCAAAATAAATTTCTGATAAAAGAAATGAAATGTAAAATCTGTGATAAAATAACCGAACAAATCGTTATAAAGGAGATTATAGATTATTTTTTAAGTCATTAATTTTGTGACATTAATGATCAAGTAACGATAAGATTTCTGTATTACTATCAATAAATGTACAAGAATGAAATAATAATTTCGAAACACAATTCTTTTTCTTTTAGTTTTTTAATTATAGTTCCTTACAGATTGCACCCAATTTCATTTTAATGCCTGCAATACCAGCTGTAAGTACAGTATTGGTGCTAACCACTCTCCCAGCGGATAAGTTGAGGGTCGATTCACTGCAATGTTATTAATTTTATTTTGTTTCAGCTACATCACACCTACATATTTTTACCTACATATTTTTATTCAACAGTTTTGTATTAAATATATTTCCATTTTTTTGAAGGACGCAAGACCATTCTTAATAAACTATCACAATGAAAACTGTCAATAAACAGAGTAAAGAATAATTATAAAAAGTCTAGTTTAATTACATCTGACTTTGTTCACGTAGAAATATTGATAAGGGAGGAGAAATTTATAAAAACGATAAATTTTCAAATTGTAATGCCTAGGATTAACACCTTCTTTTACTGAACGAAATAATTACTCTAATATAAGTGATAGAATACAAACAAATTACAATATGATAAAAAATAAAATAAAAAGTGAAAACACACTAAAAATATGCATTATATACTATGACATCACGGTCATTTGAATTATTTCTTATTCCTTTTATGGATTATGTATCACCTACACGCGATGTTATATAAAGATAAAATATTTTTTTTCTAATCGATCAACTGCATGACATTTATAAAAAAATGAAACATTAAGTCGAGCCTATAATACTATTTATGTTTTAAATAATATTGATTTAAAAACTTTCCTACAATCCACAAGAAAAAACAAAATAAAAGTAAAAGGCTGTTTAAATTTACTTTAATTATCTCAACACATATTTTTTTAATTTGAATAATCTATTAATAAAAAGTAAACAAAATATTTGTTTCAGTTGTTTATTATATACTTGTAATTTTTTTAAATCAATTTTAGAAGTTGAAAAAAATCTTTCATACATCGTACGAAAGTCTGTATTATATAATTGTCTGAAATTATTAAATTAAAAAAAAATATAAATTATTCTACCTGTCATTGTCTAACGCTAGCTCCTCACAACTTTTTTCCCCCCACAGTTAAATAATTTGTAATAAAGAAATTACTTTTTTTTACATTTACAATTATTTTATTTGTATATCATTAAACTTAATTTCTGAAACAAATTTTATTCATTATACAGAGTGTCCCATATAAAACGCAACCCAACCTTATATTGGTAGGTAATGTAATAATAAAAAGGCGTGTGTAAATGTAAATGTAATTTTTATTATTACCATCCATTACCTTACATTTAAAGTAAATGTTGGAAGTGGCCGCCATCTTCTTGAATACAAGCTTTAATTCTTTTTACAGCGTTTCTTGCAACTTTTTTCAAAGTTTGTGGCTGGATATTTGAAACAGCTTGTTCAATATTGACTTTCAATTGTTCAAGTGTTCGTGGTTTGTTGCTGTAGGCTTTTTCTTTGAGGTAACCCCGTAGAATAAAATCCGCCGCAGTCAAATCTGGAGATCTTGGTGGCCACAAGCCTCGACCGATAACACGAGACCAAAGAATTCCTCGACGAAATCAGAAGTTGAACCTCTGCGTAGTGCGATGTCGCACCGTCATGTTGTAGCCAGCAGTGTCTGTCTTCCACTTCCAAGAGTGCGACGAACCGAAATAAAATATCCTGATATCGTTCTGCATTAATGGTGTACTCGAAAAAAAAAACCGATTATTTTCTTCCGTGATATCGCGCACCACACGCCCAACTTCTGCGGGTGTAATTGTTTTTCGTGATAAACGTGGGAATTTTCAGTACTCCAAATTCTACTGTTTTTGCTGTTTACGTAGCCAATCGAATGAAACCGTGCTTCATGAATGAAAAATAACGAATCCATAACATTAATTCCCTCGCGCAGAAATTGACGCAACCGTTGACAATATTGTAGCCGTTTTTCTTTGTAGGGCTCAAGAAGTCGATGAACCGTTTGAATGCGATAAGGTCGTAATTGTAATCGTTTGGTCACCCGATGAACAGTTGATTTAGAAAAATTAACTTCAGCAGACAAACATCTGATCGATTTATTTGGCGATCCGAGTAATCGGTCTTTGATTTCAGTGACTGTATCTGTATTCAATACCGACGCAGATCTTTTGTGTTCCTTGTTATTAACAGAACCGGTCTCTCTAAATTTTGCAACTAACCTTAATACTGATGTTTTGTTAGGAGCCGGTTTATCTGGGTACTTATGGCGAAATAAATCTTGCATTGCATCCACTGATTTCGCACTGAAGTACGACTCGACAATGAAAACACGTTCATCTAGCGAAAACACCATCTTGTCTCTAGCAATACACTCAACGTTATGATTGCATTGTTGTTACTGCGTCGCCACGATGTTCAGATGTTGGACGAGTCCATTTCAGTAACGAGTAGTGGAGTTAGCTTGACTTTTGAAATTTCATGGATGAGTGATTGATGGGTTGTGTTTTATATGGGACTCCCTGTATTTTCTAAACATACAGATTAATTTCCCAATTTTCTTAGATGTAATTAAATAAATTTATTATGTAACACTGAATTTCATTAAGACAGACCAAATTCTCTAAATGTTAAACAATCAGTAATAACAGATTGTTATATGAGATTATATGTGATAATTTATAATTTTAATATTAATACTGGTTTGTTTATTGTGTTATATATTACTGAATAAATATCTGTCATTTTGTGTTTATCTAAATGTATTAATGTGTTCCATCGCATATTTTGAAAATATTACTATTATGGTTTGATTTCATTAATAACACACTCAGGTTGGCAGAATTTATAAAACTATTTATCAACTATACTGAGTATTTCCGGTAATTTTTTACGCACCGTACTATTTTCACACAATTCTGAGTTTAGTTGCTTAATTTTTTTTATTACTTCTTTATCATTCTGCATATTTATAATAATACTTTTTTTATTTTTAAATTCTCCATTGTTTTTTATAATCCTCTACTTTGTATTTTCTTTGGTCGTTTACATTTCTTCTTTTAAATAGTTGTATTACTACTGATTAGTATGATTTTACCATGCAATATTGCAGGTGAGTAAAGTAACAATAGTATATATATTTTATATATGTATATGTTTATGTGTAAATACTAACCAATAATAGTCACAGCATTAGCTGTGATTGGATTATTATGTTCTGATAAAATTAATTCAATGTTATATACATATTGTGTAGTTTTAGTCGGGATTGATTTATTATATATCTATGAAGAGAGTCCTGGTATTTTCCCCAGCATAATCTTTACGAGTGCTTTAGTTATTCAGCGTTAGTGCATTTTTTATCCATATAGTGCTTTAGTTATCTACCTTAGGTTAATAACTAACTCTATAGATATCGAGTTAATTGTGATGCCATTTGTTAGCGGTTATTAATTTATTAACTAAAGTACTTTTAAATAAACGCAATTTAATTTCAGTGTTAGTTTTTCAATTCTTTTTCTTTATAAAGAATTACTGTAAAGCGTATTTAAGTGTCGTTCTATAATAAAATATTTTATCGCCTTTGTCGCTGACGTGCATCTTCTGCAAAACCACGGCCTGCAGTTTAATACTGTACCAATTTAATATATAATTGATATAATGAATTAGTAGTCTTCAGATTCAACAGGAAAAACCAAACGATTTTAGAAAAGACTATCTGAGTGTAATTACCTTCATTCCACAACACCTGAATAAAATACCGCCTATCATACCAGAAAAAAGTACACACATTTTTAAAAATACTTTAATGAGTCTTAAGCTAATTAAAGTAATTTTATTTACGCATATATTTAAACAAATATGTATTTTGTTGATAACTCAACCTAACGCAACAATGTAATTCCAAATATTTTTCATTAAATAATTCGTTTTTATCACATCATCATCGATCTTTATAAGAGTAATTGAATGAGTTTATTTAAAAAAAAACTATTCAAATTCAGACTTAAGTAAATCTGTATGTAAAATACAGAAAGAAATATTACCTTTAAAAATATAAATATATATGAAAATTTATTGCAAGTAGCTTTAATGTTGTTTATATTCAAATTCTAAGGCAGATTAACGGTAATTTTTTATGACGAAATAATTCCATGTTTTTTCTTTAATTTCATAAACATATTAAATTAAAAATTACACATTTAATTTACCTTCACGCGACTAACGCTGATGCGTTACATCAGCCATATATTTAACAATAAAAAGTTTAAAAAAAATATTGTTGATAACTTATGTTTTTGAAGCGATCAGATTTATACGAACTACTTTAATTCTACATACCAATAATTTAGTTGTTTAATACAAGTTTGATAATTATGAATTAAAATAAAATAATAAGATATATTTCAATTCAAGGAATGAATATGTTTTTATTGATTAATATTTCATCGCAGATCAGCTGATTTCGAAGTCAAGAGTTCTAAGGTTCAAATTCTAGTAAAGGAGGTTTTTTTTATACCGATTTGAATACTCTCTCTTTTTCTATTTAGCCTCCGGAACCACCGTAAGGTATTACTTCACTGGATGAATGATGATATGTATGAATGTAAATGAAGTGTAGTCTTGTACAGTCCCAGGTAGACTATTCCTGATGTGTGGTTAATTTGATTACTAGATACCGGTGTTCTTTGGTGGTTGGGTTTCAACTAACCACATATCACAGGAATGGTCGGCATGAGATTGTACAAGACTACACTTCATTTACATTCATAGATAATCATCCTCATCCATCCTCTTTAGTAATACCTTACGGTGGTTCCGGAGGCTAAACAGAAAAAAAAGAAAAAGAAAAGAAATAAAAATGAATAAGGCAACTGAGACATTCGGAAATGTAAAGGCATCGTAACAGAGGTCAAAACATTACATGTTGTATCATAAAAAGTAAGAGGGTATGTTGTTTTATCTATATTTTATCACTATAAACTCAGTACTTACGTTTACTGCATTCAATAAGAAATTGCTAAATTTACAAAAACCAATACTTGTACTACTTTTTTTTACTCGTTAAAAATATAAAACATCAAAACAAAAATGTAAATTTTTAAAATTATTTTCATCTTTAACGACTGATCTTGCGCTTTTTGAGATAAGATGATCGTTTATTTATTTAATAAATAATAAAACTACTGAAAAAATAAATACACCTGGACTGGAATATTACACCATTTGTTTTAAACGAAACAATTAACAAAAAACAATTTCACTTGAATTATCATTTACGTGACGAAGCTTTAATACTTTTATAATTTATCTCAAACGCAGCCTGTAAAATTTACTTTATATTTTGAACCTTATCGATTTCTACGTTACATAAATGATTAACAGACTATAAATGACTGCTATACACACTGCTCGAATCCGTGGTATGTTGCGGGGGAACGTTATACATGGAGGCTGTTGGGGTAAAAGCATTAAATCAAATAAACCATTACTTTATAGGCAATAAATTCAACATCAGTTTCTGCTGTGTACTTCTGCATCCATCCCCACTATTCTGTTGCCCTGTCGATTGCAGTGTATAGTCCTACAAGTGATGTACGAAACCGTAGATTCTCGACATGGTTGCCAAAATGCCCTATCCTATCAAATACATTATATGAAACATTCATGCAAATCCTATTACTTATCTATATTATAGCCATAAACATTCGGATAACAGTAGTTTACTGTACTATATTTTCTAATATTCTAAAATTGGTTTCATTTCAGGCAAATAATTTATTGAAATTGAATTTTAAAATAATGCAAAGGTTTTTTAGAAAAATTATTTATCTCTTTTTATAGAAGGTTCGTGTCATACACTAAACTTTAACACTGATAAAAAAATTACAAGACTAAAATAATAAAAAATTCAAACGGAGGAAATAAAGTTATATCTATGGTACCAAAATCATATTTCAGTAACTATATTAATAAAAATACATTTATTTGCCTGTCACGTAGTAAAAACTTGTAGCACTAATACATTTTAGTATTAAAGAACTTAATTAACTTAAATATCTTTGTGTTTAAATTCAAAATATTTATTTTCAATTTAAATTGTCATAAATTAAAGTTCTGCATCAGAAAGAAAAACATCGAAAAAATTAATGCTTTATACGAACGTATGGAATGTTAAGGAAATATCTCATAAAAGGTGTGAAAATATCGGCGATTGTAATAATATTGTAAAACACAATTACATTCTATGTATGATTTTAATAAAGGTTATAGAACTCAAATTCGTACCTGTTGTTAAAGGTACCTGTTTGTTATAAATTTATGAGCTGAATGAAGAAAGTGAACAGTGGATTCAGTACTTGAATTTTTTTATCCAATAGTCTCATTTAAAATTTAAAATGAAAAAAATATAGTAGTTTTGGTTAAAACTAAGTTTTCAATTTATTTTTTATGTGAAAATAGGAGGAGAAAAGATTATGGAGGTAGAAGAATTTTGTTATTTGGGAAGTGGAATTACTCAAGATGGACGAACCAGGAGCGATATAAAATGCCGAATAGCACAAGCGAAACGAGCCTTCAGTAAGAAATATAATTTGTTTATATCAAAAATTAATTTAAATGTCAGGAAAAGATTTTTGAAAGTATATGTTTGGAGTGTCGCTTTATGTGGAAGTGAAACTTGGACGATCGGAGTATCTGAGAAGAAAAGATTAGAAGCTTTTGAAATGCGGTGCTATAGGAGAATGATAAAAATCTGATGGGTGGATAAAGTGACAAATGAAGAGGTATTGCGGCAAATAGATGAAGAAAGAAGCATTTGGAAAAATATAGTTAAAAGAAGAGACAGACTTATAGGCCACATACTAAAGCATCCTGGAATAGTCGCTTTAATATTGGAAGGACAGGTAGAACGAAAAAATTGTGTAGGCAGGCCACGTTTGGAATATGTAAAACAAATTGTTAGGGATGTAGGATGTAGAGGGTGTACTGAAATGAAACGACTAGCATTAGATAGGGAATCTTGAAGAGCTGCATCAAACCAGTCAAATGACTGAAGACAAAAAAAAATATTCATTTATTACTATTTATTTTTAACAAGCAATTATTTCACAGATTAAAACATAATTCTATTAGAAAATCTATATAATATTTAGATACTAAAATTATTGAACCTAAAATTGTTAAATAAGATATTTTGAGGCAGTATCTAAATACGTTTTGCAGAATTACATCTATAATTTTGTTTCTTTTCTAAGAAAAAATTTATTAAAAAGAAATATTTATCTATCAAAACTAATATAAATACAATCTGATGAAAATAATTTACTACTTACTGTATGATACTTAAGGTAATCAGTGAAAACAGATTTTTAAATTTTATGATAGCATTGTATTCTTTCAAAAGCTAATGGAATCGTTTTTTATTTTTTGTTAAAATACATAACTATATAATAATAAATAAAATAAAAATATACAGGAAAGAAGTTTGCATCCATTAGCTTATCTTTTCTGTCAGTTTCCAGCAACTTTATCGTTAAACTTTAGATACAGTATTGGTCGCAAGAGAAAGTTATGGATGCAAGGTAATGAGAAACTTTTTTGGGTTTTATATTTAATAGAATTACAGCAGCTTTAAGTTAAACAAGCACTGTAAAGGTAAATCATAAACAATACTCTTACAAAGTTATAAAATATAAAAACAAATTTTAGAAAAAATTAATCTATTTAAATAAAATTCATATCTTGTAGTACCATATTAGTTAATACGCAGCACTATTAACATAGTTTATTAAAGGATTATTTTTATTTACATCAAATTTACCGTTTTTTTCACAAATTTACAATATATTTCTTTTTTTAAATAAGTGACAGCGTGTTAACTAAATGTTACTGCCCTAGACTAGTTAATTATTTATTTCTAATTTTTGAGTTAAAGTTGTAATTCCAAAGACTATTGGTAATTTTATCTATTTTATCTATTTCCAAAGACTATTGGCAATTAAGAAATGCTATAAACAGGAAGTGCAAACTGGCGAAAGAAGAGAAATTAAAGAAAAGTGTTCAGAAGTGGAAAGAGAAATGAACATTGGTAAAATAGACGGAGCATACAGGAAAGTTAAGGAAAATTTTGGGGTACATAAATTAAAATCTAATAATGTGTTAAACAAAGATGGTACACCTATATATAATACGAAAGGTAAAGTCGATAGATGGGTGGAATATATTGAAGAGTTATACGGAGGAAATGAATTAGAAAATGGTTTTATGGAGGAAGAAGAGGAAGTTGAGGAGGATGAAATGGGAGAAACAATACTGAGATCTGAATTTAAGAGAGCATTAAAAGATTTAAATGGCAGAAAGGCTCCTGGAATAGACGGAATACCTGTAGAATTACTGCGCAGTGCAGGGGAGGAGGCGATTGATAGATTATACAAACTGGTGTGTAATATTTATGAAAAAGGGGAATTTCCGTCAGACTTCAAAAAAAGTGTTATAGTAATGATACCAAAGAAATCAGGGGCAGATAAATGTGAAGAATACAGAACAATTAGTTTAACTAGTCATGCATCAAAAATCTTAACTAGAATTCTATACAGAAGAATTGAGAGGAGAGTGGAGGAAGTGTTAGGAGAAGACCAATTTGGTTTCAGGAAAAGTATAGGGACAAGGAAAGCAATTTTAGGCCTCAGATTAATAGTAGAAGGAAGATTAAAGAAAAACAAACCAACATACTTGGCGTTTATAGACCTAGAAAAGGCATTCGATAACGTAGACTGGAATAAAATGTTCAGCATTTAAAAAAAATTAGGGTTCAAATACAGAGATAGAAGAACAATTGCTAACATGTACAGGAACCAAACAGCAACAGTAGCAATTGAAGAACATAAGAAAGAAGCCATAATAAGAAATGGAGTCCGACAAGGATGTTCTCTATCTCCGTTACTTTTTAATCTTTACATGGAACTAGCAGTTAATGATGTTAAAGAACAATTTAGATTCGGAGTAACAGTACAAGGTGAAAAGATAAAGATGCTACGATTTGCTGATGATATAGTAATTCTAGCCGAGAATAAGGATTTAGAAGAAACAATGAACGGCATAGATGAAGTCCTACGCAAGAACTATCGCGTGAAAATAAACAAGAACAAAACAAAACTAATGAAATGTAGTAGAAATAACAAAGATGGACCACTGAATGTAAAAATAGGAGGAGAAAAGATTATGGAGGTAGAAGAATTTTGTTATTTGGGAAGTAGAATGACTAAAGATGGACGAAGCAGGAGCGATATAAAATGCCGAATAGCACAAGCTAAACGAGCCTTCAGTAAGAAATATAAGTTGTTTACATCAAAAATGAATTTAAATGTCAGGAAAAGATTTTTGAAAGTGTATGTTTGGAGTGTCGCTTTATATGGAAGTGAAACTTGGACAATCGGAGTATCTGAGAAGAAAAGGTTAGAAGCTTTTGAAATGTGGTGCTATAGGAGAATGTTAAAAATCAGATGGGTGGATAAAGTGACAAATGAGGAGGTATTGCGGCAAATAGATGAAGAAAGAAGCATTTGGAAAAATATAGTTAAAAGAAGTGACAGACTTATAGGCCACATACTAAGGCATCCTGGAATAGTCGCTTTAATTTTGGAAGGACAGGTAGAAGGGAAAAATTGTGTAGGCAGGCCACGTTTGGAATATGTAAAACAAATTGTTAGGGATGTAGTATGTAGAGGGTATACTGAAATGAAACGACTAGCACTAGATAGGGAATCTTGGAGAGCTGCATCAAACCAGTCAAATGACTGAAGACAAAAAAAAAAAAAAAAAAATTGGTAATTTGCTTTTTAACAAAAAAAATAAACAAGTCTTTTTTTACGTAAAAGTTCAATCCATAAAGACACTTACAAATTTTATTTGAAAATAAACAATTGTCATGGATTGAAAAAAGTCATATTTCAATAAATTGGATTAGTTAACTAATGGAATAATGGCTATACAATTCATTCACATATACTTTTACATTCACGTGCACATTCTTTCGATATATTTTGTGAACGATAGTTTTGATAAAGTACAGATAAAATAAAAGTGATAAATTACTCGTAATTTAACACCTGCTACAAATGTGTTTTTTTATAACTGGTAACTGCAAGATAATTTTAATAAATTATCTATATATTTTACGCATATAAATTCCGAAAATAGACTTATGTCATACCTCCATCAATTTTTATGAATTTTTATTAATTGGTGAGTAGGAAATTTGAGTCATCGTTTTGCTGTACAATGAATGGCAAAGCCAATATTACACGTTAATCACCGGAGGGTTGATGTAATAATATTAATATATATAATATAAACTTAATTTAATTTTTGTATTAATCAGAAAAAGAACGTCATTTGGAGTATTATTTTATTTACAATTTAAAACTTACATGGTCATCCGTCAGACCTAAGTCTGTCGACAGATATACTAAAGAGTATTATTACATTATTAAGTGGTTAATGTAATAACCAATTTTATGTAACAACTAAAGATATTATTAGTTTTATAATACTTATAATAGTAGTACAATTATAAAAATTAATTTTACAAAATTAGACTAAATA
The DNA here is from genome assembly GCF_047948215.1 of Lycorma delicatula. Classification (NCBI taxonomy): domain Eukaryota; kingdom Metazoa; phylum Arthropoda; class Insecta; order Hemiptera; family Fulgoridae; genus Lycorma; species Lycorma delicatula. The sequence continues at coordinate 37,595,617 of NC_134455.1, forward strand.
TTTAAAAACTAATGAACAAATTATTTCTTTAATAATTGTAATGTATTAGATTTAGTAACTAAAATTATATTCAAGAAACAAAACTATACTTAATTACAACAACAAATTACACAATTAATATCTTGTTGCAACAATTACATAAAGAAAGTAAATAACTAAGCTTTAACCATTCAACAATACATTATTTATTGATTTACAATAATTATCAACATTAAAATAATAACTATAATCATATTATAATTGTCTGGACTGCCAGTATAAATCCAACATGAATCCTGTTAGTACCTATTACGTTATAATTAATGCCCACTCGATAAGAAGTTTTTTTAAATCATTTTTTTTTATTTTTACATTACTGAGGTGATTCGGTAAAGAATTAAGTAATGCAGGAACAACGTACTTCTTTAATCGTTTACCGTAAGTATTATTATATCTATCTGTGATAAAGCTCATTGCTCTCAAATTGTATCCACTTTCTATATTTACCCTGTATTCACTGTTGTAAAAGTTCTTAAAAATAATTAAGAATTTAAATAGACCTCTAACTGACAGAAACCTTGTAAGATTATTTAAATTGGTGTCATAATTGTTATCAGAATCATAAAGAGCAATATCTTTGAGGACCCTATTTTGTATTAAATTTATTTTATTTATGAGATAGTCTGCGGCTGATCCCCATGTTGTCAAGCCGTATCGAATAACAGATTCAAACAAGGATGAATAGAGTAAGCGTTTACAGTGAATTGGTAATAGGGATGAGATGTGGTGGAATTTCATAGCAACCGCTCTTAAATTTTTCATATATGTTTTATATGGTGATCCCATCTAAAAAAAGAGTCAAAATGTACACCCAAATATTTGTATTTGTCAGCATTCTGGAGATGTTCACAATTATTTTATGTGGTAATTTTTTATACAGTCACATGTATGACAAATAATTTTTATTGGTCTTTGGGATTGAAGATAAGGAGATCTTACATGTAAAACAGTAGTTTTTTTAGCGTTAATAATTAGGCCTTTGTCATGAAGCCACTTTAATAGATTATTAAAATCTTCTTGCATTAAAAACTCTGCTTCTTCCAATCGCTTATGTCCAAATGCTAAAACACTATCATCAGCAGTATCCACTGGATATAATAATATCTGACTCAAGCTGTTAAGGACGTTTCGTTTCATCTTAGAATTTGTTTAGTTAATATTACTTCTATAATATAAACTTATTTTTATGAATAATTTCTATTAATTACTTATGAATATGATACTAAATTTGACAGATACTTTCTCACTGGCTAACCTGATAAGTCTTATACTGTTTTTATCCTCATGTGTTTTAGCCTCTTCTCTCTCCGATTACATTTTAATTCCTTTAACAACTATAAACCGTCTTTAACGTTAGCTTTTTAGTGACCTTTTTATATATTCAGCTTAATTTTCTATTCATATTTGGACGATAAATTTTATATATTTATCCGAAACTTGAGGTTTAATCATTAATATATAGTCACTGGCATTTTTAGAACGGATCAGATGTCACCAATTAAATTCCATGATCTTTAATCCATTTTCCGAGAAAGCATTACAAAATTTCATTATTAGTACCAAAACTTTTTTGTGGTTCTTTTCAAACGGTTATTTTAAAACTGATATAATAAGTTATTAAATCAAAAACTGATACTTGGCTTAGAAGTTTTTTAGGGGGAAAACTCATTCTAAAAATAAATATTTGAAATTCAGTGTTGTCAAGAATATTCCTTTATTAATAAATAATATGCATTACAAAAAAAACAAAAACAAAAAAAAACACATTAATATCATAATTTTATGTTACAATTATTTCCATCTCGATCAATATCATACTAGATCAAAACGGTTACAAATCAGTATCATTCATATTGTATCAACATCGTAAACGCTAATAAATTCCAACAAAAAAAAAAATTTGGGAGTATAAATTTTATTTAGTTATAAATATCTTATTTCCTAAAAAGCCTAAATTAAAAAAGGTTGAAAGTCAATCAAAACATGATGGAAATAAGTTTATCACGTGGTTTTAATAATTTTAGACAATTTTAATTGCAAATTTTAACAAGAACGTGATTTCTTCTTGTTGTACTTTGTTTGTTTCAATGCAAAAGAGATTTTTTTTACCAAGCAAACTTACCATTTATGACGAGATTGATTCATTCGTATTGATTTCAAATTAGATTTTATATCAAATATTGTAATTGTTTTTTTTTTTTTAAAGCATTCTTAATTCTTGTAAATATGGTTTTGGGAAATTATATTAACTTCTGGGATCAAATCTTTTTTTTTTCTTTTTTTCCTGTTTAGCCTCCGGTAACTACCATTTAGATAATACTTCGGAGGATGAATGAGGATGATATGTATGAAAGTGAATGAAGTGTAGTCTTGTACATTCTCAGATCGACCATACCTGAGATGTGTGGTTAATTGAAACACAACCACCAAAGAACACCGTTATCCACGATCTAGTATTCAAATCCGTGTAAAAATAGCTGGCTTTACTAGAACTTGAACGCTGTAACTCTCGACTTCCAAATCAGCTGATTTGGGAAGACGCGTTCACCACTAGATCAACCCGGTGGGTTTCTGGGATCAAATCTGGGTTACATTTACAGTACAAATAGACTGGTTAAACAAAATATGCTATTTTAGATGTTTATCAGTCAGTGGTTGAGTGAGCCAAAATAAATAAAAATATGCGGATTAAACTGAAGTTTAAGCACTAAATAAATTCAAATATGGTTTTATTTTTCTAGTTATTATTACTTATAATCTAAGATTAGGCAAGGTTACAAAATTGTTAACCCGCGACTTTAAAATAACATGTAGATGCAGTAATTCTGATATACAATAATTTTTTTAATGATTGATCTAAAATAATCTACATAATACAAGAAAATAAACGTACACGTGTATTATAATAGTTACTCTTTATTTATAAGTCGAAACATTTTATCGAAACTTATAAATACTTAACTTTTGGTTAGAAGGAGCTACGCTGAAACAATGGAGTGCGTTGTACTGATAAAGGAGTAATATGAAATTTATGTTAATAGTTAAACATGACTTAAATTCATAAATTACGGTAATAATTCATTATTATTTTGTGTTACCAAAATAGTGAAAACAAAGTCGATTTATACCCTTTTATACAAGGCTTTACCATGTTACATTAATTGGTTTTAAAGTTATGCAGATTCGATTTCTGACGAGTATGTAAATTTTTATTCAGAATGGAACAAATTTTTATATAATTTTTTGCTATAATTATCATTTATACCGGACGAAGTATTAGTTTAAAATTAATTAAATAAATGTGGTTGTTTTAGTTTCATGTTAGTTATTCGGTTAGATTAATCTGTTATTAAACGTTAATAAATACCGTATTTATACATGAAATTCCAAATAAAAATATAAATTTTAAGTTTTATTTCCACAAAATATTAGTAACACATTATAAATTTCCCTTTTTGTTAGTTAGGAAAATGACTCTTATGTAATATCAGAAATCATACTGTTATTAATTATTTAGTTAAAAAAAAACCTCTATATATCTCTTGCATTAATTGGTTTGATTGGTTTTTATATTAAAATATCGCATATAATCAAATGTACAACTAGACCTGGATATGATAATTGTTAAATAACAAAAAATATTATAATAATAATAATATTAACGTGTTACGGTTGCTTGTTACTTACAGGCACGATCAAATAATAAATTTGATAAAATATAATTTTAACAATTTCTACATAAAGAACGTTCGTTAATGATTACAAAAGTAATTTCTATTTACAAATAAAAAATTGTTTATTAGTTCCCGAACATGCAATAATTATGAAATATAATTCACAGGAGAATCGTTTAAATCTGACCAAAGAATGATTGAAGGTAAAACTAATTTTATCGAAGTATGAAACTTAGGGCAATAAAAATCGAAATTGAATTTCAATCCAATCGGTTCACTCAAATGTAACTCTTCTTTTAAATTGTTTGCTGTCACATATAAACGCAATCGTGATGATTAGATTAGTATCTATTGCTGATTTATCTGGTTATATGTAACTGAAATGTGAATCACATGTTGGGAACACGGATTCTAATTGCTCAATCCATTTGGTCAACACATAAATTATTAGATATCGCAAAATTATATGAAACTGATGATATTTATTACCGCATGCTATTTAATGTTTCCTTTCATGTTCAAAAGGCAACTTTATAATGTATTATAGAAAAAAATCCTTTTCCTTGTGAGTAATTTATAACAGTTAACCAAAATAAATGGTTTTTACATCATAGGTTTTGGGATGGGTTTTAAATATAGTCCGTATTTTTTCTGAATATTGACATAAAAATTTATTTCTACGATTACCCGTGGCTATCTAAAAATAAAAAAAAAGCAGGGGTTTTCTCTTTTGCAAAAATATCACTAAAAATAAATATGCCAAAGCTAATGTTTGAAGCTGAAAAATAATTGTTATTTGTATATACACATTTATTACTATTTTTTTTTTAATGAAGTACAAAATAAGGTTTGATGGTTGCATAAGAATCAGTGAAGAGGAAAACTAAAAAACATTCATATTTTATAACTACTTTCTTTAGTTTTATGTACTAAACATCTTATGTACTAAAATTAATTCCCTTTACGTTTGGTATAAAGAAATAAAAAGTTATATTAAAGCGGTTGCTTTTGCTTTCCCTCTTATCTACTTTCATGATTTTTTTCACAAATAATTTTGACTCCCTTTACACTCCCTGAATACAATTGTGATAAATATTTACTTGTAATGATTATGTAGAAATGGTAAAATCGAGTTTTTAAATTTAGATAAAAGTTTTGATGAACCGTTTTTGTGTATTCTCTTTTAGCAATTCCTTGTGTTCAGAAAACTTCACATTTTTAAGAATTTTCTGTTAATCAAAAAGTTGAACTTTTTTCCATAATTATATAATTGGTGTTTATAAAATAACTTTAAACATTATATAAAGATCTTTTCTAAATTCTATTAAATGATTACTAATAGTTTTATGGTACAATTAAAACGAAAATTTTGCATCAATTAAACATAGGGCAAAATTTTTATTAAGGACGAATAATAATAATGATAATTTAATTCTTATTTCCTGCATCATAATGCATCATAATTTTTGCATCATATATATTTATATATTTTTGCGTAATGATAATATTATCATTACGGATAAAAAGTTTATATAATATTATTATTGTTGAATTTACGGAAATAGGAGTCCACCGGAAAAATGAAATATTACTTTCGAACATTTTTGTTGAAATAATAAAACCAAGGCATGACCGTAACTAAAAGCCAATCTCTTCATATTAAAAGTTACATTTTTTCGTCTCTAGACCGAAGCATAGAAAGAAAGAATCCGTATGAATCTGAATTTTCTACTTAATGACGTCACTCATTTTTTATGAAAAAATTTCCCTATAAGTTGCGTTTTATAAATATTATTTATAAAAACAAAAAAAATATATTTTCACTAAAATTGTCCTATTTCAACAAATGATCTTATTTTTAAAATATGTAAATAATTAATCTATGGGTTTATTTACTTACAGAAAAAAATCTATCCTGTTAAGTGTATCAATGATTTCCAAATATTAAATATAGAAATATCGGGGCCTTATAACAACTAAATTTTATTAAGGCACGTCCGCTTATAAACATTTTCCAGGTAAAGAAATGAATTTATTGAAAGTGTTTACTTGTTAAAAAAAATTAATACTTTTCAAGGGACCTAAGTTCATTTATTACTAAAAATCATTAATAATAATTCCTCTTTTTTTGTATAGTGGAAACCTTCATGAGTTTATTTTTAGCGTATTGAAAGTTTAATTAATATAGGAGTTAACTAATTAGGAAATAAAATATAACGAATTAAAAATTTAGTGTTATAACCAAAGAAATTACAATTTATAATAAATTAATGTAATTTTATTCAAAATATTTATCGATTACAGTTTAGGTAATTAAAAAGAAATAGTTCTTAATTTAGTGGTAAGAATATGTCACGGTAGAGAGGAGCTTTTCTCTAGACTAAAAGATGGAAGTTTAATAGCATCGTAGACTGACTGAAAATTGTGATTCTGTGCATGATTCTACTACCCAGCCGGCCGTAACGGTCTCATTTTCATAGATGAGGAAAGCAAAGACGATCATGCTTGAGACTTGGCACTAAATTCCCAGAACATTTACTACCTAACATAATTTTAATTAAGTAATTTAACACTGATTTATATATTAAATATAATTTTAATTAACTTAATTATGTAACGTAATATTAATGTTGTTCGAACTGCGTATTCAAAAATAATTTTAATTCAACTTAATAAATGGACTTTTAATCCTTGATATAGACTTCACGTCTGTAAAGTAATACTTCAGTTATAAATCTATTTCATTATATATTTTGTACATTTTATATAGTTTTCTCCAATCAGTTTTCCAGCCACTGCCGTGTCTGGGTATGGGTGTATAGGCAAATGCATTTATGTATGCGCAAATGTATCGGCAAATATGTAGTCTGGAACAGATTCAGGTCGACCACTCCTGAGATGTGTGGTTAATTGAATACCAACCGCCAAAGAACACTGCCATTCACAGCCTATCTTTCAAATCCATATAAAAGCAATTGCCTTTACAAGGAATCAATCCTTAGAATATTCGACTTCGAAAATCAGCTGATTTTGGATGACGAGTTTAAATCATTGACTAACCCGGAGCATTATTGCATTATATATTTGTTAAATTTACATTTAAAATTAATTAAATACATCCTTTAAATACATATTACTTTCATTCCACTATTTATTCTATATGTATTATTTATTTAAAATAATAAAATAATTATTAAATTATTTAATAATAAAAACAGTAATAAAACCATAAGGTAGCAAACTGGAAAATATTATAAATACAAAACACGAATATTATAAATACATAAAAATGTAATTTTATTGAAACTGATGCAGGATTATATTAACTTTAAAGAAAGATGAAAAATGTTCCGCATTATTAATGTAGAACATTTGACTCCCTAAAAGTAGAACGAATAGACTAACTTTATTCAACATTACGTAATAAGTCAAATAAATAATAATAATAATCTTTAATGTAACGCAGTAAAAAATGAATTAAACACACTTAAAGGAAATTTATTAAATCTTGTATAAAATTACTTATGAGCAAAGAAGAAGAAGGAGACAGGAGACTTTTTACAAACAATTCAGGAAACGAATTTATAATTTTGGGTCCTTATTCCTCTAAAGCGAAATGTTATGTAAACTTGCAGTCTAAATGGTATAAAATTTTAATAGATATACTGTAAAATCATTAATATATTTTTTTAACACGTTTTATTAAAATAATACTTTTTTAATTAAACCTTTCCAGGAAATAAAGATGTAATACCAACCAGAACAGGGATAGAAGGAGACAACACATACAAAATTGTATGCATTGCCTCCTGAATGTTTTAAATTGTGTTTTTTTTACACAACACAATGTTTTATTTTACAAAATGTGTAAAAGAGTATATAAAATAATAAACATATTAAAAAAAGGTTATATCATAAATTATTGAAATAGTAAATGGTAAAATTAAGTAATAATATCAGCTATTCATCAGATTAAATTTATAAAACCACTTCTTTGTCATTAGTCTATGTCCGAAGTGTTTGGTTAAAGAACTAATTAGCGTAAAACAGGAAACCATTTACGTTAGATCAATACTATATAGTAAATTAAAATATAGCCTTTAACGTTTAATTGATTCAAGTTCATAAACTAATATTTTATACCATTAGCAATTTCCCAAATGAAATATTATTTCAAAATAACGTTCGGTTTTAATTAGTCAACATAATATAAATTAAAATGACTCCGAAAAAAAGTTTTATATTCAGAGCTGTACAATAGTATACCAGTTTTAACCTGGAATCGTTTGTTAGTGGAAGGGAACCTTCCGATTAATAGCCATATATTAGTAGTCTGATACTATTAATTCGTATACCATTACTCCATATAATATATATACAAATTGATCTTTAAAGATGCAATCATTTTAATAAAATCGGATATATCATAGGCGGCTTTGTGTGGTGTATTATTATGGCAACGTTGCAGGTTCTTAGGAACAGTTTAAAAAACGCTCGTTTAATATACCCTTCTGAATCATTTTGTAGTCAATTTTTATGATACCGTGCATTGAAATAATGTATCGGGAAAAGCGATATCTATCTTTTATCACTTATAAATTATTAAGTCCAGCTTATTGATCAGACAGTTACTCATATCGTCTACCTCAATAAATTCTTTAACAAGCAGTTTCCCTTTGATCATCTGTTGTTATCTTCTTAATACAACCATTATGACAATTTGCAACCAGGACGAATTTATTGGGTTCTGGCTTTCATTTTTTAAATAACATTTATTCTTTCTCTGAATACTGTTTTCTTAACTGGTCCGTCAAAATCTTAGAATAAAAATAGAAAACAAAAAAAATAATCTGTATTCACTTGCAATACGGTATCAAAATGTAATACTTGAAAGACAAATAAAAACTTAAAAACTAAATAACAGATAAAAAATTGTCAAAAGAACTACTTAATAACAATTAAAAACAAAACAGTAAATTTGTTATGAATGACATTCCCGCTTCATATATTATCTCACAAATACTAATTTATCTGTAAGTAATAGTTTTGTTTGATAGAAAAATAAAAATAAAAAAAAAACATTAAACTTATGTTACGACTTGGTTCTTTTTCTGTTGTACATAGATGACTTTGCTATTTCTTTCAGTGTATTTATTAGTAAGATTATTATTTAATTATTAACTTCCTTTTACTCCTGCGTGTTAGTATAAGAATGATCAAACTACAAATACGTTGAAATTTCCAAAAAATAATTTTAGAGAACTTAACGAACTTAATGACTCCTTTGTCATCTTTGATATTCAGTACGTTTTTATTAATATTTTACGGGATTAAATTCAAACAGTATGATGATAACAAACGGTTTGCTACCGGTAATTATGTACAATTGATACAGCTTCATAATAGTTATCTCTCTTGTTCATAAACTACTTACGTCATTATTTCATCCAATCAGAAGTTACTCTTTTGACAAATACCGTCTAGTCCAGTAGTAAGATATTCATTAATCCAACCATAGTGCAACTGTTCTGTTGGTACTGAAATCTAACTAGATTTTATTTTTAGTTAACCCAGCTATCTTGAAAATTACAGTGTAACATTCACAACAGATTATTAGCAATGATTACCTATTAATTTTAAAAAGGAACAAAAACCAATAATTAAGATAGTAGCTTAAAAAATATGAACCAACCACTTATAAGCCAGTATAATGCACTTATAAGCCGCTTATGAACTACCGATTTAAAATCTTATAATTTATTATTTATACTACCAATTATTTTCATAAAAGCGATACAAGTAAAAAATTATTGCTTATCTCTGTCACAGCTTCCGTAATCAAAATAGTTGCAACCTAACTAACATGAAACACGAGTCTCTCTTGAAAGCAACTTCGAAATACGAGCAAGAAAACCATGCAACCCGTAAAAAATATAGGTATTACTTATGAAAGATACGTTGAAATTGTTTTCCAGAGCCATTCTGAGCGAAATAAAGTGATGCACATCAGCGTGTCAAGCGAATCAATATGTAAAAGACATTCAGCCTCGCTTGTTTCACCCTCACCATCATCATCATAGAGACCTGTACAGAAAAATGTCACTGTTCTCAGAATAAGCGACTCTGATTGGTGCTTCTTTTCTTTCAATTCAGTGTAATTTACTACTGTCATAAGAAAATTTGAGACAGGTGATAGTAAAACAAATAACAAGTGTACCCGTAAAATAACATATCAAATCCACTGTTTCAAAAAGAAGTGCAAAATAGATAAAAGTTTTTTTTCTATAACGCTGTGTTTGACTTATCAAGTATTATTATTTTTATTAGAATTATGAATCTTATTTTCCGAAAATAAATTTCAATATTTCCAGCAAAGACTCAATCCAAGTTAAATATATTTCTATGGTAAATAGAAGACTATTTCTATAAAGTAAAGATAAATTTAAAACTTAAGGACAATATCACGATAATCACAAAATTCACAAGAATCAGTAGTAGATAAATTTATGATAAATTTAAATTAAATTTTATTTCTTCTTTATTTATTTATTAGGTTATTAAATTTTTAAAAATACAATTTAAAAATTACAAAATTTTTATTAAATGAATTTATCAGGAATTTTATACGTTATACATATAAATAGTAAGTAAAATAATATTTTTTTTAATATAATATTCTATTTATATTCGTTTAGGGAGAACATTATAATTAATATAACGTTTCAATAAACACGAAAATATGATATTTGCATTTTCATATGTAAATGTTAAATTTATCATTAGTCATAGAACACAAACAAATGTCCATATTTTACAACATGTATCGAAGTATTAAATTCTTTTCTAAAGTAAATGTTATAAATATATAATAAACAAAATGATAATTAAAGTATGTTTTTTAGCAATAAATTGTTATTGATATTATTATAGTAATGGATATCGGTAAATTTTGTTATCGCTTAAATATTGTATGAAAAATAGAATAAATAAGACTAGGGTCTTATAAGACTTATAAGTCTTATAATTAGTCTTATAAGACTAGGGTCTTCGATGATCTCTTGAGGATAGAGTTCCCAGGGTTATATCCATCGTAGCATATGCCGCTGACTTGATCCTGCTTGTGGCAGGTCAAACGGAGCAAGAGATTGAAACAACAGCTAAAGGTCGTTTCCCAGGTAAGTGACTGGCTTAAAACAAAGAAATTGAAGTTAGCTCCGGAAAAGGAGATAATGCTGGCGATGGTCGGAAGGAGAAGAATAAGAGATATAAGCATAGCGGTGAAAGGTTTAATGTGCTGGCTGAGAGAAAAATAAAATATTTAGGTGTATGGATCGAGCAATCAGGTCTCTTCAGCAAATATATTGTGGAATATACCAGAAAAAGCGATTGGAACTCTGGGTAAGCTCATGGGTAACAGATGGAAGCCTAAGGCAGATAAACGAAGGCTGATATTATCAGCTACCACCTCAGTGTTATTATTTGCTATATCGGCCTGGCATGAGACACTTCATGCCAGAAGTGGTGAAATGAAAAGAAATGTTCAGAGGGTAGCCACCCTCCAAAGGAGGGCAGTGCTAATTACATCTGAGTATAAAATGGTTTCTAGGGATGCGGTAGGTGTTGGCATGTGTCCCAGCTATACACCTCGGAACTAATCAGCTAGTAAGAACTCATGAAGGCATGGCAAAAGCAGAAGTATATGATCTACTCGTCACCGAATGGTAGGCCGAGTGGGAATCCTCAAATAAAGGTATGTGCACAAAGAGGCTAATACCTAGTATAAAACTATGGCTCAAAAGGAAATGCGGCCAAGTGAACTTCCACTTGACACAATTCTTGACCGGACATGGTAAATTTGGTACATACCTTCACCGGTTCGGGATAAGATATCCCCGTGGTGTATTTACTGCGGGGAAGAAAATTCTCCTAAGCACACCTTTACCTGCCTGAGATGGATTCAGATGAGAAAAGAACTAGACTTAGACTGGTTAAACCCAGAGAGTCAATTACATGCTCACTGAGCAGAAAGAACTGGATGCCATCGAGAAATATGTTGTGAAGGTAGTGTGTGAAAAGCAAGGATATAGATAATTGTGAATGGGATGAATCTCGGACAGGCCACGGAAGAACACTACCCCCGACTACAGTGGCGGTTGAGTCCTCTGAGAGAGGCAGAAGAACATGACCAGAGGGCAAGGGAGAGCAGGACTAATCCAACGGATCAAGCGCAGACCAACGGCTCTGCGCTTGCGTGGATCGACGACGGTGATGAGGCACGGAGACTCTGAATCCCCTGAGCTCGATGGCACCTCCCGGGGTCGCGCTATGCTTAACTACCGGTTCGGCCCCGGGAGTGGAGGATCGGTAAGAGAGGAGGTTTAGTCTATACGACGTTGGTACACATACGCTCTCTTAATAACATCTTGCGGAACTATTTTCATTGTTGTAATGGTCATAAAACAAACAATAACTGCTTAAAACCTTCTGTATGGTTATCATAAAAATTCATCAGTGTCATTAGAGAACTTTACCATATTATTATCAGCCATCCAATAACAGATATTTTGACAACAATATTACTTCTGAAATCATTGCTTCAAAAGCAACCCGTAGTTTAATGAAGTAATTTAAGTCACTGGTAGTCAGATCAGATATGTGTCACGGATAAATATTAATTTATGATCTTAAATGCTTTTGAATTTTGTACTTTTTGACGTATGCGGTTGGATAATTAATCTGAGTGGAAGAAATGATTCTCACACTGTAAAGAAACAGAGAAGTGACTAGTTACTGTTTCTTATCTAGCAGGGAATGCCGAATGAGGAGGTTGTAGAATTGGTAAAAGACTGTTTCGAGAAGTTGGAGCTCGTGTAGCATTCCGTTTGCAACTTTCATAAAGTGGATGCAGTAACATTTTTAAACCCGGTGGCCATTTAATAAATTCATAAATATGCAGAAGTTCTTTATCAAGATTTCTTTACTTCAGACGTTTATAGGAGGCCGAGTCAGGTTTTGGAAGAAAGACCGGACGCTGGATAAATGGGGATGTTACAAAATGCTACACGGCATCAGAACTTTGTAGTTTTTATTGACTAAAAGAAAGGTGAGGAACTGACCACCAGAAAGATACAGAGGAAACTAATTAAAATCCTAGAATTGTCAAGCGTGGCTAGGTGTTGGTGTTCCAGCTGAGAAGACCAGGTTCTGCGTCTGCCACCTCGGAGAATATCTGAAAAGGAAACTGGAACGCAAGTTTACGGTCTTCGTAAAGGGTAGTAGGTAAACATACCAAATTAAAATAGAACGCTTACCGTACAAGCAAAAGCAACAAAGAACGCTACTGTAGAATTTAATAGGAAATTCTTTGGCAACCTCTTTAGGCCTGTTAAACAGTAGTTACCAATCAAGGAAATGCAGCAAACCCTATGGTTTGCTGCATTATTTCAAAATAAAGAGGAGCACATCCGCGTTAAAAGCACAAGCAACGTTGCAGAGTCTCTCCTTGAGGCAATTAAGAAAAAGTTTAAAAAAGTAATTTGATCATGGGAAGGACTTTATCCATAACGTGAAAGAGGATATCTCGTAGGCTATTGGAGACCGGCCTTTGGCACCTCGTACTAGGCGACCACTGCCCACCAGCGAACGTTGCTTGTAAGCCGTAAATTCCACGCTATGAACAGAATCCGAATTGAGTGGTTCAGCTTCCTTTTCGGTTTAGCAACAGAGTCCTCAAGATGCTGGGTTACGAATTTCTTACTTTCAGTGGAAGGACCGCAATCACTCAGTTATTTAAACTGCAGTAACGCCGGCTACAAAACTACTTAGTATAAAGACAGAGATATGCAGCAATTTTTGCTACCAGCTACAGAACTGGTAGCAAACATTGCCCAAAATATAAAGCAAGAGATTTCTAAAAACTAATCGAAACTATAGGCGAAAAGTCAAGGCTCTGGTCGCAAGGTTGCAAGACGGATAAAGTCCGACTTTATATTGCGCACCGTCTAAAATATGCCATTGAGGGTTAGTGAATCTGTGGTCTGCCAGCAACGCCACCGTAAATAACGCCTTGCCGGTAATTCGCTATGGCAGCATCTCAGGCTACTTCTGCTAGAATCATCAACAGCGATATCGTTCTGCGAGTGGTTTATTCGATGTATTCGAGTATTACTTGGACGATCTATAGAGGAGGTAGGTAGACATCTCAATTCCCCCCCAAGGGAGAAGAAAACCCGCCTCACGTCGTGTCTGGTCGATACACCACTCACTCCGTTCCTAGCCATGAGTGACTTAATCGGAGGACATCTTCTTGCCCTGAAACTGATCACGTTACCCAGTCATCAGTTTGGCCTCGTGAGATGCCACCGATGCAGGTGAGAAACATCCACATCGGTAAATTCCGCCCTAGTCAAGTTTGCTTTCAAAGAAGACATCAGACACCAAACTCTACCACGCAGACTCTAGGAACTAAGCTAAAAGCGTACACGTCGAAACTCAAAGATTAGCGCCTAACTCTACGAATTCTATTACCACCTGAACCGAATATACCCACTTTACAAACGATTGCAATTAATACTTACGCCACGACAGCATATTATTTCCGCCAAAAGTCAATGTCACGACGGCATACAATTAAATTAGTGATTAAAGTGCTAACAGCGAGAATAAATATCCCAAAGGATCTCAGGTCTGGTCCTTTTGGGAGCTGAATATAACCTCTAGTCTCCCATTTCAACTCCAACTTTGAGGACCGCTTGGATTTACAGCTAGGTTAATCACAACCAACATTAAACTTATTTGCCCCTTAATAAATGTGTACATCAATTCACAATACACCATGTTAAATCAGTTAGTTAAACCGCACCCGCGAGAATGAAAATCACAATCCCGGGCACGACCCCCATTGAGGTAGGCAGCTAGTCAGAAAATTTGTCTAGTAACAGGCGATTTCAAGGCGATTTTTCTAGTAACAGTGCTCGTTTTCGAACAAAACGGTTAGTGACTGCGATGGCGACCAGCCATCGCTAGTCTCTCGAGACATCGATTCACTTGCCTTAATCAAGGTGATGACCCCACATCTCACAGGGACGGGTTCGTCTCCTACATCGACGTAATTGTTCTTAGATCCTGTAAAAAATTTTCCGTCGACAAGTTGGAAGTCATGGAAAACGAGCTTATTTCAGATCATGGCGCAATTCTGTGCGCTGTCAGTAGAACCTTCGTTGAGTAATCAGCAAGGAGGTTTTGGCTGCCTTTGGTCCCAAACTCTGGCTATATCGATTACGCAAACCCGTATATTCTCTTAGGCATCATTGTTGATGCTTTCAAGGAAACCCGAACCTTACGAAGGTCACCATGGGGATAATTGTGGACTGTTGAGGACAACGGGCTTAGGCGAGCATGATTGAATTCTGAACGGAAACTATCGAGAGCCAATAGAAGGAATAATATAGAACTCTTTACCTATTAACGGTAGGTGAATAGAAAGACAAGACAGGATCTGAAATATTAGCCAGGTTCAAACGGCAGAAGTGGAGGAAATTTTGGGACATTCTCGAAGAGGATATGTGAGGAGACGGCTAAAGAATTGCAATCAGAAAATTTGGTAAGTACCTTTCCGTCCGTAGATAGGGCTATTCTATGGAGTTGTGAAGAATTATTCTTTCATTCGTGCTGAGGCATGAACCTTGAGCAAAGAGTTGTGTTACCATCTAACCCGTCACCACGGAAGAACTGGTGTAGTAGTAAGCAGTACATTAAAAAGAGTTAAGATCTTAGGCTTGGGCGGTACTCCCTGGAAAGCAGTTGAGCTTATAGTAAAATTCCTTCCGTAGTGTGTGGTCATTGTATTCAATACGACATCACCAGGAAATGGATTACAGATTCCTTAAAGTCGCCCGGCTTGTGTTCTTCAGGAAGGAGGGGAGGAAAATAACAATTTTCTGGTTTTCAGTCCGTACCTAAGAAAATTAGTCAGTGTTACTTCTCTGAAAGTTCGTCAATGGATAATTTTGCTTTGGGAAAGGTAAAGAACGGGATTGTTGTAGTGTACCTCACATCTCATTGCTGGATTCAACAATATGAAACATTGCGAACCAGGAAGTCCTATCCATGGTGCTTTCCGAAAAGGCAAACTCTGACAAGGTTATTGGACGGTTTGGCACATATCATGAAGGTAAAGTCAGAACTGCTGGTGACGGATACGTGGAATGAAGTGATAAATATTATCACCTCACACTTGCAGGAGATTGAGCTTCAGTTTTCCCTCAAGAAGACCAAAGTTGTTATGGTCTTGGGTGGCGGTAGCTGATCCCGATTACATTTAGATTGGAAACCACATTTAAACCCATCTCCTACAGTGTAGCACCTGAGATTATAGATCGATAAAAATGGTACGTTTACAGACACGTGATCGAGGTTTTTGAAAAGGCCAAAAAATGGCAGCCACCAATGGTCGAATAATGGCAACTTGAGGGTAAAGGGTAATCGCACATTAAAGTGGAGGATCTTTCACAGATGTGCTTTAGAAAGTTTTGTATGGAATACCAGTCTGGTTTTTATGTTGGGTAGGGGGAGAGCTGGTGCAATGTCTAATAATATTTTACCCTAAACAGTTTGCTTCTCATATCTGTGCTTAAACTGAACTGTAGGATAAAAAAAATACTTTAATATTAACAATTTAGGTTTTTGAGTAGGTTTATTTTGATTGATTGATTATAATTTTAATTATGAGTATCTGTAAATGAAAACATACCTAGGCAAAATTATTTAAAAAATTTATCATCCGCGTTAAAAAAAACGATTGAGTACTTACGATGTGAAAAAGATGATTCCATAATATAAATATACAGTAAATATGAAAGAAACATATTTTTTGGAAACATTTTACACTTACTTGGTTTCAATGAGAAGCAAAAATTTAATCGTAACTACAGAAATAATTAGATGGTGTCAGTTATAGTGGAAACATTTTTTCGATACTGTAGTCATATTAAAATGTGGTATAATACAAGCTACGTCACATACGTTTTATTAGTATATAAAAATAGTGATGATTTCTTTATAAGTAATTGTAGATCTATAATAGTAGAATGAGAAGTATTTTTAATATTTTAGAGAGAGGTATCACAGAATATACTATGATATTTAATCAAAATTTCTTGAAAAAAATGATATGAAGTTATAAAGATTAAAGTAGTTTCCTTCTAATTCAATTAGAATACGTTTTACTTTACTTTCAAAATAGTGTTTGGTTTTATAAGGTATAAATAATCTCAAGTCTAAAATTGTAAGCCTAAACGGATTCCTTCATATGAAATGATTTTAAAATTTTTAATTTCATAATATTTGAACAAATTTATTGAAATAGTGGAAGTATGAAAAGTAATAAACCAACAATTTTAATAATCTTTATTTGAACCGTTATTGTTTTCTCAATTGTATCAATTAATACTTAAAAAACCTGCTTAATTGTTATTTTTTTCCTTGTAGCCAACAATATAATCAATGGAAAAATTCAGTTAAATTTACGTAACTTTACTTCATATAATAGCACATTCACCGGCTTTTTTTTTTTGAGAATAAATTTGTTTAATGAAAGCGTAATCTTTCGTAGAGGCTCACTATATTAAAGTATTTTCAACTATTATAGTTGAGCGTATGGTTTGTGTGTGTCACCGTTCCCTATGACTGACCAGAGGAAAACATAATCGACACAACTATAAATTCTTCGTAATTTTATGGGAACACTATCAGTATGATATATAAAGGCCTTTTTGGCCTTTTCAAAAACCTCGATCACGTGTCTGTGAACGTGGCATTTTTATCGATCTATAATCTCAGGTGCTACACTGTAGGAGATGGGTTTAAATGTGGTTTCGACTCTAAATGTAATCGGGATCAGCTACCGCCACCCAAGACCATGACAACTTTGGTCTTCTTGAGGGAAAACTGAAGCTCGATCTCCTCCAAGTGTGAGGGGATAATATTTATCACTTCATTCGTAATTTTATGGGAACACTATCAGTATGATATCTATATAGATATCACGATTTCACGTAATGGATTTACAACCGTCGCTTAGACTTCTTCGGTTTGGAAGGTTCTTGAGTGATGGCATACCATTTATTGGTGTTTATATCCAATAGTTTTATGTCAGGTTCACTAAGTATTATTTATAAAAATATGATAAAAAAATTAACTTGCTCGTTTTTTTTTAATCGATAAATGTCAGGGCCACTTCCAATCTATTTTTTTTTGTTGTATTCACACAATTTTCCATGTATAGATGCTTTTTATTTAGAACGTTTACCTACAGTTTCTAATATCGGACATGTCGAAATCTTAATATAATATTTTTAATTTGTCATTAGCAATTCATCTAATGATAAATGATTTTACCGTCGATCTTTTCCGATACGAGTAGTTTTAGTACTTAGTCATAAAGGCGTCTCTCAGGATCAACTTCGTCATAAACATTGAATCTATCATCATTGAACAGTATACACCAATCTCTCATACCTGATTAATTCTTATTCTCACCGATAAAATCGTGAGTTATTTACTTATAAATTTCCACAGGGAGAAGTTTTCCATTCATTTGAAAATTGGATCAAATTAAAAATTGACATCTTACGAGACTTATTATTTTTATTCTGTGGATAATGAAAGTAAAATTCGAGATGAATGTACAACAGCGTATGTGCAATTAGCTGACACGTCAGGTAGTTAGGTTAATTAAGCGAGGAAATTTCAATCGTTTGTAGGGAATTACCTCTACAATTTTTTTTTTTTTAACTGCTTTGACTTTATGTATGATTGTGTGTGTGTGTGTGTGTGTGTTTAATGTTTACAAGATACCACTGTTTTCATATTCAGAATAATGAAAAGAATTAGTTTTCTCTTCTTGTCATCTTATTAAAATCTTGTAACCTTTAAATTACTGAAATGGATTATAGTATACTGATAAAAACCTCAGAACAAAGTAGATAAATAATGAAAATTTCCATAAAAAAAATAAGATAAAAAAACACACTTCATATTTCCATTAATTAGTTATTGATATAAAAAATATATTGTAGGAAGAAATCAAGGATTAAAAATATACTAAAAGCACAAGTTTGTGCCAACTTTTATATTTTACCGAAAAACGTATTAAATCATTATAAAGAAAATTACTTATTATTTTACTTCTAAATTACAAATTATTCTTAAGGCTCTGGTAAAGAATTCATAAAATTTGTTGCAAAAATCATATCTTCATGTAATAAAGAAAAACCTCACAATTCACATATGCAAACACAAATTAATTGAATTGAAACTGTTATTAAGTGTAATAAATTAGTAAGAGAACTCAATACGCAGCAAACAGAATCATTGAAACGAAAAGATTTTATCATAGTATCGTTCGTACTTATAAAACAGAAATACATTATAATTGGAATCTCTGGTGTATAAATATCTGAAAGCAGTTTAGACTTTTGATACAAGAGAGATACGGTTAAACAAACCTGGGAATTAAATTTATGCAACCAACGTAATTAATTAAAAGTGAAAAATAGCTGAAATAAAAGTTTCATAACAAAATAACCTTTGAATATATTTGTGATGAGTAGCCTATATTATAAACAGAATAAAGATGAAACTTTCCTGAAAAAAATTCGACGAGTTATTTACTGGAATAAAAATGATTAAAAGGAAATATAGAATTATTGTACAGAGTATTTGTCCAGTGCAGTACATATTTCTTGGAAATTTTACAAAAACTATGGATAAAGAAATAATTTCTCTGAAAAAGAGAATGGTTTTTATCAATAAACATGAACTGTAATGAAGAGATTATTAATAACATGGTTTACAAAAAAAAACGAAAACCTATCGTAATGAACTATTTTTAGATCTATACATTCTACCATTCAACTAAGGACAGAACGAGTTCTTCCCCAGCTAATGCGTCAAAATTAATTTTTTTAAACAATAATGCTAATTTTCATTTATTTTCTTTTTGTTAACCACTAGACCAACCCGGTGGGTTGTCACTTCTACCTTTTTTTCCTGTTTAGCCTCCGGTAACTAGGAGGCGAGGATGAATGAGGATGATTTGTATGAGTGTAAATGAAGTGTAGTCTTGAACATTCTCAGTTCGACCGTTCCTGAGATGTGTGGTTAATTGAAACCCAACCACCAAAGAACACCGGTATTTACGATCCAGCACTCAAATCCGTATAAAAATAACTGGCTTTACACGTTACAACATAGCAGACGACTACAGCTGTACGTCTGGGCTTCACTAGCGCTTCTTGTGTTGAGATAGAGTACGAATGACACACTACACCTACTTAGCCACTAGTTTATTTAGAGCATTTCTTGGGGTGGGAGTGCGATTTTCTGTGGAATTAGTACAGGTAACGTTCAAAAGCACCGTCCCCCGTAAAACATTGAGTCTCGTAATAACCGAGCTCACCGTTCCGCCTGTCAAGCCAAAGGTCAAGATCCGTGACAATTCGTTTGGTCCAGCCTGCTCGGTCTCCTTACAGCCACCTCTCCATCACTTCCTACGTTTCAGTGCCAACTCCAAGTCACGTACTTTTTTTTCTTTTCCCTGTTTAGCATCCGGTAACTGCGGCTTAGATAATACTTCAGAGGATGAATGAGGATGATATGTATGAGTGCAAATGAAGTGTAGTCTTGTACATTCTCAGTTCGACCGTTCCTGAGATGTGTGGTTAATTGAAACCCAACCACCAAAGAACACCGGTATTTACGATCTAGTATTCAAATCGGTGTAAAAATGGCTTTACTAGGACTTGAACGCTGGAATTCTCGACTTCCAAATCAGCTGATTTGGGAAGACGCGTTAACCACTAGACCAACCCGGTGGGTTTGTCACTTCTACCTAATTCTTTTTAAGCTTATGTATTTCACGCCAATTTTTTATTATAACTTAATGATTATTTAATATTATTAATTTATATATTAATGATTATTTAATTACTATTTCAGTCAAATTAACTATTCTGTTAAATTAAATTGTAAATATTTTTAGACGTTTAAATATTTTAAATGTAACAAAAAATCGTTTTATGTCGTGCCGTTGGACACATTCCAGATCTGCAAATAATATGTAAACGTCTCTAATAAATAAACCCATTTTTCTTCGCTTTGAATGGTAAAATTCTTTCTTTTTATTAATATTAGACAGCATGCATAAAATATTTATTTTTATTTCGTTTTCTAAAACCATCCATACGGCCATAAGAGAACATTACACCCACTGTCTATCCAAAACAGAATTTTTCTTCAATTTTGGTTTCTTTTTCAATCTCCATCAACAGAGGAATAAATTATTTTATTCTCGCTTAAATTTTATTAGTATACATTATTGATCCAAAATAAGTATATTGATTTTTTATGCCTAATTTATATTTATCTAGATATAAAAAATATTCCTTGCAATAATATTCATACTTATCTGGACCTATTCGGTTTGAACAATTACCCTGGTTTATTATATTTTCCTTAAATTATTTTCACTCTTTTTTACTAATTTATTATATCTGAGATTATTTCTCTAGTATAATAAATTTCCAGGTTATTCACTCCTACTTCTCCGAGGCATTATATTAATTCACTTGAAGAATCATCAATTAGTACTAATTTAATTTTTAATGTACTAACTTACATACTTTATAATTCTATAAAATTCAGATAGCTCAGGTGAGCTTTCTGAGAAATCGTCATCAATCGTTTTCTTCACCACTAAAATCCATATTTTAAGACAAATTTTTGTTCTCAAATCTTACTTCAACACCTTAACACGATAAGATACAAGCAAACGTCAAACAAAAAAGGTTTACGCAGATTGTTGAACAACCCAACTGATGAAGCCGCCGACTGAAGGACATTATAAAATGAACATTTTAGTTGGAAAGTTGTATGTCTTTTAAAATATGATTCCTCTAAAAATCAATCATTTATAAAAATCTACCCTCTCGTTTTTACTAATCGCTTGGTTGCTAAATATATTTATGAAATCCCCAAAGGGCCCGAGCTTTGCCCCTAATTGCTTCAATCAGGAGTACCTCGAAATACCACGGTTCCCTACGCTTAACGGATTTCACCATGTGCCGTTTCCTTTTAGCTATTTATGCATACAACCCGTTTAATAGCTGCGGTGTCTACAAAGTAAGTAAATCTATGAATCGTCAGTTTTTAGGTTATGGATTCTTTTTTCATTTATCAAAAGATTTATATAATTTTTCCGATCGTAGTGCTTTTTGATAAACTATAATTTTTTTTTTTTGTCTTCAGTCATTTGACTGGTTTGATGCAGCTCTCCAAGATTCCCTATCTAGTGCTAGTCGTTTCATTTCAGTATACCCTCTACATCCTACATCCCCAACAATTTGTTTTACATACTCCAAACGTGGCCTGCCTACACAATTTTTCCCTTCTACCTGTCCTTCCAATATTAAAGCGACTATTCCAGGATGCCTTAGTATGTGGCCTATAAGTCTGTTTCTTCTTTTAACTATATTTTTCCAAATGCTACTTTCTTCATCTATTTGCCGCAATACCTCTTCATTTGTCACTTTATCCACCCATCTGATTTCTAACATTCTCCTATAGCACCACATTTCAAAAGCTTCTAATCTTTTCTTCTCAGATACTCCGATTGTCCAAGTTTCACTTCCATATAAAGCGACACTCCAAACATACACTTTCAAAAATCTTTTCCTGACATTTAAATTCATTTTTGATGTAAACAAATTATATTTCTTACTGAAGGCTCGTTTAGCTTGTGCTATTCGGCATTTTATATCGCTCCTGCTTCGTCCATCTTTAGTAATTTTACTTCCCAAATAACAAAATTCTTCTACCTCCATAATCTTTTCTCCTCCTATTTTCACATTCAGTGGTCCATCTTTGTTATTTCTACTACATTTCATTACTTTTGTTTTGTTCTTGTTTATTTTCATGCAATAGTTTATGGAATATAAAATTTTCATTGATCCGAATTTCTTCTTAGTTATTACTTAGTAATTTCTACTTAGTTAGTCATCATAAATAAATAATTTTTATATATATATATATATATATATATATATATATATATAGATGTATATAAAAGCATAATTTTTTTATTACTGGAAAATTAATAATTAGGCAAAATTTTAATAATTATCGCCTTTGAATTAAATTTTAACTATGGATTGTTATTTAAAATATCCACTGATCTTTTATTGTAGAACAGAAAAAATTCAAACACTTTGTAATTAAGAGGATTCTTTTTTCTCAATTTTGTAACAAGGTCTAAAAACAACTTTGGTTTTTACCAGGCACTGATATTTTTGTGGTTTAACGAACAACTTCATCGTAATTAAAATTTAATAAAATGTGGGATGGATTATATCTCAATATTACAATCAAAAGTTAGTACCGGGCTCCACGTGTAATCCTATTCGAAGTCTATAGTACAGTTTATTATTATTTTTTTGTTTCTCGTCACTTTTAAAAATTCATAATTACATAGTTATTTATTAAACAAAAAATTAAATACTTTATCCCGTGTATTATTGTACAAAATACTAATTGCTTACGTTTTATTCGAATTACTTTTGATTTTATTCAAAATAAAAATGTCATTTGCATATTTACGTAAAGCATACACTGCACACACAGCGTAGATTAATTTATTAATCGGATTAAAAGTTGTTAGTTAAAATATAACATCAAAAATTTATGATGAAAATGATGTTAACAGAAGAGGCAATATTGCTCGGTTAGATTTAAGTTTTGTAGTACGTAATCGGCTTAACAAATAATTATAATGTAATCAGTATAACGTCATACGATAAAAACTCCGAGTTTATTTAAGAGTGTAAAAAGTAATTTTATGAAGTAGATTAAAGATTAAATTATATTATTACACACTAAATTGCCAAAGGTTTTATTACACCAAAATTTGATTAAACAACAATTATTTGCTTACGTGTTTTGAACGGGGATTTGGCATAAAATTTAATTTACGATGTTGTTGATACAAAGTAAAAATATTTCTGAATGAAATTAATCGCATGAAAGAAAATGAATGAAAAATATGTAGCTGTTATAGTGATTAAAGCGGTGACCAGGAAATTTATCAAAATTACAATTTTTATTTTTATAAAAAATAGAAAAAAAGTCTTTATTTATACTTTAACTGATTTAAAAAAGAAGTGGTTTGATACTGGGCTATACAATGTTACTATGTGAATCTTAGAATGATAATATTCGGTTTTATACGAACATGAATAAATAAATTTAGGAATTTTTTTGGAGCAAAACTAAATGAATTGTTTCAACTCCGAAAAATCATTTATTTAAATTTTAGCAAAAAATGAAGAAATTTAGTTTTCGTTGTATTTTCATTATTTATATATTATATATCATTTATTTATCTAATTTCAATTGAAGTTTTGAATAAGTCTATTTCAAATTTTATTTGAAGTCAATTAAACCAAATTTCCTTTTTTTAAGAGATTATATTTGTTGTACTTGTTTACGGGATTTAGGCAACTAAAATGTTTAATCAAGATTAACAGTTTATTAGGTTTTAGTTTGTTATTAGTATTATTTTCTTTTTAATAGACGTTTTGTTTTGTTTGAGTACAGCGGCATTAGACTATAATAAAAAGAAAACGAAGGCTTTCATTAACCCTCCCATTGTTTAACAATAACTAACATCCTTTTCTTCTCTTATCCCGTACAGCGAAATTATTAGCCTGAAAAACTTAGGTTATTATTATTACTTTTTTTATTTATGAGAGAAGTGCGTGATTACAGAGTGGTTAATAGTACAACGTAACAACTCAAGCAGATTAACAGATAAAACTGATTATTTGGAAATTATGGTAAATAAGCAAAAAAGTAGTCAATAGAAGGTCAAAAAAGTAGTCAAAGAAGGAGTGGTCCAAATAGATCTAAATTTTTGTCAAAAAACGTGCACCCCCTGATTTAAAACTACTCTCAAAAACAAAATTTTTGACGTGTTGATGAACCCTTTCCGTTTGAAAAAAGTCATTCCCCACTCCACTTGAATTTTAAAGGGGATTTAACATGGGTTTTAGGTTATTTTCAAGTCGTGACGATATAGCGCTTGCATGTTTCATCACAAAACTTCAAAAATAACGTATATAAGGGTTTTTGGGGTCGGAGAATACGAATTTGAAGTAAAAAAACTCATTTTGACTAGCTACGCTAGCTCTTTTTGATGAAGACATCTCAACTGAATTAAAACTGAAAATGGTTGAAAAACTACCAATTTCGGGTGAAACTTACGAAAATTTATTATCTGCGACAGATGATGATTGTGATTATGATAACGAACCTGCTCACACGAAACGCTACGAAACTAAAAATGTTAACGAATTGTTAAACCAAGAAATAGACTTTTTTGTCAACACGGAGTCCTTGAATTTTTTTAAACGAAAATTGATCCATGTAAGTGGAGCGAAAACGAAGATTATTTGGCTGCTTTGAATTGTGTTAAAAATCTAAAGGTTGTCAATGACTGCTCAGAAAGAATGGTTAAGTTGGTGAAAGAATTTAGATGTAAATTCACTAGAGATGAAAGTCAATTGCAATATATACTACAAATTGTAAATGATCATCGCAAAAAAACATCCAAATGTGTATAATTACATTACATATGTAATTAATATATTAATAGAAATAGAAATCATAAAATTTTAACAACATTATTTGAATAATTATATACATTAATATAACATTTTTAAAATTAAATGAGAATTGATCTTTTTGAATCTATCCTTCAGATTTTTTTTAATTGACAACGACTTCAACAGTTCTAATGTGTCAAAACAATTTTTTCACTTCAAATTCGTGTTTTCCGACCCTAATTAACGTTGTTTGTAATGTCTAACATTGATTTTTCTACATAAAAATGCTAGTTGTCAATTAATTGGCAGCGATTTTGACAGTTTTTACTTGTCAAAATAAGTTTTTAACTTAAAATTCGTGTTCTCCAACCTCGAAAACCCTTAATAACGTTATTTTTAATGTCTACCATTGATTTTTATACATAAAAACGCTAGTTGTCAATTGATTGACAGCGATTTTGACAGTTACAATGTGCCAAAATGAGTTTTTTTACTTCAAATTCGTGTTCTCCAACCCCAAAAACCCTTATTGACAATTTTTGTAATGTTGAGCATTGTTTTTTTTCCATAAAAACGCTAGTTGTCAATTGATTGACAGCAATTTTGACAGTTGTGATGTGTCAAAATAAGTTTCTGACTTCAAATACGTGTTCTCAGACACCAAAAACACTTATTAACGTTGTCTGTAATGTAAAACACTGATTTTCCTTCATAAGAACGTTAGTTGTCAATTGATTGACAGCGATTTTGACAGTTACAATGTGTCAAAATAAGTTTTTCACTTCAAATTCGTGTTCTCCGACCCCAAAAACCCTTATATACGTTATTTTTGAAGTTTTGTGATGAAACATGCTAGCGCTATATCGTAACGACTTGAAAATAACCTAAAATCCATGTTAAATCCCCTTTAAAATTCAAGTGGAGTGGGGGATGACTTTTTTCGAACGGAAAGGGTTCATCAACGCGTCAAAAATTTTGTTTTTGAGAGTACTTTTAAATCACGGGGTGCACGTTTTTCGACAAAAAGTTTGCCCTATCTGGACCAATCTAGTCAATATACGTTCATAGTTAATGATTATATATAAAACAATTTAGAATATATGATATCTGCATGTCTTTAACATAATATAAAACTAATATCTTATCATCAAAACTGTGTTTACCACAAAATTTCGTTCCATCCATAACACTTTTTTAAGTAAATAAAGATATATATATATATATATCAAAGATATTTTACTGTTTATGTAAAAAAAGATAATCTTTGATTTATTTAAACAAAACTCAGAAAATAGTTCGTATTCCAGGCACCAGGACAAACAAAACCAGTGCTTCAAACACTCGTACAAAGAATAAATGGTTATTTGCTGCAAGCTACGGGTAAAGTTAAGCTCGTATTGAAATCAAAAAATTCCAAAGCCTTGTCAAAAAGATTCTCGTTAAAATTTTAAAATTAGTTTATTATTTAGATTTTCCTAAATGATTTTAAAAGGTATTTTTAGAGGTAAACATAGTTGTAATACGTAATATTACAGCTAACTTTAAATCATAAATAATTTTTTTTTTAAACTTCAACTGTCATTTAATGACTTCGCTATATTTGATATATTTTCTAATGTTATAGAACGTACGGTAGGGCGGAAAAAGCTGGCTACAAGTTTCGCTTGTTTATTGTGGCTAAGAAATGATTCAGTATTATCTGTGGAACAGACAGTTAACGCTTTGAATTTTAGTTTACGAAGAAACTTTGCTCTTAATAATTTATGACGGAGACTATTTTCTCATCTTGCTGTGTTAAACACAATAAATAATAGTCTTCGCTCGTAATAATGTTTTTCTTCACTACATTATGATAAACTGCATCGAATATATGTTTCCCTACTTAAAAATTATACCATTGAACAGTTTTTTATAGTATGTGTTCTTATATTTCCCCCCCTAATAAAAACAACGTACGTTGACACCGATGTTCTATGTGAAACAGTTTTTATGAACGTTATTTTAATAACGTAAAACGATTAAAAAGTTTTGCAGTAATACTTTTTCTCCAAGTTGCATGCAAGTATATATTTGAATAAACGTACAAATAAATAGGTACATTTTATTCATTGCACTTAATTCAAAAGATTTATACTGCTACTAAACAAATAATAAAAATTTTATTAACGTTGATAAAATTGTCATGATTTCATTGACCACATTAAATGGAGGATTTAGTTTCCTATTATAGTTTTATGTAAAATATAAATGTTATACGTATTTACAACTTCCATTGATTTAAAAATAAGTAAAACCATATCGTGAATTTATATCCTGCAACTGATTTGAGGAAAGGAACTGATAATAAATATAGTACTCAAATATCTTTTTCCACTTTTACTTAAGAAAATATTAACGGATAGCTTAAAATGATAAGATTACAAGTAAAATTATGTTAATTAAAATTACTTAATGTAATCGTACTTACTGCACAGAAGGTAAAGAATCAATAAATAATAATTCCTCAGTAAAAAGGTAGGTAAAACACGCCGTCATTTTAATTTATTTAAGATGGACTGAAACATTAAAATTAAATTTTTAAGATTAAATAGAACTTTGAATAAAAACACAAAAAAATAGTAAAAAAAAATGAAACAATGGAGTAACAAAACAAAACTAATCAACTAACTCCTAAACAAAATAATGAGATGAAACGAGATGAGGTGTAAGTAGTTCCACAAAAAAAATCACGCAGAATCTCCCAAGGTCCCACACATGAAGTCGTCTCAGTCGTCTATTGTTTTCCAATTGTCTAGTAGGTTTACAACCAGATGGTTTCAATGGAAGTTTACCCTTAATCTATATTTATTATTCTTTCGTTGAACCTCCTCATATAGTAATCCCAGATAGCCGTGGATTTCACTGTTTCTCACAAACCCCCCCCCCCCCCCCGTGACTTCGTTATCCTCCTGATTAATTATTTTCTGGAAGTGCTAGATAATATCAATGTTGTTCCCCAGAGTTACATTTTGTGTTAGAAGAGTATTTTGTGTAGAGTTACATTTTGTTCTCCAGAGTTGGATACTGTAGGTCCATACCGGCCTCAGAAGTATTTTGTTAGCAAATGTTTGTTGGACAATGACAAATCTATCTCCTGCCAAACGACCACTATATTTATTTAAATTTAATGTTAGCTGTTTTTTTTCTCTCACATGAATTTTTCATATCTGGTGATGGTACTAACGTAGACCAAGATACCATACGTGGTCAGCATGCGAGATGAAAATGTCATTTAAGTGATCCCTTACGCAGTCCCTTCTTCACACTGCAAACGTCACATGATTTTATTTCACTGGATTAACCTTCCATTTAGCCAACCACGGTTGTAAGTTAGTTTCAACCCAGAAATTACAGAAAGGTATGTTAACGATACAACCCTTTAAAGTACTATCTTTTGTAGCTGTAAACCGACAGCCTCAGAGATGTTTTGCGTTACATTCACCTCTTACAATGAAAGGGGACCCTAGCGTTGAAAAAACTCAGAGAATGAACCATTCATGAACGTGGATGAAGGAGAAGAGTAGATCGCTGAATGTTTGAAAGGCCCGAGCCAGTCTAGGATCTCAACCGTGGTCGCCTAAATGTGATGTGAATCGTACTCTAGTATTAAGTGATACTTTATCGTATTTCGTACGAGCACTGCAATACCTACATGTGCTCTGCCATCAGGCTGATTAGTTGTGTAAACTCAATAGCCACAAATACGGAAATAGCTACGATTTGTGAAGTGTATCTCAGAGAGAAGAACAATATCTAGTGCCTCAGCCATCATTAAAGCCTCTATTTCTTGTCCACAGTAAGCAGGATTATTGATATTCCAGTTAGCGATCCTTAAAAATCTAGACGTAAATAGGAATTTTACTGATTGACTTAACAACAGTCTTGCTTACTTACAATATTGTAAGATTACCTATTTGCTGTACTAGAAATTCTATGAAACAGACATAGAATTCTATGTTAATAAATCAGTTTTTGTAGCTTGACTTTGTTATCACCATGGATGTGGCGCTCAACAGCCGCGGCTAAGATTGAGGACTAGGGTTGGGAAATATATCCACAATTCCTTTTCTTTTACAAAGATATTTTAAGGCTTATTAACCTTGAACAAGGGCACTGCTTTTAAAAACTCAAATTTGCTCTTTCTTATTAATATTAATGTTCTTAATAATTATGTACTTAAATCTCCAAATTTGTATTTTTTTAGGATATGGAATTTTTATACAAAAAATTAGTAAGAAAGACATTCACTTAATCGTACCTTCTCACTCAATAAATACTTTCCTGCATATAGTTTTATGCTTTTTCACTACAATTTCCTATACGTATACGAAAGATTTGATTTAATTATTTTTTGTTTTAAATGTTTAAATCTCAGAATATTTCAATAATAACCTGTGTTCAAATCAATAACCTTCTTGGTTTAATACCTCGATTAGGTGTATTAATTATACATCTTAATTACGCTTATTCATAATTCAAATAAATAATAGTTCATTGTTCAGCTATGATATAATATTTAATATAATCTTTAAATTTTCCACTATAAAATATTACATTTTTGAATAAGCTACGAGTTGATGAGTATATAGATTATATAGAAGTAGAAGATGAAGTGTAGATGAAGACTGAGCAATGCAATAAATTATACATTGTTACTATAAAATATCTCCTGGTAATAAAAGGCCAGCTTAATATAAAAATATTTACTCTCACAAATGTATAAGAAGAAAGAGACAGATTATATATTTATTCACCTTTTTCAGAAATGAGTAAGAAAAAAGCAGTTTATGTATTTATTTACTTTTATAAATGAATAATATGAAAAGAGAAATCAGTCTTAATAACCGGGCCAATTTCTAACATTAAAATTTAATTGCTTTTAGAGTTTTCAGAAGATTATTTTGATTTTTTCACTCTTTTCTATGCTGATTTACTCTTTCAAAATTTTGTAATCTGATAAACAAAACACGTTTAATATGATACACAGCTAATTAATGTATATTCTCATTTTCATTATCTTTATGTCATTAACAGAGGTGTCAATAATTTATTGTAATAGTCTGGCTTTCTGAATCATGAATAAATAATGAATTACTGTTTTATTGTTGATGTAATACATTTCCTTGTTCACCCTTAGCATATTTTTTTTTTACTGAATTTTTACGGGCATCGACTGCTAAGGTCATTAGCCCTCGTCACATTCTTTAAAAGAAATTATTATCTCCATCAGGATCGTCATATGTAAGGGTGTAAGGGGCCCTTACATTTTATTTAAAAACACAAACTTCACAATAAACATTAAAACATGAAAGACAAGGACAATCACAAACACTTACGGGGTGTAAAGGGCCCCAATATTAAAATTTGAGATAGGTTCTCAAAAGACCATAAGACCTCAAAGACCTTAGCATATTTTTATCCAAAATAGTAATATTTTTAATTACCTATTTAAAAAAAATATTAGTTTTAAATAATATAGTTTTATATTTATTTTTTCTCAAATCGTCCAGTTTCGTAAATTTATTTGCAGATCGTTGAACTTCAGTCATCACATAAGTCCAGTTAGTAAGGGTGAGGCATGATATTATGTAGTAGAATACGTCAGCCATGATTAAGATCATAAAAGTGGAAGTCAAGACGCAATGTTAAAAAGTCGGCCTCAAACAAGAGTAATCGCTCTTTCCAGTCTGACAGGTAAACAGTAAACATATCGGGTTAAATAAAGTATTCGAAATTTTAAATAAAGTTTTTTTTTTTCAGTCCAATTCATTTATTTTTAAGATAAAAGGATCAGATCAAGAAATGACGAGATAAACTTTTATTTTATTATATGAATCTAATCGAAATTGATAAAAACTTTATTTTAGTTTTACATTAAATTGATTACATGAGTATATCTACAATCATAAAAATAGTAAAAGTTTGTCAAAGTTGTTAGTAAAAGTTTTTATTTCTTTAACAATGAAAATCTAAAATTTTTTTTTTTTTTGGACCTAGCTTATTACTGTACTAAATTTTTCAAAGAACGAGCCCATGCCTTTCAAATTTAAATTTGCCATTATTATTTAAATTTTCAAAATAAGTATTATTAAGAAATTAATTTGACAAATAATTGACAGTGTTATTATTTTATTAATAAATATTACATATTTTTAGTCTAATAATATTAAAATATATATTTTTTTAAAGAAAAGTGACCTATGGATATAACTTTATGTAATATTCATTTTGATGTATTTAATGAAATAATAAAATCGAAAGTAAACTCATTACTTGCTTAATGAATAAAATAATTGTATTACTTTTGCGTAGTAGGTTTTTGTATCTTTATGTTTTAAAACCTATTAACCTCAATATTTTTGCTCATTTTTATTCATAGCTCTCTGTTTAATATATATATATATATATATATATATATATATATATATATCCATTATTTGGGATCAAATGAATTTTGCATCAATTAAACTTGCCTTTATTATTGAATAAAATAAAACTGAACCTATTAATACACCAGTCTAACTCACCTTTTTATATGACTATGCTGCAAATTTCTTTTTTTTTTTTTTTACTGGTTATAAATTCTCTTCATTCCAAATTTGATGACCCATATAATTTGCATCATCCTCTGCAATACCAATATTTATAGGTTTCTAGTTTTTTTCTTTCTGTTTTACTTATTGTCCATGTTTTCTATCTTAAAGTGCTACACTCCGCAAAAATGTTATCAACAGTATTTTTCTACTTTTTTGTTTATTTGATGAATCAATTTTTAAATTCACCACAAGTGATTTGAAGCTTGAATGTCCGAATATAGAAATGGAATTTTGTAACGTATAATAAATACCATGCTTGAACTTAATTCGAATTCAGGACCCTGAATAAAAGGCCAAGACGAAGCCACTCGTGGCGATTGGCATTAAAGATTCCTGTTT
This sequence comes from Lycorma delicatula, assembly GCF_047948215.1. Taxonomy (NCBI): domain Eukaryota; kingdom Metazoa; phylum Arthropoda; class Insecta; order Hemiptera; family Fulgoridae; genus Lycorma; species Lycorma delicatula. The sequence continues at coordinate 37,627,960 of NC_134455.1, forward strand.
TGCGTAAAATTCTGTTGCTTGTAGAAATCTGCTTTTGTTGTCTACATTATTACGATATTCTGAAATTTTATTCCTTAAATAGAAAAACGAATATATTTGATTTAAATATTATAATTTTTAGTCTACATTATTCCCCTTTCGGACACATCATTATCTTAGTTTTAAATTTTTTTCAAACTACATTTCTCTCCAGCAAAAATTATGTCTTTCAAAACATCTACAGATCAAATTTTTCGTTTCTGCTAAATTAATAATGTCATTGGTAGAACTTACCGTTTCAATTTTTCTCCTTTAGATGGTTAATCCGTTCTGAAATTTTCATTTCAAAGCTTCAACGGCTTCATCTAAGTACAAATTGAAAGGAATGAGCACTGGTAACAAATTTTACTAGCCGATTTAGTGATGCTAGGTTGTATCATTGTCTCACAAATTGCATAAAGTATTCCTTATAATTTACTTACAATATCAAACATCGTTTTCTTTTCATCTCTATTAGATTTATTTAACCTATCTACAATCGCTATGTCCTTTTTATAAATATCTTTTAAAATTAATCGTACAACAAAATGGGATTTTCGTATCTATATTATAAGAATATTCATTATATTCATAAAAATGTTTTCTAAAAACTGAATTGGGCATCCCACAGATCTTCTATCAGAACTTTTACTCGGCTGAAAATTGAACTACAAGCTATATTTGATATAGGAAACTTCAAAATAAGAACTACAAATACAAATACTCTTCAGTATTTTTCATGTTTTATGATTAAACAATTTGTCAGTAGATAAATTCTCCGGCTTCATAAATTCTTGAAAGTAATGCGTAAAGTTTGTTTAGACTTACTTCTCCCAGAAATCATGAGGGTGTGTCAGATTATTTAAAAATTCAATACTCTCCTATGACATAATATTCTTATCGATTTTGTGACATTTTATGATACATGTATTGTATTGATAATTGAAATTTAATTTGATTAACGGACTGTAGAATAAACACTGAATTAAACATAACTTTATTAACAAAAAATGATACTAACACTTTTAACAAAAGAATATTGATACATAATTGTTGGCGACTTGGCCATGTTGTGTAATTGTTCTCTTAGTGCACTAACAATTAATGAATAAAATAAAGAAGAAAAACATTATGTAAAAAAAAAGTAGTAAAACTAATAATATAACATATGTAAAAAAGAAGTAAAACTAATATTTTGTATCACATGATGTACAAGACAGTAGCGCTACTGAGTGGCGCTACTTGAATAGTTCGATCTTATGCAAGCGACGCAACAATGTATTTTCCACTAGTTCCACGCCACAACTCAGATATTTCCATATACCATAACCCAGATGCTTCCACTGCTGTACACCCTCAAATAGCTTTTCAATTTTTTCCTTATTGATAGCTAAGCACCACACTAAAGGAACTTGAGAAGTAATAGTCCAACCGTTCCTAACCAGGAACTTGGGAATGGCCCCGCCGAGTTGCCTGTAAGTAGCTTTCTAATTTATTCCTATGGATTGGCATCAATGTATTGTGTTTTAAAATTTCCACGAGCTTTATTAGAAAGAAAAGTTTTAAAAAAATTGTGTATCTTTAATCGTTCTCAAAATTGCTTCAATTTTTTTCTTTTCATTGCTGAATTAGAACTAGACCATACATGTTTTGTGAGAAAATTGTTTTTATAGTTTATGACATAACATTTCAAAAGAGTTATATTGTGGGTATAAATTGACTTATATGACAAATAATTTATTACCTCGACTGGTAATTCTTATTAGCTAGATGTTCAGTAAAAAAATTAAAATACTTATGGGATTTAGTGAAAAAAATTGATAACTGAAGACATTCTAGTATGCGGAACCATACAGATTTCACAGGATCCCTCTTTATACCTTTGTTGGTCTTCATTAAACTTTCTTTTTGATGTTTAACATTTACAGTTCTTCACAGAGTAGTAGTATAAATGTTAAGTTTTTCTCGGACTTTATCCTTTATTAATGTTTTGGCCTCTCCCATTAGAAACTCTAGTTTTGTCTGTTAATTATCATTCTTTGTGTGGCCTTTCCCGTCTCATTTTCTATTAACCGTTTATTATAACTACTGCACCTTCTTCTGTCTTACTGATGTCAGCAAACTCAGTTTTTAGGAGTATTCATTGAACATTTTTTTGAGCGTCATCAATAGTCATTAGTATCTTACGATAGATCATAACTACTTCAGTAGATATCAATTCTTAATCTATAGTTTGAAATATTAATTTTTTTTTTTAAATACACAAAAGGAAAAGTCACAAATTTTTCAAAAATATGTCAAAATAAACAGTTCGTAATGTATAATTTTAAATAAAGAATAAATCTCCTTAATTCTAATTTCAAAAATATAATGTTTGATTTCCTTACTATGTGTATGTATATATATATATATATATATATATATATATATATGCATACCAATCAGTCTAGCCAGGCCTTGACTAACCTGGATCCTCGGACCAATATCGGCCCAGGTAAACCACGGATCAGACTCAGAGATTCCCTAGGGCTTATCCCAGGGGTACTTGCTTCACTTGCCATTACCATTTTTCCACGGGCCCCTGCCCTCTGGATCTCCTGCAGTATTCATAACTCTTTTGGTTGTGAGAACAATACCGATAAATAACAATTAAATTATTCAGACATGAAAAAGAAACTAAATTACAACAAAAGAAAATAGTGGTAACTAAATACACACATTTGATGATAAATAATTCATAACTTATTTCTGTTGTCATGGTGCAAAAATATAATAATGAAATAAAAGGATTATGCCTTTTCTCTTTAATGAATATCTTTAATTCACAACTTCAGCCGCAGGTTGGCTAGAGCGTAGGTCTTTGGCTTAGGCCCTTCCCTGGGATAACACAAATCTATTCTGCAAATTTGAAAGCAATTGGTCGTTGGTTCTGATGTGATGCAAAAACATATATATATATATATATATATATATATATACACGATATGTGTGTATAAAATAAGTTTAAATATCTGCATTATATTTGTTTGTAAAAATGTTCTATTTTGTTAAAAACAAAAAATAAATTAATCTTATCGATTATTTTAACACGTATTTAAAATCTTAAATATAATTTTAACGATGAAATATTTTTATTTTTATAGTAAGACTAGGAGCTTTCTAAATTAGTATAGGTTAGTAATAAGAGAAATGGCCTTGAATAGAAAAAAGTTTATCATTAACATGTGCAACGTTATTCAAAATGTTACTCTTACTGACAAGTAGTGGGTCTTGTTTTTTCAGTAAATTTGTAATAGATTCACTATTGATACAGGACTAAATTTCCTTAGGATGTTTTAAATCCATGTTTTTACCGGAATATAAATGCTTACATTCCTGTCATTAGAATCATCCCATTATACATACTTTTAATACGAGTATTGTTGTATATAATATACAACAATAAAGATAATTCTTAATAATAAATAAATTAATATTATAAAGATAATTCTTTAATAATTAAAGTTTATAACTTTGGGATATATTTTCGTTTATTACGGAATTATAGTTTCATTTAAATCATACTCATTACTAAATCAAAGGATTTCAAATATTTTTATTATTATTATTATTTTAATTTCATATGAAAATTTGCTCTTGTAATTTTGTTGTTTATTAAAAAAATGAAAAAAAATATCTACTTGTTCGACAGATCAAAAATATTTTTCTCATCACCCCTGGTTAGAACTGGATGGCTATATACTAAAGACATACAGCATGAGATCATTCTGATATTAAAAGTATTTTTGCTAGAAATGTTTGAGAAAAAAAAGGAGAACAAATAATAATATTCTTTCCAGCTTTCCAGATTATCAGTTATGGACTGGCCCAGTACCTTAAAGCGTTCAATTGCATTTATTTTCTTATTTTTTTCAAGACACTGGTTTTCCCCTTTTCCTTTTCTTCGAAAGCGATTTATTTCTATATGAATAACAATGTTTTTAGGACTACAATGTTTTAAACCAAAAATGCAAAATAAGAATGATTATATGATTAAAAACAGAATTTCAAAAAAACTAGATTAAAAATTAAAATATACATTGTTTTCTATATTCTTCTTTAAATTTTAATTCTCCTACATATTTATGCCAGATTAGAATTAATCCGGTTTTAGTGTTTAATTAAACGCAATTTCAAAATTTTGAATTTATAAATTTGTTGGTTAACAAATTGTTTCGTCTATTACAATAATATTCTCATTAGTGATTGAAAATATTGTCATTACAATAAATAAACACATTATTCTCATGAAAACTTAATTACACATCCTACTGAAAGATAGAAAGATTAGGACTGATTGAAAATTAGCTATTCACATCTAAGTAAAATACCCAGAGTAGTTAAACATGATAATAATAACAGTAGTAACATAAATGATAAAGTAGTTCACGAAATACTTTATCATCAATATCCATATTTAAAATTATACATGTATAAAATTGATTGGAATAATTTGTTATTTCTATCAAATTGCATTGAATCTAACGACTTTGCTGTATATTACATTATTGCGATTGGTTAAATTCGTGTTCATGTTTGAAGCTTTTGTTACGAAAGGATGGCAAGAATGGCGGGAGTTTCAATATTTCTCCCTACAGATCGCAGGCCTGGACAATGTCCCTTGCTGCTGTATCTTTCTATTTTCGGGCGGATTATTGGGTGGTATTTAGTGGCGGTTATTAATTTTAAGTTTTATTTATGGATGGATTTGGTAATTTGTATTCCTATCCGTATGGACCAGCGTGAATATTATTTACTGTGTCTGACCGTGGGAGATTGCGCCTTGAGCCTCGTACTCCCGGCGTGATTTCCCTTCAGTCCGTCTGCTGAAGTCCTTACGGTGCTAACGCTTTTCGGGTTAGCAGGAATACGGCTACCGGGGCCCTAGTTATTTAGAGGAAGCAATGTCCCCCTTCTCCGGATCGCATCTGCCGACTGAATTAAATTGTAAGTTTTGAGGATGGCTGGTAGTAGGATTGCAGATCTTCATCTTCATTTGTGGCTGCCCTTCTTGTTATTTCTCTGCTGGTCTCTTCTTCCATTCCGTGGTCGCGTTGTTGGTCTTTCTGCTTTTTCTTCTTTTGTAGACTTCTGTCTTCTTTAGCCTGCACTTTCCGTGAGTTGGAAGTAATCGAATTACACGCCACTAACCTTAGAAAGTCACGTGGCCGGGAAGGGCGGAACGGTGGAAAGTGCCGATTTCTTCTTTCTTCGGTGGTGGCTGCTTCGCTCGTTTCCTCTGCTCATTCTTCTTTTTTGAAAGGTAAAAGGAAGTAAGGAACTTACAATGGGGTTTAATTTCGCGGTCGCGGTTTGGAAGCGGCGTTCGTTTCCAATTTTTTGAAGTAGGAAGAAGCGGCATTCTTATATAAACGTAATCAATAAATCATCCAGACACACGTGTGTCTATGAAGGGGTTTGGGGGACCGCGTGGCCACAGTCAATTGCCTTTTTTGTGTTGGCTGTGAAATCTGAAACATAGAAACAGAAACAGACACACAAAAGAAATGGGTTTTATTTATTTTTTTTGGGAAGAAAATTTTGTTTGAGTCGGGGTTCCTTCTTCAGTTATGAGTCAGTTGAGTCCTTGGATTTTGTTTTGGGAAATATCTAGATCAAAATAATTTAATCACAATCAAAAGACATTTTTCCATGATCAGAAAATTCCTGTCTACACGAATAATTGCTTTAAGAGCACAGATATTACAAAAAAATTATATGTCATCCATGAACATGAAATTAGTGGACTCTATATCGTGACACAAAAAAGAATGCGGCTAGAAACCAAAATTCTTTTGGTTATCAATGAAGACTGAAGACTGTATATAAACTTCTATTTTTGTAACATTCCTTTCCCAATGCGAAAGACATAGTTAACCTGTAAATGTTACTTTTATTAACTTATTTTTATTCAGCCTTTTAGCTTTTTAACCATGAGAATTCTTTACGTGCTACATGCTTGTAAAATTTTAACATGATATTAATAAATATTTTTAAAATGTTCTTACGCAAGTAAGAAAAAGTATTTTTATTTATTTACTACCAGGTATCCGCGATTTTGCACACAAATTATGATTGTTTTAGCAATTTTCGAGTTTACAATTCACTAATAACACGTGTTAATATTTCCAGTTTTGATTTATGATTATCCAAAACGTGAGGTAATAGACTCGTCATTGATATGTCCTCGACACATAAAATCAATATTTAATAATTTTGAGGTATTTATAAATATCGTGTTACTACATGATTCATATAAATAGAGAGATAGATGAAATCTTTATTTCTGCAGAATGTTGAAAATAGTATTCTTCTACACATTTTTAACCAGCGCCTCGTTATATATTATATCTTTAGTTCTTCCGTTATCAAAGCAAATAAAGAACTTGCTGCTCTTGTTTACTCGATAATACGCCATAGAGTGTGACATATTAAGATAGCAGGTTTTAAAAGATTGCATATAATGTTTAAAAGTCCTGTATTTCGATGGTTTTAATTTTATGTTTGAAGTTATATGAAACAAATAGTTATAATGGACTTTAAGTTTATTTTTAAATTTAAAATTGTAAAGTTTTCAAAAATATATGGTTTGTTCTGTTTGGAACCGAATTCGAAATTCTGATGATTATAAATGAATTCAGTAAACTAATTTCAAAAATGTATTTATTTTCAGAATTAATTTCTCTAAAAAGTTTGTTAGAAATTGTTGTTTGTATAAGCCAATTTAACGAAGCAAATTAACGGTGTAACCAAAAAAAGCGATATTTCGACTCCAATATTTGACTGGGACAGTATTCTTACAAACCATTACAATCTCATATTTCAAGATCTGTTTTATTCAATTTTTGGGGTCAAAAAACTTACAAAACATTCAAATTCACCCCTTAATTTTAAGTTCAAGAATTTTAGTATGACTTGATTTCATCACAGGAATAGAACATATTTCTCTAAAATAAAAATCGTTTCCGGAAATTTGGTCTTAAGAACTCTATTACTACTACGTAAATGTCTAAAGCGGTGGCCAAAGTACCGCCGTCAAATTTTCAATCTATTTGAATTTTTAAGATGAAATTGATGGAACAAATTCCTGAAATAACATGCAATAAATTATAAATTTTTTTTTTGCATATATTTAAAAATAAAACGTAGTCAAATTTGCATTTAAAGTTTAATTTCTGTAATTATAATTTTAAAAATGTCCTAATATTGCTATAAAATTGAAATTAGATTATTTTATTATTTATTATTAGATATAACTCGTACGTTTCAGAAAAAGTTAATTCACTTCTTTCTATTAAGTATGATTATATTTTCTTCTTACTTTAATTGAAAGATACTGTTATTAATTCCTTTTTTTTCTATGTAATTATACGTGTAAAAATTCTTTTCTTTCTTGATAATTCTTTATCATTAAACAATCATGAAGATTCCGACTAAAAAGCATTTTTTTGTTTCTAAATTTTTTATAACATCAATATTAAAGGTATTAATGTCGCCTGAAAGGGTATATATTCTATTTATTTATAGCATAATTTTCCTTCAAGGCATCTCTTGTCATTTTTAATTTTACTTTATGATTCGGGATTTCAACTGAAGTTTTTAATTGAGTAGATTAATATAGCATATTTAAAAGTAGTTTAATACTTTGTTTATAATAAAATATGAAATTAATATTGTGTACTAGTAAATGTATACTTAATTCACAGAAGATTTTAAAAAAAAACCTTAAGGAGTGCATTCAAACATTTAAACTTCAACTTTTTTTTTTGTCTTCAGTCATTTGACTGGTTTGATGCAGCTCTCCAAGATTCCCTATCTAGGGCTAGTCGTTTCATTTCAGTATACCCTCTACATCCTACATCCCTAACAATTTGTTTTACATATTCCAAACGTGGCCTGCCTACACAATGTTTCCCTTCTACTTGTCCTTCCAATATTAAAGCGACTATTCCAGGATGCCTTAGTATGTGGCCTATAAGTCTGTCTCTTCTTTTAACTATATTTTTCCAAATGCTTTTTGCTTCATCTATTTGCCGCAATACCTCTTCATTTCTCACTTTAATCACCCGTCTGATTTTTAACATTCTCCTATAGCACCGCATTTCAAAAGCTTCTAATCTTTTCTTCTCAGATACTCCGATCGTCCAAGTTTCATTTCCATATAAAGCGACACTCCAAACATACACTTTCAAAAATCTTTTCCTGACATTTAAATTAACTTTTGATGTTATACAGGTTATCATAAAAAAATGGTGCGGTTTTAGTAATTCATAGGAAGATTGTAGGGAAATTTCTAGATGTTATATTGGTATCCCTGAAAGCCTCCAACCCAAAAGTTTTATAAAAATTATATGTTTACATCATTTACTCGTATCGCTTGTGCTATTCGGCATTTTATATCGCTCCTGCTTCGTCCATCTTTAGTAATTCTACTTCCCGAATAACAAAATTCTTCTACCTCCATAATCTTTTCTCCTCCTATTTTAACGTTCAGAGGTCCATCTTTGTTATTTCTACTACATTTCATTACTTTTGTTTTGTTCTTGTTTATTTTCATGCGATAGTTCTTGCGTAGGACTTCATCTATTCCGTTCATTGTTTCTTCTAAATACTTTTTACTCTCGGCTAGAATTACTATATCATCAGCAAATCGTAGCATCTTTATCTGTTCACCTTGTACTGTTACTCCGAATCTAAATTGTTCTTTAACATCATTAACTGCTAGTTCCATGTAAAGATTAAAAAGTAACGGAGATAGGGAACATCCTTGTCGGACTCCCTTTCTTATTAGGGCTTCTTTCTTATGTTCTTCAATTGTTACTGTTGCTGTTTGGTTCCTGTACATGTTAGCAATTGTTCTTCTATCTCTGTATTTGAACCCTAATTTTTTTAAAATGCTGAACATTTTATTGCAGTCTACGTTATCGAATGCCTTTTCTAGGTCTATAAACGCCAAGTATGTTGGTTTGTTTCTCTTTAATCTTCCTTCTACTATTAATCTGAGGCCTAAAATTGCTTCCCTTGTCCCTATACTTTTCCTGAAACCAAATTGGTCTTCTCCTAACACTTTCTCCACTCTCCTCTCAGTTCTTCTGTATAGAATTCTTGTTAAGATTTTTGACGCATGACTAGTTAAACTAATTGTTCTGTATTCTTCACATTTATCTGCCCCTGCTTTCTTTGGTATCATTACTATAACACTTTTTGTGAAGTCTGACGGAAATTCCCCTTTTTCATAAATATTACACACCAGTTTGTATAATCTATCAATCGCTTCCTCACCTGCACTGCGCAGTAATTCTACAGGTATTCCGTCTATTCCAGGAGCCTTTCTGCCATTTAAATCTTTTAATGCTCTCTTAAATTCAGATCTCAGTATTGTTTCTCCCATTTCATCCTCCTCAACTTCCTCTTCTTCGTCTATAAAACCATTTTCTAATTCATTTCCTCCATGTAACTCTTTAATATATTCCACCAATATATCCACTTTACCTTTCGTATTATATATTGGTGTACCATCTTTGTTTAACACATTATTAGATTTTAATTTATGTACCCCAAAATTTTCCTTAACTTTTCTGTATGGTCCGTCTATTTTACCAATGTTCATTTCTCTTTCCACTTCTGAACACTTTTCTTTAATGCACTCTTCTTTCGCCAGTTTGCACTTCCTGTTTATCTTTGAAACTTCAACAGTTTTTTAATTCTTTAAATTTTGAGATTTAGGTGTTGGCTTAAAATTAGAAAAGCATTTAAGATAACTTACCTGCCTTTATATTTTCCCAAACTTTGATAAGTGAGTATAAAAATGTACCTTTCTAATTTTAGTGGAAATTTTTTTCAGCTTAATTTATTTTTATATTTTATTTATATTTAAAGATATGATTGCAAAACAAGGAAGAATATGGGTATGAAAAATAAATAAACTTCCGTATGATAAAACGGCTTCTAAAGAAAAATAAACTTGGGTAGTGATGAATAATCTGGAATTGTGGAATTTAGTGTGTAGTTCACAGTGACTTAATATAATTAATTTATATGTAATCAAGTGACCGTTAAGTTACATTCATCATTTATACTTTTCTACAAATAAACACAGAGCGCTATTAATAGAACCAGAATGGTGTAGCAGATAACGCAATTAACTTCAGGACAATAAAATGACTGTAACCTCCACTTACAGCAATGACGATACTTAAACTTACCTTAACAGGATTCCAGTCCGTAATACAAAAAAAGAAAGTTATAACAGATTTAGTAATGTTCTATTTTATTACCGTAGAATAAAGAAAGCGGTACTTTCTGCATTGTAAGCTCCCATAAATATCCTTATGCTACTACTTAACAAACAATCATCTCCTTGTGGCACAACGTAGCAGACAATAACAGATTTGCGAAAATATGAAAACCTTCATTCCGAATACTATTATGTATGCAATCGGTAATTTCTGTTGAAAGCTTTCAAATCAACTCCAAGTTTTCTTTTATCGAAGTACTAATTTTATAAAACTGTGACCAATGCGGGGTCATCAATAAATTTCTATCGCCAATCCGTCTGTTTTTGATGATGACAGGGCTGACTTATTGTTTCGTATATTTAAGAAATTTTGCATTAGAGTTGGTTTCTGTTAAATGGAGTGACTTAAGTTTAGTGATTTTTATAAATTTTCCTTTAAAAGTGGTCATATTTTCTTTCTGAGACGAAGGATATAAATGGAAAATTTAGAGAAGGGAAAATACGAGTACATCAACTAGCTTTCACACTCAAAACACATAGGCTCCTCTTTACATCACCTACGTACTAGTGACGTCATAAGTATTTTCATGCCTATCTCTGGCGGCAACGAATAAGATTCTTTAACCTTTCACATTTACTCAATATTTAAGCCAAATTTTTCCCTGTGAAATCGATTAACATATGCAACAGCTCTTATTCCTATTGGATTATATCTTTTAATAATAATTCATGTTATGTTTTCTTTTCAATAACTATTGCTCAAAAAACGCCGGAATTTCTTGAATGAAAGAGAAATGAATTGTTATTGCAGAGGTAATCTAATGTCTTACATTTTTTTGAGTATTACATAGGAGGAAAAATGTGTAAATCTATATAATTTTTTTTTACTTTGTTCAGAGAATTTTAAATAATTAAATAATTTACAAAATTTAAATGCAAATATATTTATATGCGAAATTTAAGTTAATTATAGAGTATTGTTCCGCTATTATGAAAATATACATAATTGATGGTATAGATTTAAAAAAAAAAATCATATTCGTATCATAATTTTAGAAAAGATCTAATATCGCTTTTTTTTAAATAAATTGTTTTTATTATAGTAGTATATAAATAGTCTAACATTTCAGACTTTTGTTCTGAAGACACCCAACTAACTACCCATTTTAGTAGTAAACTTTAAATTATCCTAGACTAAAACTACATATTTATTTATAATACCTTACGCTAAAGATTATGATCTTCGCCAATGCAAAGCAAAATATTGAAGCTTATATTTTGCGTCAGATAATTATGGTGATTTATTAATAAATTAAAGTCTCATTACTTTGTTTTATGTAATAATACTTTCTGATTTTTCATATATTTTTCTTTTCTATTTAAATTTCACCAATCTTTTTAGCTACATTACCACTCAAATAAAGTATTAAAAATACTATAGTTAATTTTTGCGTATAGATATTACTGTTAATATTAGCGTTATCACGTATTATATTATCTCAGGAATGGTTGACCTGAGACTGTACAAACTACGATTCATACTGTAAAAAGTTTGATTTTTTACCAAAAATAAGGTATATAATGAAAGTAGAAAATCACCTGTAGTTTATTTATGTTAACGTTAGGATAGAAGGCAAGAGAATAACAACTCAAACTCAGAAGATGTAACGCCAAGGGGTATAATATCATTTTACCGAATTTTCGTTAAAACATTTTATCAATCTCGGTAACTGTTGGTTTGCCTGGAAGAATATACTTTTTTCGATTAAACAGTGCAACTTGATAAGGAATCAAATCGCTAACTTCAGATGATTAATAAATAATATTTCCAGCTTTAAAAATAAAATTACATGTAAATAAAATAGTGCAAGTAATGTAATTGTACGGTACCACGATATTATATTAAAAATATACTCCCACATTCTTTGTTGACTATCTCCTCTTGGCGGATATGATTATTCCTTGTGGAACAAAAAGTTTCAAACGACCTTCGATCCAGAATAAAATCCTTCCATCTGTAGAGATATGGGTGGAATTTAAAAGAATGAGAAACTAAAAAACGGCTCGGTAATTTGACTTAATCACTAGCAGAATCATCAACCTGCGATTCTACGCACAACGTGATTCCCATCAGAGTAAAAAGTATGCCATGGGCTTGAAACCAGGTAATTCCGTCCAAGACGGGTGCTCATACAGACTTATAAGATAACTATCTACCCTATCCACGATTTTCAAAAGGAATGACATTGTTCCAGATCATTAGTTTGGCTTTAGGAGTAGCCATTCAACCATTGAACAAGCTCATCGAATTTGTTATCTACGGGATGTCTAAAAAAAAAAAAATGTCTGCAGATTTTCTAGATGTGCAACAGGACTTCGAAAAATTATGGCTACCCGGTATTCTTTATAAATTAAAGTCGAATCTACCTTAATCCTTTTATCTAGTACTGCGGAACTACCTGGAAGGATGCCTTTCGCTAGTTAGATATATTCAGGAATTATCTAAATTTATCGATTCTCAGTGAGAGACCCACCGGATTCAGTTTTGGGTTCAATTTTGATCTACACAGAATGCCTTTCCAGTCCGGACTGTATGACAATCGCATCGTTTGCGGATGACATGGCTATCTTGGCGGTTGATGATGGCGCAACTTTGACCTTGGATAAACTACAATCTGCGTCGGACCTTATCAATGTATGACTATATACCGAAGATAAAGATAAATCCAGCAAATTCATTATGTAACGTTTGTAATGAAGAGAGGCGATTCCACATGTCCACTTTGATAGTGTTTACATTTCACATACGAAACAAGTAAGGTATCTGGAATTCCATCTGGATCGTCGTTTAAAGTAGACAGATCACATATAAAAGTAGAAAAAACAATTAGACAACAATTTTAAGCAAAATTTTAGCTGCTGGGCAAAAGATCTTCTTTATCTCTATCAAGAAAAATAAATACTGTATAAGTTATTCATGAAACTAATATGGAGCATATAACTATGGGGAACATCTTGTAATTGCAACGTTGAGATCACCCAGAGTTTTCACTCGAACACTAAACGGAAACGCCGTAGTTTGGAAGAAAAAATAAGATCCACGACTATCTAAGGATCCCGGAATTTCGTGAGGAAATTAAACATATAAGAACGAAATGCATATTTTAATTAAATGGATCCTTGAACCAACTAGCGGTGATCTGTTGAACAATGTGGGGGATATTAGAGGTTTATAAAAGCAACGTGTTGGAATGGATTATACTGCATGACGATGAATTTTACTATCCACGATTGAAATGATAAAACCACTTTTTGGACGGCAACTAAGATAATCATTATTGCAGATAACCTAGTTTGTTATATTTTACTTTCTTATATTTTTATACTGCTTTTATGTATTTGCTATAAGTGAGAGCACAGACACCGGTTTGAATTATTAGACCATTATTGATGTATTAGGGACAATTAATGTGGTGAGGTCAGTGGTACTCTCGTCAGAAATGATTAAACTATAAATCATTCTACTGTCTGTTACTTGTATAAAGTTTAATTCTTTTACGTCAGTTGTTTGATGAACTCCTTTAGTAGTTGTTTCCTGATATAATCTCTTATTTTTATTTATTACCTGTAATTATTTCTATAGGTTTTGTTATTACGGTTGTGTCGGTAGATAATCATTATGTATTGTAGAAAAGTAATGTAGATTATTGATGTCGGTATTTCACGAAGAGTATCTCTGGGTACTCAGAGATAACTCATTCATGATATGAATGATCAATCCATTCATGTTATTATTCGTCAATCTATTTACTTATAGTTTCGTTGTGTGTAGGAACCGACTGTAAATAAAGTACATTAGAAAAAACAAATAAAACTTCGTTTGTGACAGAGTGGTAGCATCTCACCCTTTCACCCGGAAGGTCCTGGGATTTGTATCCTGGTCAGACTTACTTATTTGTTATTAGCTTAAAAATTTTCATCCACGCATAAGCGTGGGAACATGGATACAATATAATATCCATGTTGATTTATAATGCTAATTTTAAAATAAATTAAGCTAATTCATTTTATTAATGTAGCTATTTAAAGTTTGTGTTCATTTTTAATACATTCAATTAAGAAGCTTAAAATATCTATAAATAAACAGATAGTAGAGTTAAATCACTACTAGAGAAATACTACTCGTATTACTGATTTTTCCTTCCATCAAACCGTAGGCAGTAATCTGATTGAAGTATTTGACTGCGAGCCTCGGTACGTTCACGACATCGGAGCCTGGCTTTGTAATACCAAACTGATGCTGAAGCGATCGTATTATCTGTAGGGATGTTTTATCTATAATTTTTAATATTTAATTTTTTTTATTTTTCAAATGTTAATACATGATGATTAATCGTAAATATCTTGTGATGTTACCATCACCAGTTAAAAAACAGGTGTAGATTATCCTAACATGATTTCATATTTGTATTCGTGTTTTACACATATTTTTCTTTATATTTATTTACTTCGGCTTTACTGGGAAACAGTCAACGGTGAATGGTGTTATTCTAACCAAATTAAGCCTGGTATGAGGTGTAACTAAATCTGTGAAAGTTACAGTTTTGTAATTAACTTTATCTTATAACTATTATTATCATAAATTAGGAATGTTTTTTTTTAAATTTTATTTTGGATTGTAAAATCAATAATATTGAAAGTTATGATTAAAGTAATGAAAATAAAGTGAATAATGATAATTAAAGAAAATACAAACATATAGTCTTATTGTGTCAACATAAAATCATAATAAAATTAAGATTAAAAAAAAAATAATAAAAAATTTAGTAAAATTTCTTCTTGTAAAATTAATTATTTTATAATTTTAGTAAAAAAATTGATTTTTTACTAAAAATCAAATTGATCTGTTTACTTAATATATTAAACTGTAGATTAATCCTAACTTGATTTCATATTTGTATTCGTGTTTTACACATATTTTTCTTTATATTTATTTATATCGGTGTATATAAATAAATAAACTATTTTTTTACTAAAAAAGATAAAGTAGGTTTTTATTATTATAATTATAATAAAATTATATAATTTTTATTATTATTCACGGTAAACTAAAAATTAACTAAACAATTGTACATCATAAAATTTCAAAATTACTTTTTTAGGAGAAGAGTTATTTGCCAAGTTGATGTTTAATGTAATATATTAATCAAATTATTGCGCATTAAAAATGAATATTACTATAACTTCCTAATTGAAATATCAATATTCTACGCAACGTATTTTTAAAGAAAACGACTTCAGTAATAATAGAATTAACTGATGTGAACTAATTATTTTAATTTCTTTATAGATAAATCGATGACAATCTTAATACTGCAATCTTTATAAAAATCTCTTTAATAAATGATGATGAAATGACGATGAAATTATCTGTACGAATAACTAAATGTCTGAATCAAGCCCATTAGAGACCATTAAGGTTTAGTAATATTGAGATATTTGAGATACTAAAGTAAAATTTATTAAAGGAAGGACAGCGATTAAGTTTGAAAAGTTTAGATACGTTTAAGGAGCCAAATCATTTCGTATCAATTTTAGAATTTCGTAAAAATATAAAAAATATTTGGTAATCCAATTTTTCATAAACAAAGAAGAATCTTGAGTTAAATAATTGCTTAAGAGCAATTACGAAATGGACTAATTATTTTGTAAAACGTGTCCTGGAACTATCATTCAAATTGGTGATTTAATAAAAAAATGTAATAGTGACTGAATTTTAAGATAAAAAAAAAAAATTGGTGAAAGGAGATGGAATAGAGGCCGATAAAATATGCTGTATGTTATCATAACAAGAAATTTGAACATTCATTAGGGAGTATTTAGAAGTATTTAAGAAAAAAAGTAACTATAAAAAATATACTGTCAAAAGAAAATATAATTTTTTTTTACTTTATTCAAAGGTTGTAGTGAAATCAAAAACTCGGATAAGAAGTAATAATGATTGAAAATAAAACGAATTGTATATTGATTCGAAAAAAATATTTAAAAACTTAATCATCAACTAATCAACTAGTTAACTTAGAAACTTATCTTTTATATCTAAAATGTAGTTTACAGTTGTAATTGTGGTGATATTAAAAGACTTAAAATAGATATTTCATATGTATTGTTATGAACAAATAAGCTTGCGCATACACTTTGTTACCAAAAAAATAAAAACATGCAAATATTATGCTTCAAAACAAATGAAAACTTTTTCAATTTTCTTAAGATTTTCTGTACATATTTTGTTTTTACTAACAAATATTACAAGGTTACGTACATGTGCTAGTTAAAAAACAAAGATTATGAACTCATGTCTTTGGTAAGCAATGCAAATTTTGAAATATAGAACATAATATTTCCTCTGAAATAATATTTTTTCATTTTTTTATAATTGCTTTAAAGTATTTTACATATTATAAATAAAAAAACTTATATAAAATAAAAAAAGCAAAGAAAAAGGAAGAGAGATCGAAATTCTAAAATTATCTACAGCTCGCAAGGTGCTTTTTCCAGGAAAATCTCACAAAAATATCCTTCCTTATAACTAAATATATATTAAACTTTTAATGTAAAGCTTTTTTCTTTTCAATGTAATTTTTATTTTGTTAACTGTTAAGAGTGAATACGGCTGAATAGACAAATTTCAACTGCTGGATATCACACAAGTATTTATAATTTAATTATTTCGTAAATATTTAGAAGAAACTGGAAAACAATAGATATGCCTCAACATATCAAATTCTAATGGAATAAAATAAAAATCTGAGCATACAAAAAACTAATCCCTGAAAGAAGAGAACTTATGGTATATAGAATAAAAGAATGAAGACAGATGATAATAGGAAATTGGGATGCAAAGATCATATTACTAATTATAATTACTTGTTGAACTTAAAACATTTTGTCTTAACGTCCTTTTTTTATACTTTTAAATTTATAATTTGTTATAGACTTTTTTTTTTAAAGAAAAACCATTCAATTATTTAGAGAGAAATTAAGAAGTAAATAATATTTACAATAAAAAAAAATTATTTGTTTAAATGAAGACATATTTTAAAGAAATGTGCATTATCAACAAAACGAATAGTACAAAATATTCAAAAACGAAAAAGAATATTTAATTTTGTAATACTGCCGTTAAATAACGGATTTTCTCCTAAATTCAATGACAATGGTTAAGCATACGCATAAAATCATTTATTACGAGCTTATATGCGAAATATATTTAGTTTGTTTCTCACGAAAAAATCAAGTGATACGTGAGAATACATAGATACCATTACATAAACTGAATAATCAAATCATTAAAAATGTTTAATTTTTCTACAATTAAGTGATTAGAATGAAAATAGTTTTACCACAAGAGCCCACCTTAATAAACGTTTAGTAGAATGAAAATGTTATTACAGGCCCTTTTGTATCTTTAAGTTAAAGCGTTAACTAAAAGTCAGTTCACGACAAAAGAGAACGTCTTTACTGGGAAACAGTCAACGGTGAATGGTGTTATTCTAACCAAATTAAGCCTGGTATGAGGTGTAACTAAATCTGTGAAAGTTACAGTTTTGTAATTAACTTTATCTTATCACTATTATTATCATAAATTAGGAATGTTTTTTTTTTATTTTATTTTGGATTTTAAAATCAATAATATTGAAAGTTTGATTAAAGTAATGAAAATAAAGTGAATAATGATAATTAAAGAAAATACAAACATATAGTCTTATTGTGTCAACATAAAATCATAATAAAATTAAGATTAAAAAAAAAATTAAGAAATTTAATTTAATTTCTTCTTGTAAAATATTTTAGTAAAAAAATTGATTTTTTACTAAAAATCAAATTGATCTGTTTATTAAACACGTAAACTACTAAAATCAATTAAAAAATCGTTAAATATTAAACACTGAAATTCATTTTATTGGTTAGATTTTACCTGTTAGCTATATAAAAAATTATATTTCTTTCTCTACAATTGTAAAATTATGCTTTTATTGGTTCGTCTATAGCAGAAATCATGGCTTATAAAAAAATAATTGATAAGAAGTTTAGAAAATCTGAAAATCTGGACCTGTGATGTACATATAAGATTTTATAAATTACATGAACACAAATTTAAAAGTATATAAAACTTTACTTCACTAATACTTCTGATTTTTTTTCATTTATTTTTATTATTATTATTATTAAATAATTATTTATTTAAATTTTTTTTTTCTGCAATCAGATTAATAATTATTAATAAATCCATACATTCAGATTAAAAAAGAAAAAAAATATAAAAAAGGAATGAAGTCTGATTCGAACCGATGTGCCTTTCCCTTCTAAGATCCAAATATTTCATTAATTAAAGTTTCATTTGGCTATAACTCTGGAACCAGTGAAAATATGTACCGCTTATGATATATCGTTTAAAACCTCTCAATGAGGGCTTATTATTGCAGTTAAGTAAAAGACCAAAATCCAATTCTTTTGGCTTTTAGGCTTATTAGACACTTTTGGATCAGTCGATTACAATCAAAAAGGGAGGTGCATAACTAGATGTTACAATAGTCCTAAATCCAAAATTTCAACATCCTACTGCTAATCGTTTTTTAGTTATGCGAGATGCATACGAACGTACGTGTATACATACCTGCGTACATACGTCACACCGAAACTAGTTAAAATGGATTCAGGGACGGTCAAAATGCATAATTTCGTTGAAATCTGAAAACTGAAATTTTTCGCGATTGCAATATTTCCTTTACTTTGTAAAAGGAAATAAAATATTTTTTAAATTATTTTTTTTATGTGGTTTTTCAACTATTAATAAAAACTTATTATTTAAATTTAATTTGAATAAATTAATATAATTATTATATGTAGTTTTCATATTAATTTAAGACGCTGCTACGGTAATAGCGCTTTATTAAATATAATTTTACAAAAATATTATCACTAGAACACAAATTTTAATTATTAATATTTTCGGATGTCAAAAACTGATGACGTTAACAACATCTACAAGAAGGTAAGGATTTCAGCTTTATAGCGGTTCTGAATTTTTTTTAAAGATAAGATATGTTCGTATATAAAATTTATACTTGCATAAAAAGTTTTTACAATAACTTTATTGTCAGATTATATCTTTTAAGAATTACATGTATTACTATTTACAGTTGTAAATAATATTTAATAGTGGGGAGTAAACTGTTTAATTAGCCAATCAACTTAAAATGATTCTCTATAAATTTTGAATTTTATAATTAAGTTTCTTTTTGCCTCACAATTTGTTTATTTGCAATCGGTTTCGAGTAATGAACCACAAGCAAGTTGTATTACAAAAAGCATTTGATGAGGGGTTACCATGAACACCTTGGATAAAATGAACATACACATAAATATATAAAGATCATATATATAACACTCGCGCACTGAATAAGACCACAGAGATACTACAGTTCACAAAAATCTAATGAAAAACAAACAAACCAAAATTTATAACATCATTAAATAATAGCAAACAAATAAATAGTTACTGAACAAGCTCAGAAAGATAAATAGAAAGGGGCTACTCTCCTCATCAAGCCATTGGAAGATGCTCATCACAAATCTGATATTGAACCGGCTTAAGAATCACTCAGTTTCACTCAAGTCCAGTGCATACAGATCTTCCGGATATACTCACTGTTGTCTAGGAGAATAACCGCAAAAAAATCACAAGATTAACTGATTATCTAACCGTTGTCTATAATTTGACCCGAATCGTTTGACCTCTTCGAAAAAATGAGATAATTCTAGGTAGACCTGAATTTCCTCATTAAGTATGAACCACTGTGCCTCTGCAATGGATCTCGCCAATTTATTCTGGAAACGGTGTATTATGTCAATATTGCTTTTGCTTGTCGTGCCCCGTAGCTCTAGGCTAAACATCCAAATCGGTTTTAGCATCACTTTGTATATTAAAAATTTGTTGGACAGCTGCAACTGTGAATTCCAGCCTAAAAACCAACAAACCTTCTTATACCTCGTATTCAACTGTTTATTTTTTTCTCTTACGTGATACTTCTACATCAAACGACGATCAATGTGGAGCCCAAGGTACCGTATGCGGTCAGAGTGGGGAATGAGAATGCGGTCTAGAGAGACCCGTAGACAACTTTTCTGATCGCAGAGATGAAAATCAAGATTTAAAGTGCATAATTTTGTGGTAAGTGATATAACTTGTTATTAATCAACAGCAACATTTCGTTAAGAACTGTAAATGAGATTAGCAATTTACTTTATTCTGTTGGTGTAGAGTAAATTTATTATTAAGGGTAGTTTTGAACGAATTTTAACTATTTCAAAAAAAATGTTTTTTTTTTTTTGCAAATTTGTAAAACTTAATAAATATATCTGAATAAACAAATATCATTAAAATTTGAATAAATATATTCAGGATTTAGAAGAAACAATGAACGGCATAGATGAAGTCCTACGCAAAAACTATTGCATGAAAATAAACAAAAACAAAACAAAAGTAATGAAATGTAGTAGAAATAACAAAGATGGACCACTGAATGTGAAAATAGGAGGATTAAAGATTATGGAGGTAGAAGAATTTTGTTATTTGGGAAGTAAAATTACTAAAGATGGACGAAGCAGGAGCGATATAAAATGCCGAATAGCACAAGCTAAACGAGCCTTCAGTAAGAAATATAATTTGTTTACATCAAAAATGAATTTAAATGTCAAGAAAAGATTTTTGAAAGTGTATGTTTGGAGTGTCGCTTTATATGGAAGTGAAACTTGGACAATCGGAGTATCTGAGAAGAAAAGATTAGAAGCTTTTGAAATGTGGTGCTATAGGAGAATGTTAAAAATCAGATGGGTGGATAAAGTGACAAATGAAGAGGTATTGCGGCAAATAGATGAAGAAAGTAGCATTTGGAAAAATATAGTTAAAAGAAGAGACAGACTTATAGGCCACATACTAAGGCATCCTGGAATATTCGCTTTAATATTGGAAGGACAGGTAGAAGGGAAAAAATGTGTAGGCAGGCCACGTTTGGAGTATGTAAAACAAATTGTTGGGGATGTAGGATGTAGAGGGTATACTGAAATGAAAGGACTAGCACTAGATAGGGAATCTTGCAGAGCTGCATCAAACCAGTCAAATGACTGAAGACAAAAAAAAAAAAAAAAAAAATATTCAGTGATTTTCATAAACAGAAAAATTATTTTAAATAGACTTCATTCTGGTATTTAAAAATTTAGAATTTTGCATAAAATTGTGCGTTCTATATATATGGAGTATAACACTTTTGTGTTCTGTTTCACATAAACATTATTAGTAATTTTAATTTTTGATAATCAGAAATTATAATGCTTTTTATTCAGCGGTGGACTTTTTGCTGTTCTTTGAAATATTGGTAAGGAAAAATTAAGCTAAGTAAAAATAAGTATTAAATCTTTATTATCAAAAAATATGATATTTTCATTTCTGAGCACTTACAAAGATTACAAAATGAGATGAATGAAATCGAATTATATTGGAAGATTATACACAGCGAGTTAATCGATAATTGTATCTAACTCAGATACCATAAATAAGATATTTAACCATCTTCAACCGTTACATTTGTAGACATTTCGTTGTGGATGGTCTGAAGTAAGAAGAAAATTATAGCAAAATAAACCGTTTCAGGTTTACAAACTAAGAAAATAAGTGATTTATTTCTTTGGCTTAATTTACGGTTTGGAGTAAGAATACTTTTCTTTTTCCTGTTTAACCTCCTGTAACTACCGTTTAGATAATTCTTCAGAGGATGATATGTATGAGTGTAAATGAAGTTTAGTCTTTGTACATTCTCAGTTCGACCGTTCCTGAGATGTATGGTTAATTGAAACCCAACCACCAAAAAACACCGGTATCCACGATCTAGTAATCAAATCCGTGTAAAAATAACTGGCTTTACTAGGACTTGAACGCTGGAACTCTAGTCTTTCAAATCAGCTGATTTGGGAAGACGCGTTCACCACTAGACCAACCCTGGCGCTTTGAAATATAGATCTAAATCTACATGTGGCAGATCCTTTCTGCTGCTCACAAAAATTAACAATATAAGAAGTATTACTTTCTTCGAAATCAATTGTAAGTAGAATGACTTATTTCTCAGATAAATTATATGTATTACAGCTTGATCATGTCACATTTTATTATAATTGTATTTTTCAAATTTTATTTAGTATAAAAAATTTCTGTAAATAAACTCAAAGATCAATACCTATTAGTTAGTTATTAATTTTTCCTGTTTACCTGGCGAGGAGGATTGCAGTAACGTAAGTGACGGACCGTTAAAAAAACAATTTTACTTTTTTTATTATTCTGTTGCTATAATTCTTATTTTCCAAAATAATAGTTACAATTTTTAATTGCGATGATACTTTTGTCTTTTTTGTCACTGAATACGTGATTGATTGAAGAAGATCCGGCAAACATTTTAGCCAGCAGATTTTGATATAAATTCCCATGTCTCTGGGTAAGTTCAAAGCAAAATCTTGAGCCCAGAAAGGAAATGACTGCCTAGTTGCAACCAGGCCAACCCACCGGGTTGGTCTAAACGCGTCTTCGTGGATGCCGGTGTTCTTTGGTGGTTGGGTTTCAATTAACCACACATTTCAGGAATGGTCGAACTGAGAATGTACAAGACTACACTTCATTCACACTCATACATATCATCCTCATTCATCCTCTGAAGAATTATCTAAACGGTAGTTACCGGAGGCTAAACAGGAAAAAGAAAGAAAGTTGCAACCAGGCGGTTGTGTGGCGTTAAAAATTTAGCAAAGAAATGTTTGATTAAATATATTTTCTATAACTTCGTTGTTCAGCATTCCTTATCATAAGTAGGAAATGGATTTCTTTAGTCAAATTCAAAACTCATAAACATCTTATCTGCGTTAATTGGCAAGGCGATAAATACTAACGATTATTAAAATTAAATCCATGTTCTGATTATAACAGACTATTTTTTGTATTTGTCTAATTACTCACTCTTTAGTATTGTAGAATATAGTTTTATTTTAGTAATAAAATATTATGAACTATAATTGCGTAATCAAAATTTAAGATTTCTTAATGAACTGAAATTTACATTATGAAGAATAATAAGGAAACTGAATATTTAACTCGTGGTTATTTTTATCCTGTTTAATTGGAAATGGTAGTGATCAAAGTGTTAATTATTACAGTTAATTGATTATAAAAATTAATAAGGTCGGAAGTTTACTCGTTATTTTTAATGACAAGATTTCTTATATTTAAAATGTGGTTTAGAAAAAAACACAATACTTCTAAATCCTACCTGCACAAGTCTTTATAGCTATTATTCTCTCTTTATTTTTTTATCAAAATACTCATAAATTTATTCAGTAGAATATAAAAAAATAAATTATTTTAGAACATCGGTGTAAAAATAACCAAAGAAAAAATGGAAATACAATTTTAAAATTTATTAATTGTGTATATGGATGCCGAATACAAAGAATATGATTGTTTTATTTACTTTTGAATATCGTAAGTAATGAAGAGAGGTAAACGCTGACATACGTTTACTAAACAGCAGTATTATGAAACCACTCTTGAGGATTAATGTAGATAAACTCACCGTTTAATAAGTTTTGAAATATAACTATGATATTGATTACCAAATATCTATAAATTCACCATTTTATTTTAAATAAAAATTTAATTTAATAAAATATTGTAAGTAAATAGATATATTAAAAGCGTTCAAAAACTTTAAGAATGGTAAATTACCAGACTGTAGGAAACTACTGCAAAAAAATGTTATAATTGTTTTTTGTTAGTTGAGAGAAATGAAGTTATAATGAGAAAAAAATTCCGAGTGTAATGAAGCTTCGTAGAACTGAGAACAAGTACTGCTCCCGACCACTTTCTTGATAAACCTTACTAGACATCCGAATACTTCCACCTAAAGTTTTTTATGACTTTCATCCCTCTACAAGCCGCTGCTAGCTCGATCGTTAAAACAGACTCTGAGACTGACATACACACGATTCATACTCATTATTAAACTTGTGCGGCTCATTTTACTTTCTGCACTCCAAAAAAAAAAAAGAACTCGCTTATGCTACCCAACTTCTTAAACCACCCAAGCTCTGTTATCCTCTTCATACGTTCAACCATAAAGAAAACGCTATTATTATAATAATATTTTTTTCAATTCTTCTTTCAAATTAATAATGTTTTTCAAATACTCTTTTTCATTTATTACTTATTAAGATGTACGAAAATGTTACGTTTTATTAAAAACTCAATATAGAATTAAAAAATAAATACATCCTTAAAAGCTTTTTCAAATTACGTCATACATAGTTTAAATTCATTCATAGTTATTGCAAATATTTACTAAAAACTTATTTAAAGATGGATTAAAGCTTAATTCTTTAATTAACAAACACGTATTACCATATTAGTATTACCATATTTGATAGGGAATTATTAAATTCTATCAGAATTCCACCATAATCGATTTAACGCTCGAGTTTTTTTGAAGATAAGTATTCTGAAGGAAAAATATATATTGTGAATTTTAATTGAGTTATTTTAGTACTGCGTTATACCTACGGTACATATACATATGTGCCACGCGGAACGAGTTTTAGTTTAACGCTACAGAGAAGAATTTATTGAATAAAATAATTTTCTTATCTTAAATATACAAAAATATTTTACGTAGAGAAAATTCCTAAATTTTTGGAAGTAAAAATTCTCTTTGCTACAATATTTCTATAGATTATTTCATCATTTGGTAGTTATTTAGTATTTTGATATTGAACAAAATTAATATTTCATGCTGATTGATATTAATCTTTCATTTTTCTTAATCTATTTACTCATCTCTATTTTTAAAAAAAAAATCTTTGTGCTGTACAGTTTTTCTCTAATCTACTTTTCTTTTACAAACCAACCTATCCAATTATGGTCGAATTATAATTCACCCCAATAAGCTCGGATTTTACAGGTTCACCAACTTTTATCTCCTCAATTACCGTAAAAGCATTTCTTGCTCTACGAAACTGTATAATTAATTGTCAACTTTCCTGTGTTGCAATATTTTTTAAAAACAATGTTTTTTTTGTCTATTCTATGTTTTTTTTTTTTTTTGTTTGTGGTCATAAATGCTATACTATAATTAATTATCAAATTTTTTCTAGAATTCTGGCAAATATCAGTTTGTCTCGTTACTTTTCTCATCATTTGTTATCTTAATTTAATGATAAACTCCGTTAACGTCTGACGCACATCTTCATATCTTAGTATTTGACTGTTGAATATCTTCTTTTAATTTTCATTATTATTAGTTTATTTATCCGAAATCCATTTTAAATTCTTTCTATGAATCTAGTTTAACGGAAGTTAGATAGAAAAAAGGATTTTCAGAACATTTTTTAAATTTTATTTCGGCCGTTTACTTTTGTATTTCTGTACTGTAGTTTTAGAGGAAGAATTAAAATCTCAGCATACCTGACAAATACATCGATTTATTAATTTTGAGTTATATTTCACGTAGAGCAAATTCCTAAATTTCTAGAAGTAAAAATTCTTCTTTGTAAAAAAAAAATTACTAATTTATCTAGCTTTTAGTATACATTTAAAATAACCCAGAGATGTATCCAATTATATTAACATAAGCACTCATTCAAAATCGTACCAGCTTCTTTCTTGTTTCTCCTATTAAATAATAGCATCAATTTTTTTATGTTTTTCTATTACTTCTGCTAAAAACCAAAAATATAAAAATAATATGGGGTAGAATAAATCTTTCCTTTACTAAATTAGGTAGTAAATTTTAGCTTTTTATCTTAAAACATTATTTACTTGTTCTTTCTCTATATTTAAACCCACACAATTTCACATCGATTACATTTCTAAGGTATAACCCCCCCCCCCCTGTGAAGATTGAATACTCTAAACTATTTCTTACTGAGTTATCCTCTCATATGAGAGAATAATTTTAAACAGAGAATCGGGAGACCTCAAATAAAAAAAAAATTAAAGGGCATACAGCCGTAGTTCTAGCTTTCTGAATCAAAAACATTGTTGGCCGCTATTTTGGATTGGGAGATCAGTTCGATTAGTTTTAATTGTATGATTTTTCTCATCTCATCGAGCTCTTTGAAATAATGTGACCATTGATCCTATTTGAAAATTTTGAATTGGTCCCCACAAAACTAAAAGTATAAAATATATACATCCCCTCTGTACAAGGAAGAATGTCGCAAACCGCATCCAGTTATCCCAATTATAAAAAAAAGTTTAAGGGGGTTAATTTATTTTCCACCTACCCGGATTATAAAAATAATTTATAAAAAATTACTCTTTTAGTTATTATCAACCTAAAAAAACTGGTGGTATCACCTCCAGTTATTTATCCGGGTAGATAAACCAAGTGATTTTAACGTGGTATTTTGACTGAATCCTCCTAAAACGTCTATTTCATTTTCAAGATCAAAGTGAATACTAGTTTTTCTAACATGTAAACAAACAAGTGTACACATTTTATTCTTCGTATCTCTTATTTTACTGGGTAATTTATATTTTCACCTACTAAAACCGAATAAAGCGGATCTGTGCATTTTTTATACTTAAATTCTTCAACACTAAGTATTCAATTCTCCATTTATTTCATTCTAAATGAATGAATCCTCTCATCCTTTCAGAAAAAAAATTAAGAAAGTAGTGTAACTGAAAACTTCATCGCTTTCTTTTATTCGTGTTCTGGTCGTACGAGTACATTATCATTGTATAATGTTGCTGTTTATTTGTCCAGCTTTGTGAATTAGAATTTTTGAAAATCGAATATTATGTCCGACTCTGACTTTGTATAACACATCTACTTTTTTTTTTGTCTTCAGTCATTTGACTGGTTTGATGCAGCTCTCCAAGATTCCCTATCTAGTGCTAGTCGTTTCATTTCAGTATACCCTCTACATCCTACATCCCCAACAATTTGTTTTACATACTACAAACGTGGCCTGCCTACACAATTCTTTCCTTCTACCTGTCCTTCCAATATTAAAGCGACTATTCCAGGATGCCTTAGTATGTGGCTTATAAGTCTGTCTCTTCTTTTAACTATATTTTTCCAAATGCTTCTTTCTTCATCTATTTGTCGCAATACCTCTTCATTTGTCACTTTATCGACTCATCTGATTTTTAACATTCTCCTATAGCACCGCATTTCAAAAGCTTCTAATCTTTTCTTCTCAGATACTCCGATCGTCCAAGTTTCATTTCCATATAAAGCGACACTCCAAACATACACTTTCAAAAATCTTTTCCTGAGATTTAAATTAATTTTTGATGTAAACAAATTATATTTCTTGCTGAAGGCTCGTTTAGCTTGTGCTATTCGGCATTTTATATCGCTCCTGCTTCGTCCATCTTCAGTAATTTTACTTCCCAAATAACAAAATTCTTCTACCTCCATAATCTTTTCTCCTCCTATTTTCACATTCAGCGGTCCATCTTTGTTATTTCTACTACATTTCATTACTTTTATTTTGTTCTTGTTTATTTTCATGCGATAGTTCTTCCGTAGGACTTCATCTATGCCGTTCATTGTTTCTTCTAAATCCTTTTTACTCTCGGCTAGAATTACTATATCATCGGCAAATCGTAGCATTTTTATCTTTTCACCTTGTACTGTTACTCCGAATCTAAATTGTTCTTTAATATCATTAACTGCTAGTTCCATGTAAAGATTAAAAAGTAACGGAGATAGGGAACATCTTTGTCGGACTCCCTTTCTTATTAGGGCTTCTTTCTTATGTTCTTCAATTGTTATTGTTGCTGTTGGGTTCCTGTACATGTTAGCAATTGTTCTTCTATCTCTGTATTTGAACCCTAATTTTTTTAAAATGCTGAACATTTTATTCCAATCTACGTTATCGAAAGCCTTTTCTAGGTCTATAAACGCCAAGTATGTTGGTTTGTTTTTCTTTAATCTTCCTTCTACTATTAATCTGAGGCCTAAAATTGCTTCCCTTGTCCCTATACTTTTCCTGAAACCAAATTGGTCTTCTCCTAACACTTCTTCCACTCTCCTCTCAATTCTTCTGTATAAAATTTTAGTTAAGATTTTTGATGCATGACTAGTTAAACTAATTGTTCTATATTCTTCACATCTACAACACATCTACAAGTGAGATATATTATCAAATACGACTAGTAACAATCATAATCTATGAAGATCTGTTCTAAAAAGCTACTATTTGAAGTTAGCTTCATCAACTTGACGTCGCTAATGTTTTCAATGACGGTAAAAAAATACATTTTTTGGTGTAAATTATTTTATTTCTAACCATTAATTATTATGTAATTATACCTAATTATCGGGGGATACAATTTAAATTTCTTTGTCAAAGTTAAATAAATAAAAAATAATAAATAACAGAATACATATCAAGGTAATTAAAGTTAAAATTTATTTTATTTCTATAAATTTCCCTTTAAGTAATTTATATTTTAATTAAAACGCTGCATTCGGGGGAATTAGTTTTTATATACCCTGCATGATTTAAATACACAATGATAAAAACTAAATAATTCTGTGTGAAAAGTGACATTAATCTTTTTCTTTTCTTCAATTCATGTATTTACACAAATCATTCATTCACACAATTAGTTTTCTTCGGTTAATTTAAAAAAAGTAGTTTTTGTTGACAAAATGGAGAAATTTAAATTAATAAAATAACTTATGGTAAAATAAAGAGAAACACGATTAAATTTGTTATTTAGTTTACTTTCCCTAAATTAATTATAAAATTAAAACTGTGAAATATTTTGAATTTATTTTTGATTAATGAAAACGAATAAAAAATCTATTATACTAAAAGTTTCATTACCGAGTGACACACACAAACACCCAGTGAGTTAATAACCTCAGCTAGGCTAATACTACTGAACGATGAAGATGTAGTTTGATATTTTGTATCAAGCAGGTCCGCAGGGTAAACTCCTAATTCCATGTGTGATGCTCGAGGGAACTGTTCTACTAATTTTACCCCCGTTATTTCACACATTATAGTAAGGATAAGTGCGATATGTATGGTCTGACTATAAACGTAGCAGAATAGTAATATAAACTATTAAATTAGCTTTATATATCTACAAACAAATTGCTTTTGAAATCGATAACCTGATTCATGGATTTTTATTAACTCAAAGCGTTTAATCGTTCGTTAATTTATATTTTCCTACTTCGTAATTTTTTTGAAAATAACTCACAACAAAATGTTTTGTCGTAATACCAAAAAATAGACCAATCGATGTGCGAAAGGAAATGATCTCAATATTTAAGTTATTTTTTTTTTATTGCACGTGTGTTCCACACTATCATGCCTGGTAAGCCGGTAGCAGTAATGGCAGTTGCCTATACACTCAGACTCAGCAGGAAAACTGGTTTGAAAAACAAACAAAAATAAAACTAGTCATATAATCAATCAACTGTCTGTAAGTTGAATGAGCTATAAAAATTCTCTTTAACGTATCGACACTAAATATTCATACTAAAAGAAAGGATAATATAAACTTGGGCTTAGAGAAAATGACGAGTGGACTTTTCATTTTTTAGAATAGAAACATTTTTTATAAAAGACATTTATCATTTTTTAAATATTTTAATTATGTATGTAATTAAATTTTACGGTTTAAAGAATTTACTATATTCCCAATTCCACGGAAAAGTAATTTTGATTTACTTTTTAATTTACTTTGTAGTAGCGTAATAATTCATTTCTGTAAGGTGCTACTCTATTTTATTGTACTGAATGTACCGACTTACCTGTTATTCATTTAATTTGTAACGTATTAGAAGTACAGTTAATAAATTACATATAAAAATTTGATGTGGACAACACATGCATGACTTCCTTGTATTAATTGTTACGGATGTAGAATGTAGGTGGTATACCGAAATGAAACAACTAGCACTAGATAGGGAATCTTGGAGAGCTGCATCACACCTGTCAAATGACTGAAGACAAAAAAAAACTTCTGATTTTTTTGAAATCTTTTTTTTATTATTAATTTTGAATTATTATTCATCAGAAATTTTTTTTTAGAATGATAGGTTAGTAATTATTAATATATCAATATAAATAAATTTAAAAAAAAAAAAAAAAAATGATGAAATCTTAAACGGATGTGCCTTTCCGTAGATCCAAATATTTCATTACTTAAAGTTTTATTTGGCTATATAACGCTCCAACCAACTAAAATAAGTATCACATGATATATCGTTGAAAAACTCTCAATGAGATCTTATTAATGCAGTTAAGAAAAAGTCCAAAATATTTTTTTTTTATTTTGGTCTTTTTTGGATATTTTTGGTTCAGTTGATTGCAACCAAAAGGGGAGGTGCACATCTACATTTTCCTTAATCCAAAATTTCAACACCCTACGGTTGATCGTTTTTGAGTTATGCGAGATACATACGTACGTACAGATATCACGCCGGAACTAGTAAAAATGGATTCAGGGATGATCAAAATGAATATTTTCGTTGAATTCTCGTAACCGAGATTTTTCGCGATCACAATACTTCCTTTACTTCGTACAATGAAGTAAAAACTAAAAAACAATTATATGAAACCAGTAATGTCAAAAATACTGGCTGGTCTGCGGCTACTTTTTTTTGCATTTCGATTTACATTTCGCGAACAAGCATACGACAAATATTTTAAAAACTAGTGTAATAAGTAATTAATATAATACTTTTCAGACTGCTCACTATTTTCTAATCTGAAGTGTGTCAAAGTAAATTAGTTTAAGAGTTTTTATGCTAATTGAATCTTAAAATTGTCACTGGAGTTGAATCAGAAAATTAGATTTATTAAAATTTATCTTGGGTAATATACATTAGAGAATAAGGAATAATTACTGAATAGAATAAATTGAAAATTTTTGTTTAACTTATGGAGTGTAACGTATTGTTTCCATTCAATATGGGTTATCTCACCTTTATATTACATTTATTATTTATAATATTAATTAATATTTCCTGTATATTGTTTTTTTTTTTTTTTTTTAACTGAATTTTTACGGGCATCGACTGCTAAGCCCTCATCACATTGTTTAAAAGAAATTATTATCTCCATCACTCACTCTTCGCAATAGTGTTCAGTGTAGCGAAGAGCTTGCTGAAGTGCAGTGAGTTCTGCCGTGTAGACACTGGCCACATCTGGCAGTCTCCAAAAGTGGGCTTCTTCATTTACATATATCGAGCATCCGACACCATGTTCGGTTTTAGAACCGTCAGTATAAATTGTAATATGTTCTTCGTAACTACTGACGGTTGCTAAAAATTCCTGCTGGATGATCACTGCTGGTTTCTTTTTTATTTCTCCTTGAGAGAGATCCAAATTTGTATTTACCGCTGGCAAGAGCCATAGCGGTATTTCTCTAGTAGAAATTGCTAGTGTCTCTGGTATAGCAATTTCATATTTTCTTCTTAATTCGTGGTACCTAATTCCGGTTGGTCTGGAATAGGTAGCACGATGTGCATATACTGCAGCCATAGGATGATTCGTGAACAATTTATTATTTATATGAGCAGGGAAAGCCCATACATTTGCTGCATATCTAAACAAAAGAATCTCTCTTCTATAATGTAGTGGCATTATTCCGGCATTATACTCTGGTCTCTTTTCATTACGCATAAATCTTTCGCCTTTTACTAAAGATTTCCGTGGAAAGAGGCAAATGATGAGTCTTAATTAATTAATTCTATATTGTTATTTCACTGTATGAAGTAAATATAAATTAAATATTTCATTTTGAATAATAATTTATCTTTGAAAAAAGTGGAAAGAGTTTAACAGTTAATCAATTTTTTTGTAAATAATTCAGACTCAATTATCAGTAAATAATGGAAAATTGAATCTTGCTGATATATATTTCAAGTCCATGAAATAAATGTTACTACATAAATAGTCGAAAATGTTTTAGATTAATTAGCTTTCCCCCTTTACATCTTTATATATTTTATACTAATTTGGGTAATTAGATTATTTTTGTAATTATACATTTGTTTGTACAGTAGAAATAAGTAAAAAACTAGTACTACCGACTTTTTCTATTCTAATAGTGTTCAACATTTATGTTTTCTTTGACATGTTTGGAATTGTTTTTCTATAATAATTGTTGGTATAATTGTTTTTCTATAATTTTTTATTATTTTTTCCTTGATTTATTTAAAAAATAAAATCGTGTGTGTGTGTGCGCGCGTGGGGGTGTGAACATTTGTTTATAAAGAACAGTTACCGTAAAAGTAAAACAAAATATAAAGTTGTATAAAATACGTAATTTAGGTTGTTTTTCTCTTACAAGAATATTTAATAATTTTCTAAATTATTAAAGAGTTGTTTAGCATAGACAATTTTAGAAGAGTGTATCGTAGCGTGACGCGCAGGCTAAAATGTGGAAAATGATGCAAATAATACACGGGTGAATATTATA
The DNA here is from genome assembly GCF_047948215.1 of Lycorma delicatula. Lineage (NCBI taxonomy): Eukaryota > Metazoa > Arthropoda > Insecta > Hemiptera > Fulgoridae > Lycorma > Lycorma delicatula. The sequence goes on from NC_134455.1 coordinate 37,660,809, forward strand.
CATATTATACTTTATTACATTTGCATTATAAACAGCCTTGTGTATTTCTCCTTCATGCGATGATGTAATACAGATAATATCAGTTACATGAGAAAATTAGTTAAAAAGAGAAAAACTTAATAACAATAATATGATAAATTAGAATTATACGAATTTTTTAGACAAAATAATTCTTTTACTCATTAATGGAATATATAATGAAATGGAGTCAAGAATGAATTAGGAATAATTTTTCCTTTGGGATACATTTAATATTTGAAAACATTTTCTAGTGTCTCATAAAGAAATACATTGAAGAAAGTTATACAATAAAAGTTCTTACGACTCACTAGTAGCATAAATTCTAAGGTGTTCTAAGCTTTTCTACCTTTCCTCTTTTTCTAAAGAACTTTAATATTTACTTGTAAAACTAGGTAGGGACTGCACGTGCTTCCATAACCGACTTTAATCAAATCTTGGCACCTATTATATTCAGAAAAATCTTTTCTCTACGTGAAAATTTCCAAAATATCAGTGTCTGACTGCCAAGGAAGCCTCTATGAAGAGTGTAAATGTTTTTTTTTTAATTTGGAACTAACCTTTGTAATATTGAAACAACAAATTAGCAAATATTTGTTTACCATTTTTACCATATGTCTTTTTATTTTGCATACTCTTCATTGACTTATTCCACTGGATAAAAGAACTGCGTTTATAAATCTTACTTTCACTTTTTTGAAATTTCCTACGTTTACCTTCCTCAGAAACGAGGTGCAAAATTCCACTTCAAATTTTAAAAGATTGTTTTTTTTCTGAAATGTGCAGTATTACCAATTTTTTGTAAACCTAAAAACAAAGGTATTTAATTGTGTTTACCAAAATTACAGTTTTTTTTAACTACAAATTATATAATCAGGTAAGGAAAAAAATAGTTTTTCAGTTCTGAAGGATAATGTAGTTGGTTTAATTAAACCTGTAGTCAACTCATTCAATATTACAGATGTAATATGAAGCAATCTGTAAGAATTTCCGACCCTGTTATTAAATAAATTTCGACATTTTTTTTTTTTTGTCTTCAGTCATTTGACTGTTTAGATGCAGCTCTCCAAGATTCCCTATCTAGTGCTAGTCGTTTAATTTCAGTATACCCTCTACATCCTACATCCCTAACAATTTGTTTTACATATTCCAAATGTGGCCTGCCTACACAATTTTTCCCTTATACCTGTCCTTCCAATATTAAAGAGACTATTCCAGGATGCCTTAGTATGTGGCCTATAAATCTGTCTCTTCTTTTAACTATATTTTTTCAAACCCTTCTTTCTTCATCTATTTGTCGCAATACCTCTTCATTTGTCACTTTATCGACTCATCTGATTTTTAACATTCTCCTATAACACCGCAATTCAAATGCTTCTAATCTTTTCTTCTCATATACTCCGATCGTCCAAGTTTCACTTCCATATAAAGCGACACTCTAAACATATACTTTCAAAAATCTTATCCTGACATTTAAATTAATTTTTGATGTAAACAAATTATATTTCTTACTGAAGGCTCGTTTCGCTTGTGCTATTCGGCATTTTATATCGCTCCTTCTTCGTCCATCTTTAGTAATTCTACTTCCCAAAGTTGCAATATGTGCAATTAATTATATCTAAGTAGAGAAATCCCTTAATAAAATTTTAAATCTTATTTTTCAAATTAAACTAGATTTTATCAAACCTAACTATTTTGATTCATATGAAACGGAAGAACTACATTTGTTTAACTACTCTCCATTTCTCCATGTCATACAAAATCCACCAGTATGTTTTTAATATGATTGACAATGTAAATCATATTCCACTAATATTGTTGGAAATTACAAGGTTAATCATAACTTAGGATAATAGCTAATTAATTTATCATAATCACATCTGGATTTTTTTGCGTATATATATATCTTATATATATATATATATATATATATATATATATATATATATATATAATATTACATCGTACATCTTTAACCCAACTTATTTATCTTCCTAGTTTCATATACCTTAAAAATATATGTCTATTATTCACTGCACATTAATCTACTTCATTTGCAAGATGTCCAAATTTAACAGGTAGAATTTAGAACCACGTTTTCGTCATTGAATGTATACAATTACCTCTACTTTAAGAAGAAGAAACAACTTTTTTTGCTCTTTTTTAATATACTTATAATATAGGCGTAATATTAGATTTCGACTGTTGATTTTGCTGCAGGCTTACTGGCTGCCCTGAGTTAAAACAGTAAATTTGAATTAGAGAGCAAAAATAAAATATCTGTTATAATTCAAAGTAAAAGTAATTTCATTAGTAATAAAACTTGGATTTCTTCTGTATGTTATCATAATAACTTAGCGTATGAGTGGATTAATGTTTTTAAATACCGACAGGTATTAAAACTTTAGGAAGATTTAAAATCTTCCTTAAAAATAAGTTTATATTTATGTAGATAAAACAACTCGCTTTTTAATTTATTCTGTTTATGAAAAGTTGAAGAATGAGATGTGTATATAATATTTGCATTGAAAAATACTTATTTATGTCTTGTTGACTTGTTGTAGATAGAAGAGATAGGGGTGGAACCGAAGGTTGTATGTTGATCGGGAGGGTGACGTCACATTACACGGCCGCGGCAGAATTGATCTTTTCGCATGTCTGTCTATGTTGTACCTCGTGTAACATGTAACGTGCCTAAAAACATTACATTACATCCTGCACGAACAAACAATAAAAATAGATCGCTGTTCACTCATTCCCCAACAGATCATAGCAAAGCAATCTTCTTTCACTGGAAACATCACTTTTTGTATTAAAACAAAATTATTTATAAAATATTCCTTAAGGTGTGTTATATTTATATTGTTGTTTTGATCAAAAATATCCGATATTTTACAGTTTACTTAATTTAAACTTAATTTTTTCCTAATAAAAAATAACTTCCTTCTTTTTCCTGTTTAGCCTCCGGTAACTACCGTTTAGATAATTCTTCAGAGGATGAATGAGGATGATATGTATGAGTGTAAATGAAGTGTAGTCTTGTACGTTCTCAGTTCGACCATTCCTGAGATGTGTGGTTAATTGAAACCCAACCACCAAAGAACACCGGTATCCACGATCTAGTATTCAAATCCATGTAAAAATATCTGGCTTTACTAGGACTTGAACGCTGTAACTTTTGACTTCCAAAAGAAAAAAAACAGCAAAGAATTTTCAATGGATACTTTTTTTTCATATAATTATTTATTACAGTTAGATCATCAGTCTTTATTGTAAGCCGGTGAAATTTTATAGTGACTTCAGTAATTTGTATACTTTCATCATCGTATACTTATTTTCATTAATGCTTAACAGTGACAAACATTGTTTTGAGTTAAATAAAAAATTAGAAATTAATAATCGAGTTATTATAGAAACGTAAATATATGGACATAAAAAATATAATTAGAATCACACATCAATATAAAAAGCACAGCGGAAATTTTATTCATTTTATTTATTCCATGTGATCAAGGTAATGAAGTGAATAAATATTACTTGGTTTTATCTTATTTTAGAAAAATATTGTTACCCAAAAACTTGTACTTCGTAATTAAAAAAGTAGATGTCTTTCAATTGGCAAATATTAATTTGTAATTTCACATAGCTTTTAATATTCTTAAAAGTTATTTTATTTTTTTACTTTTATTCAAAAAAGTTTTAATTGTTTATAAAAATAATATTAATGGATATATTTCAGATAAAGGTTTCTTTCTGTGTAATGTAAAATTTCTGTTTAAAATATTCGGTTTAGATAATTTTATTTGTCACTCATCTATTTAAACAAATATTTATTGTTTTCATAACTCAATTCCTTTGGAAGGACAGGAAGGAGAAATGGTTATTGGTGCGGGTGTTAAACAAATTTTTTTTAGTGAAAGGAGCGAAGAGACTTTATGTAATACATTACAAATTTCTATAAAAGATAACCAAGAAACAAGGCAAAAATAATCAATAATAAATAATACAAGGTTTTTTGTATAATCCGATAAAAGTTATACATATTTCTTTAAAATTGAATTTTTTTTACATTAATGTTTTGGTGTTCGCTCATTTCCTGTACAGATTTGTATGATTTTTTTTTTTTTAAATAAGAGAAAATGTCCATTTTCTACGTTAAATCCAAAGTAACGTAGTCCATTAGATAAAAATAATTATTTTTCAAGTAAATATTACAATTTTGTTTGTTATGCATTTTTTTTTTTCTTTCCGTAGCGGAGAAAAAAGCTCTGCCAGCCACCGTCAGGCCCGCACTGACGGCAGTGCGGGGCTCTCACCCGCTAAAAAACCACCCCTCCTAACATGCAGGGGCCCGATCTAAGCCATATGGTATGTACAGCCCCTGCATGATCACCCAGGCACTCCACTATCCGAATCCGTGTGATCGGAAGGCGTCCCCAGGGGGCGATCGACGAGCGACGACTCCCCGCCGCCCACACCCCCAGAAGCTGGCCTACCTTGATCACCCGTCATCGAAATCCAAGCCTCCATAGATTCGCATCAACTCAGCCTGCCGTCGCCTCTCTTCATTGGCCTTCTCTCGTATCATTGATGCGATCGTAGTCGAGACATACTCCCACTTGTTGCCATTGGTGAGCATTACCTCGATTATATTGTTGGCCCTCTTCACACCCTGACCCTCGAGCACTACGCGGAAGTTGCGCCATCTAGGGCAAAAAAATACTACATGCTCTGCTGTATCCAGTCCGCCGCAATCGTGACAGCAACTTGTATGGCATCTGCCCATCCTGTACAGGTAGTCTCGAAAACATCCACGTCCAGACAGGAACCGGGTGAATTCGTAGCCTGTATTACCGTGCTTTCGCTCCACCCAGTTCCTGACGTCTCGTATTAGCCCATAGGCTAACCTAGGCAAACCATAGGCAAACCTTCCTTTGTCCGAATCTCGCCATCTGTCACGCTAAGCCATATAGAGACCGTCAATTGCCTCCTTTCTGTCCCCTCCATTCACTATTGGAGCTCTCATTTGCGTTTGTAAGTCTATGGGCGGTACTCCAGCTATAACCGAAGTTGCCTCGGCGCTGATCGTACGATACCCTGCGATGACACGTATGTTCAGCCTACGTTGTTGCATAACCAAACGCCTCACGTTCCTTGCCCTCGACAACACTCCCAACCATAAGGAACTCCATATAACACCACAGAAGAGTACACACTGTTATGCAGCTTGATTAATTTTCAGAATGAAAAATAAAGTAATTACTGTTGTTGGATCAGATGTTTCATATCACGTGTAATAATTACAAGTATAAAGTCAGTTTTTCTGTGTATTTTACTGTAATTTTTACGATTATAAAGTTAAATTAAATTAAAGTAGTAGTTAAAATTAGCTTATAGAAGAATTATTTTTATGGACTATAGACTGTGCTTGTTAAATAACCGTTTCGTAACACTGAATAACAAAATTACTTGTACCGTACCGAGTCGATTAACGTCCTACAATATTTGTTTGTGTATTTAAGAAGAGTTCAACCAATCCTTCATTACGGTCATACTTTTTCTTTTTTTATAAAAAAAAAAAAAAAAAAAAAAAACAAGAAATACTGCTTTTTAGATCCCTAAAAACGTTTTTGTTTGAAATACTTCTCGTAATTATTAAAAAAAATATATATATATTTATAGTAGTGCCACTCTATCGCATTTGATTAAATTAAAGAGATTTGAAAATTACAAAATATTATTAATTTAACTTCAGTTAAAAAGGATCTATTAAAAAAAAACTATTAAGTCGTTTGAAAATTCATTACATGAATAAGTTTTAAGTAATAACTCCTGTTATTTCCTAACTTCAATATCGTTACCGATTTGAAATTTCCCTTCCTTTTATAAATTTTTTTGTACAGAACATTTTTGTTTTTTATTTGAAATGAGAAAAAATGGAGTCAAACGTTGAATTTATATATAATTTAACTTTAAATATTTTATACCCTGATGTTGATGTAAAAAATACAATGTGCTTAAGAGATTTTTAAATTTATTATTTTTTTACTATATTTTAGAAATTATTTTGAATAATTTATTTTATTTTACTTACACGAACTTATTGCGTTACGTTTGGTAAAGTAAGAATACAATTTAATGTAAGAGAGAATATTGATTTTTCTAATATACAGTTTTATTCTGAAAAAATTCAAGATTTACTAAACATTAATATCTATTTTAAATAGGGTTGTACTGATATATTCCTGATTTTTGCAATACAAAATCTTAAATTTATTTGTGTATCTCATGCACTAGTGAAAAGACTGTTTATTTTGAAAGAAGTCTTTTCTTGAAAGAAAAAATTCACTAATACATTATTTATTTCAGATTTTTTAATTGAAGGCAAAATAAACAGGACTGTAAACTTAATATAACTGAAGTGGAAATATTATCATTTTTTAATTAACGCTAAATTAAAATAAATTTGAATAAATATCGATACTGGCTGATTTTTTTTTCTTTTTACAAAGAGCCATATTGCAGAACATGCTTGAATGGTAAATTAAAAAAACACCGTAACCAAAATAATAATAATAAATATATAAATAATAAAGCTGAATTAGCGTAGGGAAAGTACGATCCTTAGGTTTTAAACCCGTAATTAAATACTACATGCAATTATTTCCATACAATTATACAACATTGCAGATTCTAATAAATAAACATAAAACTGTATAATAATCAAAAGTGTCGCAAACAACCGGGGACCAGATAACTTAAACAAAACACCTGTAATTTATGAAATGACAATACTATTCCCAGGAAAATCAAGCATCAAATTCCAGTTTTAATAGAATAAATAAGTAGTAAAATACTTTCCCGTTTACCTTTACCGAGTCGAATAAATAACTGATCAATCATACTTAAGAAATTACTCAATCATTGAGAAAGTACATCTGTACCCTTAATTTCTTTCAGTTGTATAACATAATAGGTCTACATAAAATGAATATTTACCTTCACTAAATTTCTAATCAAGAAAGTTTTAATAATAATAATTAAGCGTTAAAAATGCTTATCCACAATTTGATTTCCCTAAAGGGGCTTTCTCTTTTTTCATACACAAAAAATTTAGTGCAGTATAATTATTCAAAAACAAACTCATGTTAAGTTTAAAATTATTGTAAAGTTAAAAAATAACGACTCAAATGTTCTCTACAACTATAAAATGCAAATGTAATTCCGTAAAAATTCTGTTTGTTGTAATAATTTTTTAAATCATTTATTCAATTAATTATATTATATCGTATTATAACTACAGTTTTTTTCAATTTTATCATATTTACTAATTCGGTATTCTAATTAATCTGTTCTAATATTCCAATCTTTGTTTTTCTTTATAGCTTTTACCCCCTTTGTTTTATTTATTATCTGCTAATAAAAACTGGATTACTTATTAAGATTTAGTTTGCCTTTGTGGATCTTCCAGGGCCATCTATATACGTGTAACCATTCAATCTAATTAATATATTTACAAGCTTCTGCCAAAATCATTTTTCTAACCATTTACGTGACTAAAACCCCTATTTTTGAACTTCATCAAAGTGATTAATTTTTAATATATTCCTAGAACAACTAATTTCAGAAGTGTTTGTGCTTTTCACTTCCGCTTTTCTATTCAGCACGTTCACTCTCGTAAAGGTCTATACACCACCGATCTTTTTCAGCTAGTTTTTTTCTATTTTCTAGACGGTTCTAAATTACTTTTGGTTTCTACTTTGCTTCGTTTACAATTTGTAATTTTCGTATTTGAGTAAGAAAATTTAAGAACTACTAAATTTGTGCCAGGTTCTTATTTTTACCTACTTAAATCCATTTTTTTAGGACACTTTAAATACGTCATTTTTCTGTATCTCATTCAAAGACACCTAGGCCAAGTACCCAGGCCAATTTATACTATATATATTATGTTTTCTGATTTAGCTTTGTTTATTAAGTTGTTATATTTGATAATTGTGAAATAGATATTTGTATGATATTATCGGGGACCTCATTGCATATTTGGGAGAGAAAGCAAAATCTTCTTTTTCGTAAGGTATAAGTTACGAAAAAGAGGATACCTTACTTATACGTCATTTTAATCTCTTTTTAAAATTTTGGTTTGGTAACCTAGGCTATAGAGTAATGCAACATGGATCAGTTACCACCAGCTCCTACGATCGACGAAGGGGCATCTGACTGTAGAGGTTATCAAATAACATCAAGAAACGTAGTCCATTAAGTTCGTCGAATAAAGATCCGAGGAGAGAACACTAATTGGAGATGACAGCGAACAATTTATCTGGAAATTTAAGTGATAACGATAGTGTAATTATGGAATCCAACCTACTTTTAGTCAGTGGAAAACCATACCTACGCCGAGAGAAAAAAAAACTGTACTTCATAATCATAGCAATGGTGGATTACCCATATCAAATAGATTTAGTGGCCTTCCATTAGAGAATACGAATATTATTAACCTCACGGAAATCGTCAAGCCCCCACCTATTTTACTTTACGGGATAAATTATGTGCTGAGGTTATACGAAATGTTAGAAACGGCCGTGCTTAAGGGGATTACAACATTCGACAGGGAGGAGGTAAACAATTTAGAATAATTTCTAAAGATATTGAAGCGTACAAGAAAATCATAAATGTAATTGGAGAACATGGTTTATTAGGTAATACCTTCACTATAAAGGATCAACCAGCCTTTCGCGTTGTGATTAGAAACCTGGACCGCTCGATTCCACTGGTGGTGACAAGGAAGAAATCAAAAGCTACGGGCATCGGGTGAAGGACTTAATAAAAGCATGCCGCAGAGTAACTAAAGAGCCTAAATCAACTTTTTTTTGAACTTCCATCCATAGTACAACAATAAAACTATATTTGAGTAACACATTACAACTTGCGGCGTGTTGTTCGAAACACCGCGGAAAACAACAGGCCTCGTGTAGTGCATGAGGTACCAACACTACGGCATACCAAAAAAAATTGCATGAGGCCTGCTAAGACTCAGGTTTCATTTGCTCCTATTTTATTAAAAGGAGAAACTTTAAATTTTATTAATGGAGGACTTTTAAATTTTAAAATAAAAATTTTCACTTTTTTGTTACTCTTTGTAAATTCATACTTTCATTGTTACTCTCATGAATTGAATTCGTCTAATGTTCTATTTTTAGTCGGTCTAGATACATCCTTTAAAGACTCACCTTGTGTTTTTACGATGTGCAATTAATTGATATAATAAATTTATATATATATATATATATATATATATATGAATTACAAGTTCAAAGTATAATAAAGATAATTTATATTATAAATGAAATAATTCCTTTTTTTTATTTATTTGATTGTACCAGCGAATACTAAATATTTAGAATAATTAAACCTACCCTAGGTATTGAACCAAGGCGGCATATTATTCGACATTTTTGTGCTCCAGTGACTGATATTAACTGCAACTTTGAAGAATCATCATTTTTAGTCTTCCAGAATCGTGTATACAATCTAAAATTGTCAAGAATTTTAATGATCAGAAAATTACTGCAATAAAAGGGTTTGCAGCAATTTAAATCACATCATTTATGTAATATCTCTATTTTCTATATCATAAATATAATTTATTATTACATTTAATTTACATTATTTCATCATTTATATAATATCATTTGATTAATTTAATATTTAATTTACTTTGTTAATAATTTACATTGTTACTTTAAGCTATTATTACGGGAAGGAAACAATTAATTAGAGAAAGAGGGTTAGTAAAGGCCGCTATAACTAGGACTGGTATATTTACCATTCAATTGTGAATGGTAATTATGATCATTCACAAGGTAAAATTCCCACATTACGATTTAAATTAAAAGGAATCTTCTTGAATTGAAAAGCAAACATGATACTATTCAATCAGAAATATAATTAGTATATTTTGATGAGGTTTTAGCTTCGGATCGTATACAAATCAAAGAAGATTTGTGTACTGTAGAGTCAAAATTGCAACATTAATTATTTAATAGCCAAAAAATATCTAATCAAGAACTTAGTGCAAATACAACATTTAAACAAACAAAATTTCAACCCATATATATACCTTTATTTAGAGGCAATTCAATTCTCTACCATTCATTCAAATCAAAAACAGAATTTACGTACTTTAGGCAGTTCTTTGGAATAATTCTTCAGACACGCTACTTTTCCAAATTACTCATGCTAAAGATTCTAAAAAAACACACTAAAAGAAACTATTCTGTCCATTATAGCAGGTGTGTTTGATCCCTTAGGACTGATTGGTCCTATTGTTTTGTCAAATAAACATTTTATGCAATTTTTGTGGCAACTTAAAAGTAATTGCGACAAAATATTACCCACCACAACACAATGGCTCAATTTATATAACCAGTTGCAATCGACTGAATCAATTAAAAATAAATAAATCGTTCCATCAAATCTAACATTTACAGTAGAATTAATTTTATTCAAATTCATTGATTCTTCGATACCTCTATAAAAGGCTATGCTGTTGCATTTACAACGAATTATATATACGCCAACCATACAACTTTTTCTAATTTACTTTGTTCTAAATAAAAATTGTACCCTTAAAACAAATTTCACTCCAAGATTTCAACTCTGTAGTTGTTTATTACTTAGTAGTTTATTATTAAAGGTCACTTAAAAATACATTATTGAATTAAAATACATTATTAAATTACTGCCTTAAACATACATTTTGATGAGATAAACTTATACACAGATTCTACAATAGCACGACATTGGATTCATGGACAACTATCTAGCTGGAAAGTACTTGTCAGCAATAGAATTTCTGAGATTCAGAAAAATACTTCAAATGCTAATTGGCATCATGTCAAATCTTATAATCCAGCTGATGTATTGTCTAGACGTTCTACACTAAGTATGTTACTTGAAATGTCACTTTGGTAGCATAGTCCTCAATGCCTTTCACAACTTTTTTTCTATTGGCCAAAAGCAATAATATTACTTTTAATAACTGTAATATGAATTCTGAATGTTTAATAGAAAAATGCAAAAATATAGTAACATCTTTTGTATCTACAGTTGTATTCGATGACACAGAATTTTCTTCATTAGATACTTTAATTCGCCGATGCGAATTAATATACTAATAACTATTATTATGAATTACTTTTTATAGGAGTTTCTTAAGAATGCCTTACCATGTGCTTCTTATCAAAAGATTTACTTATGGTTCCGCTTAAGAAGCTGGTTGTAGAACAAAATAAAATAATTTAAAAAATGTATACTATTTTGAAACCAAACTTTAGCTCGTGCATTGACCTCTCCTTGTAAGCATCTCTGACACAATTACATTTGAGCCTTACTTTTCTAAAATGTTGAATTACCTTTTGTACACTACAGTTAATATACCTGTAGTTATTTTATTTTCTTTGTTACTACCTTTCTCCTTCAACAGTTTTTTTTTGGGATGTTGTACTATTTGTTAAACACTTTTCCTATGACGGTATAGTTTTGTAGTCTACCTATATAATTTTCAAAAATTATAATTATAAATTCAATTTAATTTTTTTGTTTCACTTTAAAACTTTAACTGCGAATTTTATTACTGAGTTTCCTTACCATCCATCAAAGTTTTGTTTTTTCTACCATCCATCTGAGCTTTGTTTTCATCCATGAACTCTAATGTATCTATCGTTAGCCAAGATTTTTACTAAGTGTTTCCTTTCGGCCTACGGTCTTACGTCTTCATTTAATTGTTTCCCTTTTCAAAAATTTCATTCGTTTCCGATTGATTCTACTTTTGTTTAAACGTAATTTCCTGAAAATTTTTCTATGGAATTTAATGTTTCACAGTTACTTTTAGTTTGTGTGCATCCCAACTAATTTTTCTATTTTATAAAATTAACCAAACTTTTACCAAAACTGAATTGTGGTTTAAAAACGATTGATCCAGCTGTAATTTACAGTATAATTTGTTTTAATTTTTTTTCTTTTCCAGTAAATTGTCCCACTAAGGACACAATGTACAGAAATAATCAACTAAATTTCATTAGATTATTGGAATAAATCAAATCTTCTTTTTAAGTGTTTAAAACCCTTGATTATATGGATTATTTTATTACATCCTAAACTTTCCTTATATCTTCCATCTGTTTTGTCTTTGTAAGATTTTTACGAAGGATATTTGCCATCTCTTATTTATATTTATTTTGTTTTGTTAATTATGAAAGTTAATTTCTCTTTCATTTCTTTATTTGTAAAAATGGATCCTTCGTCTTATATTTTTACATATTATTATTCGTAATTTACACTTATGTTTTATATAATAGCTGTTTAATATATCAAATTAAATTATCAACTAAAATAAAGAATCGGTTAAATAGAATTCATTAATTCCAAAAAAAATTGATATTGAGATATTCCTATTATGGTATAAAAAACACTAAATAGTCCTACTAAATCATGATCAGAAAAATATAAGCCTTCTTGACCCAATTTATTTTAAATAATATAAAATTAACTTATTGAATATATTGTTTACGCCTTTTGCGTAAAGTAGTTTTATTCCAATGAATTCAAGGTTATGGTGTTAGCTTGTTTCTATCACGCATTATTTTCATTGCTGTTTAATCTTAATGTATATATTGGGCATAGTGTTTTTTATTCTCAACCAATTTCAATATTGTCATAGTTCCTAGAAGTCTATTTCTCTTTGTCGGCCCTGATGTCATTTCTTCAACTTGCGTATTCAGAATTTTCTTATCTGACTTACGTAATTCTTTATGGTCTGTCTCCTTGTAAATTATTTTTGTTATGTCTTCGTTCTCGAATTCCAACACGTTCTCTCTAATCGTTCTTATACTAACACTAAGACACTACTCTTGTTGCCAACACACACTCTCTGCTGTCCACTGCCTAGCTGTGGTTTCCCCCTCCTTTCACTCATGCCAACTTTTCAGCAAAGTAGACCAAACCTTCAAGATGTAACGTCCTATGACTTTTCGCTCTCAACCTTTGTGCTAATATTTTCATCACATTCATACTCGCATACACGTTGCGGTATTTCTCTGTCGAAATTATCTCTAGTTCTACCCGTCAGTGGTTCGTTATTTCACCGATCTCTATGTTTTCTTTCTGCCTCGTTTCTTTGTCAAGTTTAATCTTCAAATTCTGTATATTACGTCTATGCTGAAAGTGCTTCCATTACTACAAACTGCCAATTCCATCGACGCCAAATTTTCTCGAGCTCTTGATTACATTTTCATCGATGCAGAATCTCTCCAAACTCGTTGCTATATTTTTGAGACGCCACGTCCTGCTCGATCTCTAAACCACGTTCTCACCCCCGTATTCCTAACACACCACTACGGACTACGCCCAGGATAACTGTATGTATTCATTCACCTTCATTCACGAGTTCGTCTCTTACTAATATTTGTGTGCTACAGGCAAGTTCAATTTTCATTATTTATTACGTTAAACAGTTATTTTATCATTACAAATTTGTGGAACATTCAGTTCATCGTACCTTATGCATTTTCAATTTGAAGTTTAGATTAAAAACCTTTAACCTTTTATTCACTTAAGTACAGTCACGACAGGTGATTTATATAAGGTTGTGTCATCGTTCAGCTGCCACCTATTTTACGTGCTTAATTAATTTTAATTTGTTGTTATTGTAATTAACTCTATTATTTAATCTTGCAACTTGTTAATCGCCAAGAATAATTATTTTCTATTCATGAACCGCATTCATAATACTTCTCTTAAATTAACCCAAAGCAAATTAATCCTGATGTGCAGTTATGTTTTAGGACTTTGTATCCTTAAATATTTTTCAAGAAAACTTACTAGGAAAGGAACTCTATTTATATGTTTATTTATTTCAATTTGATTATTGTAATTAACTCTTTTTGTACTATAATATTATTGTGGTCTTTTTTCAACATTAAACTAGAATTATATGTCTGAATTATTTAATGCTAAGATTGTTGTTCATAAATCAGGAAAGACCAGATGCCAATGAAGATTTATTGTAATTTAATTTTTCCAAGTTAATGACATTTGTTCATTGCTAATTTTTCAATATTACAGCATTTGTCAGTAATGCAATAGTATTCCAGACATACTATGTTCACTGATGTTTTGTTTTTCCAAATATATAATTTGTAAATCTCATTTAATATTATTATTACTGTTATGCTGATTTCAGTTGATATTCTTATGTATCATTAAGTTATGTTAATTTCATAATTTCTTTTTAGTTTTTAAGGTTATGATTTAAAACAAGTTCAGTTGTTTTTCTTTCTCATTAAAGTCCAATTTCTTTTGGCAAATACGAACTGTGTTTTTTGTTAACTTTATCCAACATATATAAATACAACTGAACGACAATATAATTATACTTTTTACTTATATTAAGTAAATTTACATGCACTTTCAAATGGAAGAATACACACGTTATATAATTCGTAAGCACTAAAAGAAGTAATGATATAAAATTTTATTAATTGCAAATAATGAATTGTTTTAACCAACTGAAACAGATTATTTATGTAACTTAATAGAAAATTGAATTTTCCTTTTTTATATAGTAAATACATTTTTCAGTTCACATTTCACGAGTTATTTAGAATTTTAATTTTTTTAATTAATTGATAATAAGTCAAATAATATGTCATTTTTTCTGTTCATATCATAATAATGGAATTAGCTGATTATAAAACCAAACGAGTTAATAGGTTTTGAAAAACCAAAGATATATAAATTCGCCAGCACAAAGTTTAACTTTCACATAAATTATAGAGGATATCTGGAATTTTGATTCGCTGACAATACTTGTCATTAGAAAGGAATTACTGTACTAAGATATTTTAAAATGTGCTATCATTCTTTTTGATTAATGTGGGCAAGTGGTACGTAAAATATTACCATTAACGTACCACTATATAAAAAATGATTTAATTATTTATTTTTTTTGTAATTTGTTTTATATTATTGATAAATTTATTTTTCAAAGCTTCATAAAAAATTAATGAATACTTTTACTATTAAGAAATGACCCGTGTTTTATAAAAATAACACCATTGTGTTTCACTTGTATGCTATTAATTTTTTCACCGTAAATGTTTAAGACACATACAAAATTATTTTATGATGAAGTGTTTTCTAGAATACAAATATTATTAAGTAATTTAATTTCCTCGTAATTAATATAAAGAAAGCCTTGCAGCTTTTTGCTTTTACCACAAAGAGATATAATTTTCTTTGTAACATTAAAGTTTATGAAAACTTGATAAAATCTTCATTTGAGTTTAATTTTCATTTTGAAAAAATGATATATAAACGAGTAAAAAAATTAAGTTCGGAAAAATCTGAATTGAATTAAAAAGACAAGGTGAGGGGGTCATGGAAAAATTATTAAAGTTAACAACCCTCAGGAAGAAGGCGCAGTAGAAGAGTAAAGATTTTGGTCAGTGGATTGAGATAAAGTTGAAAATAGGAAAGATAATGCCGAAGGGCAATTTCAAAAAAGGAAAAGTAAAAGAACAATCGTTATACTTCATACAATAATGTACTCTTACATTAACATTTAGCTTTTAAACATTGTGGAAAGATTTATTTTACGTGTTTTTATAGAAATGAAAAGTCTTGCTTTTGCTCAGATATTTCTACTTTTATCCTATAGAAATATATATATATATATATATTTTAAGACAAAAAATACTTAACGTATAATGTTATATAAAAATACATCCAAGTTTCCACGAACATATATATATATATATATATTAATTTATGCATGCATAACTGCATGTGTATTTCCTAAATACTTTTATTCATACTCATTATGTATCACGTTAACTACACCCTGCTTACCGTAAGAACTGTTTTAATTACATTTTGAATAAATGGTACATTTATTAAATAAAGAAATTTAATGATAAGTCCAGCCATAGAAAGATTCCAGCTGAGTTTTTAAGTACTAAAAAAGTCCTAGAATGCAAGAAGAATTCAGGCATTTGATTACACACGAATAAAATGAGATTAAATATAGAAACGCATAAAATACTTATCTCGTTTTTCGTTATGGGTTGTTGTTAATTACAGTTTAAGTACATTAAGTTGAATTTTAGCTATGATATATTAGGAAAAATGATTAAAAACGTTCTTTGTATGTATTTTAATCAAAGGTTAAATTTTTATATGAATTAATTTGATTACTTCCTGTAAGTATGCGTTGTAAAAAACCTTCTGACTACACTCTAAACTGTAATTATACTCTTACTGTAATTTATCATACTTTGAATATCCATAATAAAAGAATTTCACTTCTCTATAAATATACATTAATGCTAGCTTCAGTATCCGGCTTTGTCCGGATACTTAGTCCTACTTTGTCCTATCAAATTTATTACTCAATCATTTAATCTTGTATGCTAACATAAAATCTCTCTCTATAAACTATAGTCTGGTTTAAAATTTAGGGCAATGAATATAAATGAAATCGGATGGGAAAATCGGAAAGAATGAGGGGAACTATTAATGTTGAATATTTAATATATTACTCATTTTTTAATTTTTAATAAATTCGTGTTTAAGTTATAACACGTGATAAAAAGGGTAAGTAATATAAATATTAATAAAATGTTTAATGGTACACGTTAACACAAGATCAACTAAGTGTTTTAATATTTGTGATTATTGTAATAAATCAGTTTATACATTCTAACTATTGTTCAAATTTTTATTCTAGCATGGTAGCGAAGCGCGTTTATATTTATAAAAAGTGTTAAATAAATATTAAGTGGATGCTGAAAATTAAAAAGAAGAAATTATATTAAAAAAAAACGGAAGCACATTTTCAGATTCTACAAGCTAAAAAAAAAAAAAAAATGACATAGGTAAAAATGTATGATACCGTTTTCTGAAGGGCTGCGTTTTCTAATTGGGAAAAAAAAAATTGTCAAATTTTTTGAATCTAAAAATAAGAAAGACGTTGCTGAAAGAAAAAAACGAAATGTGGATAATAAAGTTATTTAGAAGAAGCTGCCATTAAACTTACAATTATAGTGCCATTCTGAATACATGAGGAAATATATTATTGAGATTCCTTCAATAAATAAAACCGTTTAAATAATGAATTTGGAAGAATGTACGGCATTACAATTATGTAAAAATAATATTGAAAATATCAAATTGGGAAATTTTTCAAAAGTGAAGTTATTTTTTTATGAATTCCAGAAAGCAATAATCGAGCTCAAAGCGGCTGGTGCAAAAATCACCGAACAGGAGGAACTAAGCTACATGATAGCACTTCGCCATCTTATAATTATTTTGTAGATTTTACTGTTGCATTATCTGAACACGTTAGAACGGTTGAGTACCTGAAACCTAAAATAAGACTGAAATCATTAAAAGAAAAGGTTAAACGAAGCAACCCGAAGAGTTTTTTCCTAAGTCAAGTGCTTTTTCTATTGGATCTAAAGAAAAATCTTTCCATTATGGTAAATTCGATTATCTGAAAAAAACATATTGATATTATCTATATGGAAATAGACTACGAGAATGTGGTGGACAAAATTTAGGATGGTCACGCGGCCGAGGAAATCGTCGAGATGGATACAACAAACTGATTAACGAATAATCATGAATCACCAAAAAAAAACTCCTGTCAACCTCCCAGCATTTATTCTTTTATTAAGTAAATACATCCGATATTAATATCAATAATAAAAATAAATTAAGTAAGGATCAGATAATTTGGATACTCGATAGTGGTTGCTCTGATCATATTATAAACGATGATAACTTTTTGAGGATTACATGGTTTTGGAAAAAATAATCGATTTAAAATTATGAGATTGTCATACGTTAACTGCCACAAAAATAAACGCACTATTTCAAGTTTATAAAAATAATGGGGAAGTAATTCTATTTAATGTTTTTTACGTAAAAGAAATGAAACAAAATCGAATAAGCTATTCTAAAATAATAATTAAAAGTATAATACGCGTAGTGCTACATGGCAATATTTCTAAAATGTATAATCAAAATAGAGAATTAATAACTATCGCTACAAATTAAGGTAATTTATATCGTGTGATGAATTGTTACTTATAAAGAGAATAAAAGTAAGATTAGGGGTCTGTACTGGGACCCTTACTCTGGATACTGGCCTTCGATGGGATATTAAGACTAGACTGGATGGGAACTATCAGGATGGGGTACAAGTAATTGCCTATGCCGATGACCTGGCGATACTCATCAAGGGTAAAACGACTGTCGATGTACAAGAGAGTGCTAACAACACGTTACGGACGATAGATAATTGGTTGAAAGAGAGGGGACTCCAGCTGGCAATAGAGAATTGTAAATATATTATGTTCACAGGGAAGAGGATTTTAGACCGTCCGGCCATCCAAATTGGAAACCAACAAATAACAGAGGTCGAAAAGATTAAATACCTGGGTGTGACTTATGAGAGGAATTGCCGGTTCACCCAGGATATAATAGACATATGTGCCAGAGGTGAACAGATGACTAAGAAGTTGAATGTAATAATGTCTTCGCAGAGAGCTCCAAGACCCTCTAAGCGAAGGGCGATAGCGTCCACAGTGACATTCATGATGTTATATGCAGTACCAGTGTGGTGGCACTCAGTCAGGGTTAAAAGAAATTTGAACAGACTGGTTAGTACTCATAGGAGTACAGGACGGTCTCCTATGAGGCGTCGTGCGTGTTGTCTGGGGTGCCAGCAATAGACTTAATGGCCCTAAATAGAGTCGAGAGGGCGCAAGGCCTGGAAGCAAATGAAGCAAAAAATAGACTTAGACGTAGATGGCAAAATAGATGACAGGAGGATGGACCAGCCAGATGCACGAAGGAGCTGATTCCAGATCTGGCACTATGGTTAGACAGGAAACATGGTGAGTTAAATTATCATATGCAATTTCAATTATCATAATTGTCATATGCAATTGTCATGGCAATTTCAATGAGTACCTCCATCGTGTTGGAAGAAGGCCAGGTCCATAATGTATGTACTGTGAGAGAATTGACAATGCAGACCACACATTTTTCTGCTGCGAGAGGTGGGCAATTAAAAGGAGGAACTGTGGCATAATAGGTATGAGCCCAGCAGAGGTCCTAAAGCACATGTTGAGGAGCGAAATAAACTGGAAGAAGGTTACGGAATTTATAGTAGCAGTATTAACAGAGAAGGATATAGATGAAAGGCGACTAGGTTACTAGTGTAGAATAGGGTAGGGTGGACTGTCTCAGTGGTGAGAGACGGCACGCTGAGGTGTGTCGTTCTCAATGATCCGCTGAGGACTCCAAGGATTTAAATAGGTCCTGATGAAGAAGAAGAGTAAAAAAAGACCCGGTGCCACGTTACGGCTATTCGAGGTTTCCAAATGGGCAAACAGAAAATCACTCAAAAGAGCTGACACCGGCGAGCCGACCTGCCATGCCGGACGTTCAACCGGTAGGCGGAGAGGCTCGTTAGAGTTTACCAGACACTCCCCTGGGCGGCGCAATACCAACCAGTCGGACCGGCCCAGGGGAGTAGAGTGGAAAAAAAAAAACAGTAAGAAATGGAAGTAAAAGTAAATGATTTAAAAAACATGACATTTTTCACAGGACATATAAATTTGAATTATTAAAATATTTTGTACAAAAAGAAATTATTAAGTGGTGTACCAAAAGAAACAGAATTAGAACATATGAAATGTGCCATATGTGTAACAGGTAATGTGCATTACTTACCTTTTGAAAATAAGAAAAACGTGCCAAAATTTTTCAGAAATGATCCACAGCAATTTAAATGGACTTCATGCAACAGTTATATAATTATGGAGAAGATAATGTATTACTCATAATTGGTATTTATAAACTATCCAAAGTTTATTGTATTTAATCAAAGTCTAAAATTTGTAATTATTTAATAGATTACTTCTACGCATTTGAAAATTTGACTGGTAAAAGAATAAAAAAATTAATATGTGATAATAGTAAAGGAAGTTTGAATGCAAATGTACATCTGGTTTTTAGAAGGAACGGTACACATATGATTCCATGCCCGTCTTATACTCATGATTTAAATGGGTAGCAAAATGATACAACAGATCAATTTAGAATATGAATCGGTGTTTTTTGGCTGAAACAAATGTTAGTGATAATATTTATTGTTCAGAAATGATTAAACAGCAACTTACTTTAAAAAGAAGTCTAGCTAACACTATTAGACGAAAAACATCTCATGAAACATTTTTTTGGTGAAAAACCAAGGGCCAAATTTTTAAAATTTCATGGAAGTCAAATTTTTGTTAGAATACCAGATTAATTAAAAAATTCTACATGAGATGTTAAAGCAAAGTTTGGTATATTTTTAGTTAGGATATACAAAATAGGCTATTGAATTCTAGTAAATAAAATAATACAAGATAAATGCATGATTTTTTTTTTGTCTTCAGTCATTTGACTGGTTTGATGCAGCTCTCCAAGATTCCCTATCTAGTGCTAGTCGTTTCATTTCAGTATACCCTTTACATCCTACATCCCTAACAATTTGTTTTACATATTCCAAACGTGGCCTGCCTACACAATTTTTCCCTTCTACCTGTCCTTCCAATATTAAAGCCACTATTCCAAGATGCCTTAGTATGTGGCCTATAAGTCTCTCTCTTCCTTTAACTATATTTTTCCAAATGCTTCTTTCTTCATCTATTTGCCGGAATACCTCTTCATTTGTCACTTTATCCACCCGTCTGATTTTTAACATTCTCCTATAGTACCGCATTTCAAAAGCTTCTAATGCAAGATATAATGACGTAATAGGAAAGAGTATAACATGTAATGCTTTTAATGAGACTATAATTAATAATGAAAAAAATTAATCAAACCATAATAAAGAACAGATTCAAGTATAGTGAATCTGAAGAAAATGAACTAATGAAGTAAGTGGTAAGGAGAAAATGAAACTAACGTTGAAAATAATGAGATAGAATCTAGACAGTCAGTAAGAATCAGAAAGACAAATAGTAGGTATGCAAATGATGATTTTGTAACAAATTATGTATACGTTAATTGTTGTGATATAACTGTACCAAACAAATATGAGGAGACAGTGCTAACCAGTGAAGCTGAACATTTTGAAAAAATCTATGGATATAGAAATAGAAAGCTTAAATAAAAATACATCCCTGAAAATAAAGCCTTGAAAACTAGTTGAAAAGAAAAAATGAAAAAAAATATTGATGTAAAATGAGTGTTTAGAAAGTAAATAAGAGCAAATACAAAATTAAGGAGGAATGTCAATACGTAATAAATTAATCAAATGTAATATTTAATGAATCTATTTTTAAAAGGTGAGAAAAGTGATAATGTAATTTCAGTGTTATTGAAACGGTCTAATGATACATATTAGAACAACATCAACTGACTGTTTTAATGTTTGTGATTATGTAAATAATGCCAGTTTACGTATTCTAACGGTTGTTCAAACATTTATTCTAACAATTAGTATAATTACTGTTTTGCGTTCGCTAACACTGTAATGATCTTACACAGGATCGTAAATATCTTTAAGATTAAGTTAAGGTAATGTTAGAAAAGCGGAAATATAAGGTATTATCATCCCCTTATTCATATTAGAGTATTATTATTAAGGTTATTAGGGATAATAAGGTATTATTATGGGACGGCCAAGTTTCAATTTTGGTATATGGAGAGTTACCGAAATCGGTTCCTGAGAATTTAAAAATTTAAATAGAAATGTATAGAAATGTCTTAAATTGGTATCAAAGGATTGGGATTTCTACCAAAACAGTTGTTCCAAAAACCAATTATTAATAATATTTACTCTATTATTTTTAGTTATTCGTATTTTTTTTTTTACAAAACCAATTGCCGTTTAATATTTCAATTCTTTAATGTTTTCATAAATATTCTATATAATTGAAAAATAATAATTTTAATTATATTCTGCTCACTGAAGTAATTGAAGTATACTGAAGTAATGAGATATACATCAATTTTTAAGTTATATTTCTTAATTAAATAATTACTATATTTTTTTTTTTTTTGTCTTCAGTCATTTGACGGGTTTGATGCAGCTCCCCAAGATTCCCTATCTAGTACTAGTCGTTTCATTTCAGTATACCCTCTACATCCTACATCCCTAACAATTTGTTTTACATATTCCAAACGTGGCCTGCCTACACAATTTTTCCCTTCTACCTGTCCTTCCAATATTAAAGCGACTATTCCAGGATGCCTTAGTATGTGGCCTATAAGTCTGTCTCTTCTTTTAACTATATTTTTCCAAATGCTTCTTTCTTCATCTATTTGCCGCAATACCTCTTCATTTGTCACTTTACCCACCCGTCGGATTTTTAACATTCTCCTATAGCACCGCATTTCAAAAGCTTCTCACCTTTTCTTCTCAGATACTCCGATCGTCCAAGTTTCACTTCCATATAAAGGGACACTCCAAACATACACTTTCAAAAATCTTTTCCTGACATTTAAATTAATTTTTGATGTAAACAAATTATATTTCTTACTGAAGGCTCGTTTAGCTTGTGCTATTCGGCATTTTATATCGCTCCTGCTTCGTCCATCTTTAGTAATTCTACTTCCCAAATAACAAAATTCTTCTACCTCCATAATCCTTTCTCCTCCTATTTTCACATTCAGCGGTCCATCTTTGTTATTTCTACTACATTTCATTACTTTTGTTTTCTTCTTGTTTATTTTCATGCGATAGTTCTTGCGTAGGACTTCATCTATGCCGTTCATTGTTTCTTCTAAATCCTTTTTATTCTCGGCTAGAATTACTATATCATCAGCAAATCGTAGCATTTTTATCTTTTCACCTTGTACTGTTACTCCGAATCTAAATTGTATTTTAACATCAAGTAAGTTAATAATAAATTTTTATTTTCATAAATACCGTCTCCTATTGGTCAGAAATTAAGGAAAATTGTATTTATCTACAAAATTATATTTTATTTTCCTCATATTTGATAAAATGAAAATATTTCAACATGAGGCCGGATTTAAGACAAACTTCCCGCTTATCAGCTCTTGTACTTACTGGAATTATCGGTGTGTTCTGAATAAAATATCCACATAATTTTTAAATTATTACTCCCATTACGTGATTCGGTTGCGCATACCCAGTAAAATACGATCAAGATTTTCTAAAGACTTTTTTTCTACATTTATCCTTTCTAATTGCTGAAAATTTTGAATTGAAATCACTTATTTTAGATTATTTGTTGTTTTACGTAATTTGTAAATCTCAATATAAATATATGTAATCATTCTCGAGGCTATTTTATTGATTTTGTTTTATTGTCCTACGATAAGATTATTTTTCTATTTGTCCCATAATTTTTTTAGAGGGGGTTTGAAATTTCAAAGTTACATAATATACTACAATATCACTACCGGGCGATCTGCAAACTGCCGACTCACTGAGGCAATCAATCCATTAGTGATCGCATTATAGGAAGCCCATGGCATCTCAAGTTGCTCGGAATGTACTCGTATTGTGTAGAACACTGTTAAATTTTTTAAATGGCTGAAAAATATTCTTCTATGCACACTCGTCAATATGTATACTCGTGTATATATATATATATATATATATATATATATATATATATATATATATATATGTATATTTTATATTATATAATATGTATATTAATAAGTATGTGTGTGCGTACGCACGTGTGTGTATATAATTATTTAAACTTTCGTATACAAAAATATGTTTACTTTTTAGGATGAAGTGTACAATTGTACTTTCAGAAAATCCTTCCTAAAAATACCTCTTTTCCTGGTGGACCATTGCTTTTAATTTCATTATGGATAACATGAGAGAAATTCAAAGTAGAAAGATTTTTATAAATAGATCATAACTACAGAAATTACAAAGATACTTTTAATTCGCTTTATAAAGTTTTAATTAGACGTTTTAATGAAAAATTAGAAGAGTTTAATGGAATTAAAATAGACTTTTTCTCCATTTTCAAGGTGGACAGGTAAATCTATCACTGAGGGATATCTATCAAGTACGTCAAAAGAAAATGTTTTATGCAGCTTCTGCCGTGTTTATTTAGCCACCGGTTTGTTAAGATATCATCATTTTTTATCCATAACTGAAAATATGGTTGTTCAAAATCTTTATTAACATATTTGTATATTTATCTTGGTTTTAAGTAACAAAAAATATTCATCAATTATGCGATAATTGCAGCGACAGGAGAAGTAGGACACTATGGAACAACGATTGGTAGTCTATTATTAAGGTTTTACGATTTTTTTACTTATTTTACTGAAAGACCACCATATTTTTCCATATGATCTGCAATAAGTGGACATCTATTTTTCTCAGTAGTGGTTTCATTTAGAAACTATATTAAGTAATTTTTTCAATAGCTATCATTTTCTATACAACAGGATTTAAGATTGAAAGTTTTGCAGGTATCCTGAACCATGTGCTAGACTACAATTTTTTGCTGCAAAGGATCACATTTGGAATGAGATATTGCTAATAAGTAATAATGAAATGTATTTTTCTAGCTGAACTTTAGCATCTAATTATAATAAAAGGTGGCCATGCAGCAATCTTCTTTCCTGCCATTCCACATTGTACAGGTAGCGTTTAGAAATGCCAAAAATGTTATCTTTATTTAGAAGAGCTACGAACTGTACTAATAGCTCGTAATAACAATCTCAGTTTTGACGATAATTTTTTTGTAAAATAAGTTCCTAAAATAAACCTTTGTAATGGACCTGATGGCTACGGAAATTCAGGCATTTAATGTTACCGTTGTAAAAGTAGAGGCAGGAATTCTCTTTGCATACCACGTTTTAGCTTCAAAATGAAGAAATACCTCAAACTGCCATAAACTTGTGATTTTTGAACATAATTATGAATTATAATTATAAACTCTTCGAATTTAAATCCAAATTTATAAATTTATTATGTTTTGAATTGTTATCAGTTGGTGATATTTCATTATTTCATTAATCTTCGTATTTATAATGCTTTATATTTTTGAATCTGCATATTGTAGTTTTAAAAAAAAATATTTTATTGTATCAGTAAAAATTTGGTTTTATTTTAATCTGTTCAGTAATTTTTATGAGCAGGCCAACCAGGTTTTTACAACTCCGGAAATTGTAAGTGTAATATTATTGAAATTGTTTGAAATGCCGAAAGAGATTTAGTTCTTAAGATTCGAGACGAATGAAACTTTTTACTGCTTGGTTGTTATTCATTATTCGTCAGGAAAATAACTTCCATTGGATGGATTTCAATAAGAAAACAAATATGTAATAGCGACTGCGAAAGCGTCACATGGATACAAATTTACCTGACGTATCAAGGGATTAAAAACAATACTTGGCATCTTGGCATGTAGATAAAATTTTTAATTTTGCATCCCTGTGTTGACTGGCACTAAGAAGCAGTTTAAGATGTCTACTGTTTTTACCAAATGTAAATAGAATAATTAAATCCAGTGGCCTACGGCTCCTTTTCCTTTAGTTCTATCATAGATTATTTGAAAAATATCATTATCATAATTGACTGATATTGTTCAGGTTTTTGAAATAATAAAACATGGGAACGTTTAACATATTTTTACTACCGTGGAAAAATAATATATAGTATTGATGAATTCTATTTTAATACACAGTATTGAAAAATATTGTTAGGTAGACACAAATCATACAGAACGAAACTATAATAATGATGTTACGAGTATGGCGTTGGTCTGATCGAATAAAAATTGACTTCAGTAAACCCTACGCTATTTGGCGGATATGTTGTGAACTGAAAGTCACTTGGTATTGACTCGTTTTATAGTGAAAGTAAAATTGAATAAGGAGATATCCATACTGTAAGTCAATCAGTCTGCCTGCACTTGGCATCCGTTTAGTTGTTTCTTGTAAATTAACTCATAACAATTTCTTCTATTCTAAATTATTTTTAAAAAATAAAGAATTAATATGACCTTTTTCTTGAAAAAGTCTTTAAAATTATTTAATTGACTTGTAGCTAATCTCCTCGATTATTGAACAACATTTAAAATTATCTCTTTCAAATTTATATATTGGTAAAAGCAATACAGAAAATGCAACGGATACATCAAATAATCAGATGTTACATTTACCACAAGAACTATCTGCCCTCTGGTTCAATTGGACAATATTCTCATCCCTGACACGGATACGGTACGATATCTAGGGTTATATGTAGATTGTTGAATGGCCTGGAAGGATCACTTCAGAGAAAACAGAAGACAAGTGAATGCTTAACTTCAACGAATGTACTGGCTCCTTGGTAGACGGCCTCGTTTGTCCTTGACGAATAAATTGTTTAAGATTTCCTTAAGATCAGTGTGGAGTTATGAAGCACATGCACAGGGACTCATATAATAGTAACGTTGAAACCATCTGACGGTTTCAAAACAAGGTGCTCAGGATGGTATTAGAGCTGGTGCCATGAGGTTCACAGGTGTTTTAGAGTGCCACGTGTTCTTGAGGAGATACAGAGAACCAGTAGGGACTATATATCAAAACCGGATAAGCATATGAATCATCTGAAGCTGAATTTACTTGACAATGTTGAGAAAGTAAGATGATTGAGGAGGCTACATACACTGGACCACGTTGAACCTTGAGGTCATGGATGAGCACTGGGGTGCGTGACCCGTGATTGTACGTAGTTATTATTTAAAGACAGTTTTAACTTTTAGAATATATACTATTTTTAACTGAAAAATATAGAATTTTTGACTGTGTTATATGTCTATTGATTAATATGTCTATTTAAATGACTAACGTTTTGGGATATTATTATTGTCTTTATTATTTGTTGTAACATTATATTATTATTTACAAATAAAATTATTTACAATTAATTATTATATAAGTGAAAAACTAAAAACTTACGGTTTGATTTACCTTCATAAATGGAACGATTATAAAAGTAAGAATCTGTTAGTTATACATTACCTGAAACAAAAGAGTACTTATATTAGAAATAAAATTATAATTAATATTTTATTAGCACGAGTACACAGGATCGATTATATAATTGAACTATATTAAAATACGATGACTACCTCGGAAAACGTTTAGAAAGTTCAAATCGTTAGATTTATTCAAATTTATTTAATTAAAAAAAAAACTGCACTCACATAAATATTTACAAAAGTGTCCTTAATATTAAAACAAAAGTAAGAACCGTTAATAATTTTCACTTCCTTATACGAATTACAAGGAAGTATTGTAATCGAGAAAAATCTCAAGGGAACTTGTAATCGAGAACAGATTTCAACGGAAATATACTCTTTGAGCATCCCTGAATCGATTTTGACTAGTTTCAGCGTGACGTCTGTCCGTACTTACGTACGTACGTACGTATCTCGCATGAGTCAAAAAGGATTAGGCGTAGGATGTTGTAACATCTAGTTGTCTACTCCGCTTTTATTTACTGCAATTGACTGAACCAAAAGTGTCCAAAAAAGGCTAAAATCTATGATTTTTGGATTTTAGACGTTTTTTTAACTGCAGTAATAAGCCCTTTTGAGATCATTTTAACGATATATCATAAGTGGTACTTGTTTCCGTTGGTTCCAAAGTTGTAGCCAAATTAAATTTTAATTAATGAAATATTTGGATCTTACAAGGGGAAAGCATATCGCTTCGAATCAGACTAAGAATCTTATACATATATTTTGTTTAATATTTCTTTTTTTTATTTTAACATATTGATATTAATAATTATTAAACTCTGAATATAAAAAAAAAATACTATGAATAATAATGCAATGATAAAAAAAAAAAATATCTGAAGTTATCATTGAAATAAAACTTTATGTACTTTGCATTTAAAAAAAAAATGTGTAAGGAAGTAATGTGGTGTCCACATCAGATATTTTTATGAAAGAAAAATTTTTAACTTTCTTTTAATTTTATTTACGAAATAATTGGTGATCAAAAATTCAATCTATCCATAACAATTGAATCTCACGGTTGCGCAATCTAAGTGCTTCAAAAAATAAAATATAAAAGGTGCTTAACTTTCAGTTTATCCTTTGTATTGATAACTTTTACTTTATTCATTCGTCACCTTTAACTTTCAATCTGTTCAAATAATTTTGTTTTTTAGTTTTTTGTAAAATAAAAAGTATCTCAAATAAACAGGTTTATACGTTGTTATGGTTTCATTTTATTATTATTTCCAATCAAAGTAACCCATTAATAAAAAAGATGATTACGATAGTCTGCCGAATGGATGTGCCAAGCAAGTAACTATTTAAAATGGTACTTTTGCACAAATCTATTTTTCCCATCTCTAAGCGCTCACCATAATCAATAATTGGAATTAAACGAGGATTTAAATATTATTATTATAGTTTACTCTTGATCTGAGAAAAATCTACTCAATCAATTTTTCAGTTCTGTTTAATTCTGAATTATCTATTTTTTAGATATGTTCGGATGAAACAAAGGTTAGTATAGTTACGAATTAATATACTGGAAAATCAAGTTACATGTTCTGGTAGTTTTCATATTTCCTCTGATAAACATTATATTGTATAATCAATTAAATTAACAAAAATAATTCATTGTGTTAAATACAAATTAATGCGAATACATTAACAAATTACTAGACTATTATTTATATATAACTGATTATTTGAAAAAAAAAGAATGAAAACTTCGAAGAAGTTAAATATTTTGTTCGAAATTAAAAATAAAAATTATAAATTATATTTATTACTTTTAATTCACGATATAACGTACAAATTCAGAATATATCGTTCTAAAGAATTAATATATAATTTAGTAACTTGGTGTATGAGAAATTAAAGGTAGCCTATAAATTTACAAAAATATGTGTTTATGCATCCGCTCAAGAAATCAGAGAAAATAATTAGCAGAACACTGGTATGGAATGATTTTTCATTTCCAACCCATTACCACGTCATGCTTATTAATTTATGTTTCAAATAAAAAGCGGTACGCTGTTGAAGAGAAACACAGTGATGAATGAAGGAATTTTCATTGTTAAGTTGATGACAAAATAGACCTGTAAGAATTGTTTCGGCTCAGAGGAGGGTCTCGTGACGTTCTAAAAATGACTGTATCATTAGAACAGTAAGAAATGCCATATAAATCTAAGGCTTTTAACAATTTACGTTTCTCCCATACTATAACTCATAGAAGAATGACTGAATTTCAAAAATATCATTATTACAAAAAGAATTTTATTCAGATATACAGTTAAAACATTTTATTTTAGAGTGTTATATACTTTTATTTCTAAAAATCCATATTGAATAAATTATTTCTGTATGGTGTTGTATGTAGAGTTACTTTTATTAAAATACAAAATGCCCATAAAAGTAAGCGTAAAGATTTACCTACAACATAGATAAAATAAAACTAATAAAGCTTTTTATTATTAAAGAAAAAAATACTTTCATTTTAATTTTTTACAATAAAATCTTGATCGTTGTTATATATTAATCACTTCAAAAAAATTGTTTTTATCTTTTTTATGTAACCAAAAACAAAACTTTAGTTGTATTATTCCAAGTTAACCACTATTTAAACATAATTCTAAACTTAAGTTCTAAGAAGTCTTAAATACATTTTAAAACTTCTTGTACAATAATAAACTTTGGAGGAAGAAAATAGTAAAAATTACTTTTGTCAAATTTAAGCTGTTTAAAAAATTGTCTTGTTTTTCATATATCTTACGTGGAAGAAAATTACATAAAATTCCATTGCCCAAAATGTTACCTTCGAAATGAGCACATACACTTTCACACATCATACATCATATGTAGGTATCATTCATACAACCACTTAAAGAGATTTGAAATACCTGAATTTATTTATTATTTTTTTAAAGAAATCTATGTTTGATGTGATTTAAAATAAAAGTTAATCCTTCATATCCTTGTCTAATTTGATAATTTTAATGTCTATCAGCTCACCATAATAATATCGGAAAATCTTAATTATTCATTTTCATTATCATTTACCACGAGACATTAAATTTGTGTAATAAAATGCAAATGAAATGGGATATAGTAGCCCAAAAGGCTTCTAAATGAATTTTACGAGGAAACTTTTGTTATTAATCAAGAATTTTTAGCTAGGTAAAGATTGTGTTGGTTTTTAATATTTTCATATAATAAAATATGTTAAAATTTGTTTGATTTGTCAATAATAAACCAAACTTTCTTTCAGCATCACTTTATTCAGGCGGCATCTTTTTACATTATTTCATTAAAATAAAAAACAACTCTGGAAAAAATTTTACTATTCATCTATTTGTTTTCCTATAAGCCTGTTTATATAGTACTGTATATTATAAAAGGTAAAATATGGAAATAGGGTGAAATTTTGAATGTCAGGGTTTTTTGAGATCGTGACGTATCATGATCTTTAACAAAAAACACAATTTTAGCCTTTAAAAATTCTGGAAGGATATACGTATGTACTTAAGTATGTTGGCATATATTTATTTGAACCATACATTCATACATACATACTTGTACTTATTAAATGTTTCCATTTCATAAGTAAGTCATTCTGATTATGTGTTGGTGACCAGAAGCTACTTGTTACGTGGAGCTACCAACATCGATTAATATTTCTTGAAAGAAATCAACGAACAAGAAGTTAAGCCATATGCAAAAATAAGTAAAAAAGTAAGTCAAAAATATGTCGAAGCGAATCCATCAAGTTATTTAAACTAAGTGCTTATTAATTTCCCTCCACAATAAACCTTTGACTCGGATGAAGCTGATAGTAGTCCAGGAGAAGCCGGGAAATTAATATATGTTGGATGAAATTACTTTATATATTTTCTTAACTGATCACCGAAAGTTTAGTCACGATTTATTTCAATCGTTAAAATAATGAAATAACTAATATTTACATAATGCTGACATTAACGAATACTAAGAATTAAATTAGTGATACACTTGAATACCACCGCTTATTTAAATTTTCCTTTAGAGAACAAAAAATTAAAACTTCGGAACTGTGTGATGTGAGGGTACAAATAAACATATTCTGCTATCAACGTTAATCTGAAAGCAAACAGTTGCAGAAGAAAAATGTTTTAACGGGTTATAAAAGTAATTTATGCATTGCACTTACACAAAAGAAATTAAATGAGCTCGGATATCCAGGGTTAATAGGGAAAAAAAGAGTTAAAATCTGAATATTTAATTTTTAATAACAGAGATTTTATTAATTAAGTTGTAAATTATAACGTAAGTATTCGTTCTTGTAATCTAAATAAGTTCATCTTTGTTATTGGTTTTATCATTCAACATTTTTTTTTAAATGTTCACAGTTTTTAACTTCATTTATAAAATATAGGTTCTAGTGGAAATTGTTTCCTTGAATTGAATAGGATGTAATTTTATGATCGCTTATATAAACCGCTTGTTTAAATCGCTTAAATAACTAATATTTTATATTTATTTATATTTATATAACAGGTAGCTGAATAGTGATTAAAAAAATCTTGTCTGATAGAATCTACTTTTCACTTTGTACCATTCTTATAGATTGCTATACTGAGTCATCTAAGCGAGTTGATATTAGTTTGGAAACATTACTAAGCGGGAACAATAATTAACTTTTTTCTTTATTTTTGTTATTTTTTTATTATAGTTTGCAACGGCATATTGTTAAGTTTAATTAAAAAAAATTTTTGATTATTTTTTTTCTTTACTAACATTTATAAAAAGGTTTTGTGTTCTATTTTTTTATTTATTTTTCTTTTAGAGAAAAAAATTGTATCAGTACCACTTAATATAAAGAAAAGTATTTGTGTATAAGTTCTGTAATCATGAATTCCTTCCACTGGTCGTTCGATTACTTCTACCTTTCCTTAATAAAACGAAATCTCTTATCAAGTATATATTTAAATCTTTTTTTAATTAAGTTTCATAATTCAGCGACAAATGGTTCCAAGCTAAATAAGTTACAAACAAAATCCTGGGGATTAGTCTCAGGACATTAGCCCATTTACGTTCTAATATTATACCAGAATGTCACCCTGCAGCCGAATCGTAGTAGACAGACTTTCCCGGAACTATACATGTTCAATAATAAAAAAATAAAACATCTCCAAACAGACGCTTTGCAGATTCTGAACTGAACACAAAGTCAGATAGAACTCTATTAGGTTTTTTAATTAACAATAATTTACTATGTAATATACCTACTATACAATTTATACTAATAGTTATAATTTCTACGGGAATACAATTTAAATGTATGCTTCCATCGAAAATTAATTACATCATCTTCACTACACTGACATCTGGATTCTGATAAGTGTAAATCGCTAAACATCAATAAAGCCTAATTGTAGCCGAAGGCTTTGAAATGGAAGATAGAGATAACTATTAAAGATATTGTGTGAGTAACGGATACCTGGAAGTACTAACTAGGTCTTCTCCAGGATAAATAATTCGATCACAAAGAAATAAAAGCGTAGAGAAAATAAGTTAGAACCAAACATTTGAAATCTACACACCAATCAAATAATTTTCCCCTAATTGTGAGCTTATCATTCAAAGCACCAACAATACCCTTCGTTGACGGTAATATTATTGAGATTTGACAAACTCATGAAATTCAGTTAGAAGCAGATTTTCTATATTCGCTCAACACAAAAATACCACTTCATAAAGGTGTTACGCTAGTAATTATCAACTTAAAACCTTTGGTACTCCATTCTAATGATGCTGATGGACTTCCTTAGCAGACAACCAGCGAACAGACCAAGAATCAACCCTGTAAATGCAAAGCTTTACAACAACATCCTGAGAAGCCAAAATTTTTCTTGTAAAGAAGCATCGAACAAGTTTTTGAAATAGGAGGAGAGTTTTTGAAGCAAAATATTTTTATGATTACAATCTACGACCAAGTTGTTGCAAGAAATGTCGAAAAATCGTCACGGGGAAGCCAACACAAGTAACAATTGTAGAAATAATGAAGCAACTAAGATTACCTAATATCTCACTGCCAGCAGGAAACATTTACTCCATGGGATACCAATTACAGCGTTGTAAAGTAACCAGTAATATTGTAAATAAACATTTGACAATATTTATTTTATCAATTGATTTAATCACCGTACTATAATTGCCGGCTAATGTGATCGAAATCAATACAGACAATTTATATTATAACCGCAGCATTATACCAAAACTCCGTTGTATATATCCACACCTTCCCATTAAAAAAAAGAAAACATACACCGGATTCCTAATAATATCTATAATAATAGAAATAAGCCTGGTCTATCATTACTTCTATAGGCGCGGTGATTAACTAGGTTGCATTCATTAATCTAAAAGTGGTGGAATATTTCATTTGTGTCCTGCTTGTGTATACATTTTTATTTTTATTTTTTTCTGTGTATCCTCCGGGGCCACAGTTAAGCATTACTGTACAGAGGAAGAAATGAACGATTTGTAGCGTGTGTGAAAAATGCCATGCCTGACCGGGATTCGAACCCGGGACCTCCGGGTGAAATACATTTTTATTACTTCCTACTATCCTCACTTACCAAATTTAATAGATCTAATTTAATTCAAAGCTTACATTGCAACTAGAAAAGCTCATAATTACTGCCTGTACAATAAGCGCTTAAATAATTTTTGTACATAAGTTTACATGAGAATTTTAATGTCTTAATGATATAAAGGGTAAATTATTTTTAACATAGTTTATGTCAGGTTATAATAGTTTTCTTTCTTAATCACTCAGATGAATATTGTCAAAACTTTTCTACCAACTTTTACACGATAAAAAATGTATATTTTCATTAAATAACAATTTTTAATTCATGGGTCATGGCCACTGGTTCAGCCCTCCCACGTTTGTTTAGACGGCTGATGTCACGAATAATAATATTCGTTGTATGGAGTGACAAATGATATTACTCTAGTAATGCATTAGTTATATCATAAAATAGGCTGTTGTATTTTCACAAAATATTATTTATTATATTAATTATTTTTACATTTATTAAACATTTTGAACATACTAATATAGTAATGGCAATTAAGATAATGGTTGCGTGATAATTCTCTTGCGAGATAGTTTTGTCTTATAAAATTTCTACAATATTTTGTAGAAATATTATGTATATTATGTATTATGTATTTTGTACGCATGAAATATGCAGCTTTCATTCTGAAAACAGTTATGATAACAAATTAAGTTCAATCAGCTGGGTCAGGTCAGGGTAATTCTAAAATTTAACGAACAATATTTAAAGGAGCTTATAATTAACAACATACAAAAAAAAAGTGAATTTAATGTACATTTATTGATTTTTATGTTACTCGAACGGACTTTTAAGCAGTATTTGAAGGACGATTAAATAATGATAACGTAATCGATTTAAAGACTGATATGAAATATTTCATTTACATTTTTTTGGAAACAAAAACTGTATATTCTCGCGCGTGTGCGTGTACGATAAAATTAGCGATACGAAATATCTAAATTAAATTTTAAACAGTATATAATGCAAACACGATTACTTCCAGTTTTTCAGACTAACATTATCACATTTAATAATACGTGAATTTTTTTATTGTTTTTATGTTATATGATAATTACGTAAGAAGTATTACCAAAAACATATAGTTTTGCTAACAAAAGTAATTATTATTATTTTTTAATAGGATGATATTTTGTCAGGTTTGTAAATAGCAAATGCCAATTATGAAATTATCAGAGTACTTATAATAAAACTGACCAAAAAATTACAAATTAAACACAAACTGATTTCAATGTTGAGGTAATTAATAGAAATTTAACTAAATATTAAAACTGATGGAAAAAAATTATTTAAACTATTCAGAACTGTTTTTAGAAGTACAAAAACCATATTACTACTATCAAAGACACTATAAAATTATCAATTTTTATAACTCTTATCTAAGGAGGCTTGTGATTAATTTCCTTCACACAACAAATTTCTACTTTTTTAAAACAAAAATACAGTTACGTTTTAGAGACGTTAACATTTTTGGAAACTGGTAATCTATAGTTATCGGTTTATGTCGAATAAATGTCACAAAAAAGTGTTTCCTAATGTGACATAAGCTGTTAAATATATGGCAAGACAAAGTTTTTCCGCAACGGTTGAAGGGTTGGGTGCGGTGTATAACTACCAGCTGCAGAAGTGGTGCTGCAGTGGAGTGAAGTAGGCTATTTGTCTCTCCCGCCAAAACTAGCCCCCGTGGAGCAATGCATGCCTTCAACAATAAATAAATAACCGGACTCACCCTTTTTTCAGCCTTTTTCAACATTTATTTCCCTTCTCTGAAAAAACTCACCTTCCATCTTTTCGATCTTGTAGTGTCTTTACTTTTCTGTTTTTGATAGCGAACGTTAGATTTTATTAAATAACTATCAGTTTTTAGTAACTTAAAGGGTGTGACAACTAACCAGTCTCATCAACCATCAGTTACGCTCAAGGAGCCTAAAGTTTGAAGTTAATAACCTGCTAAGTTATATAAATTTACCTACCTTCGTAAACTGAGTTAGTTTTAATTTGAAACCCTGGCATAATACCAATGTACGTATTTCTATTTTTTATTTGATCCTCATTGAATTATTTCGAAGAAATGTTTGTGAGATATTGACCCGTGTATAAAAAATGCAAATTATAAACCTTTATTTAGACTAACATCCTCATACAAGGCAAGATAATTTGAAAACATTGTCACGTGTTCGCGGCTCAACCAGGATATTGAGAGACCAACAAACTAAAAATATGTTATAAATGCAATTTATTGCTCAAAAAACATAGAAAATAGAATTAAAAATTAATAATGAACAATAGCAATAATAATAATAAATACCGAACATGGTGTGGGATGCTCAACATATATAAATGGAGAAGCCCACTTTTGGAAACTGCCAGATGTGGTCAGTGTCTACATGGCAGAACTCACTGCAATACAGCAAGCTCTTCGCTACACTGAATACTATTGCGAAGAGAGAGTGCTAATATGTTCCGATTCTTTAAATGCACTTGTTGCAATTCGGAACAAGAACATTAAGGATGTCCTAATTGCAAACATCCTGTCCATTTTATACGTTTTAAAACAACGAGGACAGCGATACGTATTTGTATGGACTCCAGGGCATGCTGGTATTACAGGTAATGAAATCGCAGACGAAGCTGCCAGAAAGGCAACAGTCCGCGATGATTTGGATGCATTTCCTGTAAGAGTGGCAGATGTTAAAAACTGTCTAACAAATATAGTAAAAAACAAGTGGAATGCTGAATGGAGGAGTTTAAATACAAAATTAAACTCGGTAAAAACTTCTCCATATAAATGGAAAAGCGACTTTAAGTTGACTCGCCGTGAACAAGTAGCGGTTACTAGACTTAGAATCGGTCACACGCGATTAACAAATTTATATTTGTTAACCGGCGAAGTGAGACCAATGTGCGGTGTTTGTAATAAAAGACTGACAATCAAGCATCTAATAGAAGAGTGTAACATATATGAGGACCTCAGAAAGAGGTTCTGTCTT
Source organism: Lycorma delicatula (assembly GCF_047948215.1). Lineage (NCBI taxonomy): Eukaryota > Metazoa > Arthropoda > Insecta > Hemiptera > Fulgoridae > Lycorma > Lycorma delicatula. The sequence continues at coordinate 37,697,493 of NC_134455.1, forward strand.
AAAAATAATATTAGTGCTGATCTGGACAATGGAAATGAAGAAAATTAGTTGCATTTTTACACGCCAGTGGACTTCTTAAAAGTCTATAAAATGAAAGTTTAAAGCTGTGACAAAAGAATCTCTAAGCGGTAGTTTTATATATATATATAAAGAAAGAAATGGTATTGATAAGTTGAAATTTTAATTTCATGGTCTTTTGAGAACTTTATCTCAAATTTTATTATTGGGGCCCTTTACAACCCGTAAGTGTTTGTGATTGTCCTTGTCTTTTATGTCTTAATGTATATTGTGAAGTTTGTGTTTTTTAAATAAAATGTAAGGGCCCTTTATACCCTTACATATGACGATCCTGATGGAGATAATAATTTCTTTTAAAGAATGTGACGAAGGCTAATGACCTTAACAGTCGATGCCCATAAAAATTCAGGAAAAAAAAATAATAAAGGTCTTTCCCAAAAACCACCTCTACATACCATACTTCGCATTTGCGGATGATCTGGCAATATTAACCGATGATGCGGCGATTGCTGTCAACCAGCTCGAGATACTTAAAGAAAATTCAGAAAACGTGGGACTGCAGATCTCATTCGAGAAACCTAACTTCTTATGTACAAAGACAATTATCAAAAAGTCTGAAAACAAAATACCGTAAAATCGATAGGGTTCCATACTTTTAATACCTCGAGGAATTCATCGAACCAACAGGCCTTGAAAAATCTCACAACAAAATCGTCTCCAAAAAGTACAAAAAGCACAAGGGTCAGTTCACAACATCTACAACAAAAAATGTCAAGACAGACTAAACCGGCATTACAACACAGATATAAAATCAGCAGTCCTTTACACCAGTGAAACTTTGAGACAACATAAAACATGAACTTGAAGAAATTAAGAAAGTAGAAAGGAAGATCATTCGGAAAATCCTAGGAGCAAAATATACCCAAGATGGTTGCAGACTACAATCAGTCAAAACAATAGAAAAGTATTCAAACATCGAAATTGACATTAAGAAAAGACGAATGAAATTCATTGGTCATCTCAATAGACTACCAGAAAATCGATTGACCAAAAGGGTAATAGAATATGTAACCTCGCTCAAGAACTCAACACCTTGGATGGACAAACTTCGAAAGGACCTAAAAAACGCCAAAATAAGTCCAACAGACCTTTTTAGAAAGAGACACCTTCAGATACAAAGTAAACAAATGGGAAGTTACATCAGAACCACCAAAACAAAAACAGTATAAACCAAAGTGGTCAGAAGAGCGTAAACAAGCTTTCTTGGAAAGAATGAAAACTTATTGGAGCAACAAGAAGAACCGAAAAGAAAGTTGAGTTATTTGCTTAACGTCTTCCATTTAGTGGGAGAATTCGAAAATAATAATAATATGTGAAATATAAAATGGTAAATCAAATAAGGAAAAAATTTATTTAAAGGTAGTTAAATTAAAAATAAAAAATAAAAAAAACAGAATACAGCCTGGTTTACTAAAAATATTCTAACGACAGATATTTTAAATAGCTAATATTTCAATAACTACAAGATAAGATTACAAAAGTCTAAAGTTCATAGATTTCAATTTTCTGCAAATATTATTACTTTTACTGTTTATAATGGAAGAAAAGCACAATTTATGAATGAATACGATCCTGTCATTTTCACTACGCTTTTCCAATAACTCACCGAGCAACTTCCTACATTCAACCACTGTCCACACTGGAATGCTTGTGACGTACTCTTCACTCGTTGTTACCAAACGCTTACTGATATCGCCCTGAACCGTAATCGAGTCGAACCTGACCTCATAGAACTACTTGCTTAACTGCTTATCGTTCCCGCTGGTCCTGGCAGTATTTATATCCCCTGGCCTGAAGAACCAGTACCCTCAATCAGTACGCCTCATTCCTTAACTTTTGATCGTCATAATTTTCATCGTACGCACCCTTAAATCGTTTTCCCATAAATTCTTATTCTGGTCCGGTAACATTTCTCGTCGGGCAACAGTTGCTGGAGGTGCCATTGTCTGTATTACAAAGAAAAAAATTGTTAAACGATCCTGTCTGCCTGAGAAAAGGATACCTTTTAGTTCCTTTTGGATTTCTTTAATTATTATTTTCTCATACTTTCTTCTTAATTTTAAGAAATTGGTTACCCTGATCTATTATACTGGTCTTGCTACAATATCAATATCTTATCGCTACCAAGAGGTACGTACAATGATGAAGAATGGATATCTCACTGATTTTAAAATGATATATTAACATATTTTTAAGGTATATAGTTATTTTAAACAAGTTTTAGTACCAAAAATTAGCTATTAATTTGACGCGGAAATTTTGTTTTATTTACTTGAAATTATAATTATGAACTATTATTATAATGTTATTTCCGATACTGGAATTGTGGTACAGGTTTTTGGAACTTGGTTACCATTCCATTTATAAACACTGTAATCAAATTTAAAAAATTAATGTGCTTAACCATTTGAGAAAATTTTAACATAAAAAGAATTGAAAAAAAAAGTTTCCTGAAAAAATATCATAAGTGAATATTTTTATCGTGAAGTGAAATCATATTATGTAAAAATAATCTACAAATGGAAATATTTCCATCAGTTTTATACTATTTCTACTGTTATGCTGATTATAAGTACTCATAGTTTACATATTCTTCTTTTCAGAATAATCATTGCTACTTGAATAAGCTTACAACTAGTTTACTGTAAACTTATTCAACTAAATTTATTTTACGTAGCTATTAATACAAAGGCACGATTTAAAAAAAGTAAACATTTTATACTTCTAATATATATACTCGTGTATATATATATGTATATTTCATTTATTTAGTCTATTTCCTGGGAGTTTTTTTCAATGTACAAAAGTTAATTTGTAGCGAAAATTACTTTTATTCCTTATTTTTAAGTTCATTATCAATTTTCAATTATATTTTACTCTAAAAGAATTTTTCAATAAAAGGGACTTAAAAATTATATATTTAAAAAATACAAATAATTTCAACAAATTCAATCGCTCAATAACTGTTAATTAAATGTAAAAATTCATAACTCGATGCGCAATTCGTTTCTTAAATAATGCTGATCAATAACTGATAATCAAAACACCAGGGGATATATAAAAACAGAAGTTAAAAGAAATGTATTCTATAAGATTATACATATATTAAATATATAAGAAGAACACTGATAAAATATAAAGCAAAATAAATCTTAATTAAGAAAAAAAAGCTGACAACACAGTTATAGGACTTTCCCGTTTGGCGGCTTTTTTTTGAAGTTCGGTTTACACAAACAACTTAATTTAATATATTTATAATTTTATCTAAATATAATATTTTTTTATTTGTTTTCTTCAATGATTCTAACTAAAGCGCGTGCGTACCGTATTTCATTTGTTCGACTGTAGTGTTACTAGCGGCCACTTTAAATACTTTTCACACATTAAATATTATGCATTTATCTAATTCTTCCGCTCACCTGTGACGTTACAATATAGCTGACGACTAGCAACCTCCCATGTTCGTCTAGTGGTGAACTCGACATCGCAAATCAGCTGATTTCGAAGTCGAGAGTTCTAAGGTTGAAATCCTAGTAAAGGCAGAAACTTTTATACGGATTTTAATAGTAGATCATGGATCCGGTATTATTCGGTGGATGGGTCTTTCAACTAATAACACAGCTCAGGAACGGTCGATCTGAGACTGTACAAGACTACACTCATACATATCATCCTCTGAAGTAATACCTTACGGTAGTACCAAAGGATAAACAGCAAAAGACGACTACAGAAACTTTACTCTTCTCGTCAGTGCTACACTAACGCTCCATGTGGTGAGAGGGCGTACTAATGACGTAGTATACCCAGGTAGTCACTACGTACATTATTTAGAGGAGTTTTTGTGGTGGGGTGCGGTTTCGTAAAAAATCTTTTTTTATATATTATTTTTTAATTAAATAATGTTCCAAAAAAAAAATAAGACCTTAATCAGGCGAAATCTCGAGATATTGAAAGTTATATTGCTCTACAGCCTCACCTTCTTGACTTTATAATTTGAAAATTTCATATATAGAAGTTCTGTCGAAGTTTAGTGAATATCGATTCAGTAGTTACGGAAATACAAATTGATTTAGAGGGCGACAACGAAGATATACAAACGTACATACGAACATTCGGAAAATTTCCATCCGGTTTTTTTGGGTTGTTTAGGTGTCAAAATATAAAGATCCGGTGAAAACCGCATATTTCCATATTGGACCGATTGCAATAGTTTCCCTTCTAAAGCTATAGCTCTGTTGTAGCGCTAGGCGGAAAATAAATAATTAAATAAAACCAAATGTTTTGCTGAAATATAATCCTCCTCCACAACCTTCCTTTTAACAGATAAAGCTTAAAACGTGGTAGCTTAAAATATCATATAAAACTTTTGCAATCATACGTAGTCGGACTGGTCATCACGAATTCTTACACTATCCTTACGTAGGGTAAGGTGAAAAATGTTATCACAAGATAACAGCATAAAAATTCAATCACGTATGGAATATCACATAAAATATTACCACTTTTATTACTAAACAATAGTCAATGTACAGACTATATACAATATTCAGATTAATTAAAATTTTGTTATTAATATACAAAAAGGTTTAACAAAATATTTCATGAATCTTGCAGTTCTATCATTTTATTAATAATGTTTACATTTCATTACATTAAAAAATACATTTTTCTCACTGTTGCTAAAATGATAATTACCGATTCTAAATAATTCTTTGCGGGTACATTTTGTTTCCTTTTTTCAGTTTATTTCGTAAGAAAACAATATTTTCTGACAAGTTTCAAAGCAGTAATAGACCACGGGCGATTAGTCTTTTGTAACTATAATACAATAAGCTGTATGCCCATATTATTTTTTTCATTTTGTTATGTATTCTAAATTAAAAAATATTATATTGATATTGTTGTACAAGTAAACCGACCAATTTCCAGATATGGTCTGATAAAAATAATAAATGACACTTTTTTAGTTATTATTAATGGTGTTACTAGACAAAAAATAACGTTCTATTTCTAAGCAGCTTTATTTTAGAGATTCCAGAATTTATTAATCAATCAATTCATGAGGATTGCAGTTGTGTCTTGAATTGAAGTACTGAGAAGTACACGTTTACATTAAAATTAATATCGAGATGAAAATCTTATATATTTTATTACTTATTAAGAGAGTAGTTGTCATGTATAATGATTTATTTTTAATTGCTGTTTCGTTAAATGGTAAAAGGGATAATTTTTCCCAAATTGGGAATTCTCAATTCGATACCAGGTTCAAGTATTTTTGGAAGACGATATAATTTTTTTATTATCTGACTAGAAATAATTATCCTGTCGTTTAATCATTAAAAACTATTACAATATATAATAGCTTATTAGGATTTTCGAATAAACCTTAAGTTCATTTTAATCTGTTATATAATAAGGTCTTATAATTTTCTGATCATATTACTTTAATAAAATTTTTTATTTGACATATTTATTCTAATTTCATTATAAGTAAATTCATGAAAATGTTAAGATTTCAAATTTCCGTGTGATTTAGAAAAAAACAATAACAGTTATTTCACAAGTGTGTAATAATAATTCAAATAATAATTTGAATTTATTTGTTTTTTTAGTTTGGTTAATCCTGGTTTCGACACGCATTATAATTTCCATTAAACCTGAATAACTAGAAAGGAGCATTAAAAGGTTTAAATGGCAGAAAGGCTCCTGCAATAGACGGAATACCTGTAGAAATACTGCGCAGTGCAGGTGAGGAAGCGATTGATAGATTATATAAACTGGTGTGTAATATTTATGAAAAAGGGGAATTTCCGTCAGACTTCAAAAAAAGTGTTATAGTAATGATACCAAAGAAAGCAGGGGCAGATAAATGTGAAGAATACAGAACAATTAGTTTAACTAGTCATGCATCAAAAATCTTAACTAGAATTCTATACAGAAGAATTGAGAGGAGAGTAGGGGAAGTGTTAGGAGAAGACCAATTTGGTTTCAGGAAAAGTATAGGGACAAGGGAAGCAATTTTAGGCCTGAGATTAATAGTAGAAGGAAGATTAAAGAAAAACAAATTGACATACTTGGCGTTTATTGACCAAGAAAAGGCATTCGATAACGTAGACTGGAATAAAATGTTCAGCATTTTAAAAAAATTAAGGTTCAAATACAGAGATAGAAGAACAATTGCTAACATGTACAGGAACCAAACAGCAACAGTAACAATTGAAGAACATAAGAAAGAAGCCGTAATAAGAAAGGGTGTCCGACAAGGATGTTCCCTATCTCCGTTAGTTTTTAATCTTTACATGGAACTAGCAGTTAATGATGTTAAAGAACAATTTAGATTCGGAGTAACAGTACAAGGTGAAAAGATAAAGATACTACGATTTGCTGATGGTATAGTAATTCTAGCCGACAGTAAAAAGGATTTAGATTAAGTCCTACGGAAGAACTATCGCATGAAAATAAACAAGAAGAAAACAAAAGTAATGAAATGTAGTAGAAATAACAAAGATGGACCACTGAATGTGAAAATAGGAGGAGAAAAGATTATGGAGGTAAAAGAATTTTGTTTTTTGGGAAGTAGAATTACTAAAGATGGACGAAGCAGGAGCGATATAAAATGCCGAATAACACAAGCTAAACGAGCATTCAGTAAGAAATATAATTTGTTTACATCAAAAATTAATTTAAATGTCAGGAACAGATTTTTGAAAGTGTATGTTTGGAGCCTCACTTTATATGGAAGTGAAACTTGGACGATCGGAGTATCTGAGAAGAAAAGGTTATAAGCTTTTGAAATGCGGTGGTATAGGAGAATGTTTAAAATCAGACGGGTGGATAAAGTGACAAATGAAGAGGTATTGCGGCAAATAGATGAAGAAAGAAGCATTTGGAAAAATATAGTTAAAAGAAGAGACAGACTTATAGGCCACATACTAAGGCATCCTGGAATAGTCGCTTTAATATTGGAAGGACAGGTAGAAGGGAAAAATTGTGTAGGCAGGCCACGTTTGGAATATGTAAAACAAATTGTTAGGGATGTAGGATGTAGAGAGTATACTGAAATGAAACCACTAGCACTAGATAGGGAATCTTGGAGAGCTGCATCAAACCAGTCAAATGACTGAAGACAAAAAAAAAAAAACTAGAATGGGATTATTTTTATGATTTTTAACACTCATGAAACCTAATGTGTATATTAAAAAACATATATAATGTAACAGATACATCAATAAAATTGAAAGTTTATGTTATCACTCTTTCTTGAGAAACTCTTTTAGTTTCTCTTTTCGTGTATGAGAAATGTGGATAAGGAAGTAGTAGCAAATCCGACTGGTAGATTATACTGGGAGTTTACACTGTATTGCAAACAAAAAATTGTGCTTTAAAAAAGGTCGGAAAGTCTAAGGCTAGATTACACTGTATATTTTAGTTGACAGTTTTTATTGTTTATATGTACAAAGAGAGTTTTTTTTTCTGCTTCGGAAGTATTGATTTAATTTATTTTTATTTTTTAAATATTTACTTTATTAAATACTTCAATTTTTATATTTGTATATTTTTTTAATAAATTTATTCTTCTACATCAATTGCATTTAGCTTATTAACAAAAATGTTCACCTCTATTTTTAGTTTTAAACGGTTCTAGAGCATTTGTGTTTGATATATTAATTCAGGAACCACTGCAGAATTTATCCTTAGAATATAAAAGCTTGGAGAATGTATCTCATATTAATAATACATAGTTTTTAATAGAATTTTATTATTTATAAACGAAAAATAAGTTTAGTAAAATTTAAATACTTTCGATTTAAATAAGCCTTATTTTGCACATCTCAAATAAATTATATATTAGAAGTAAGTATTTAGTCAGCTTTTTAAAAAAAAATATGAGAAAGGTTAATAAAAGGTTTAAAAAGGAAATGTATAATAAAATATGAGAAAACTTATATTGTAAAATTATTTAGTCAGGGTTTTGATCTCTCTCTCTTTTCCTGTTTAGCCTCCGGTAACTACCGTTAAGATAATTCTTCAGAGGATGAATGAGGATGATATGTAATGAGTGAAAATGAAGTGTAGTCTTGTACATTCTCAGTTCGACCGTTCCTGAGATGTGTGGTTAATTGAAACCCAACCACCAAAGAACACCGTTATCCACGATCTAGTATTCAAATCCGTGTAAAAATATCTGGCTTTACTAGGATTTGAACGCTGGAAATCTCAACTTCCAAATCAGCGGATTTGGGAAGACGCGTTCACCACTAGACCAACCCGGTGGGTTAGGGTTCTGATGTTGACTTAAATGAACCTTACGTAAAATAACCAAACGAATGAATAAATAGCATCAAAAAAGTGATGTACCTATAACAACATTAATAAAATATAAATAATTAAACATTTCATATGTTAATATACATACATAAATATTCATCATCAATAATACTATTAAGATGTGAAAGATTATACATGGACTTTTTTTAATTTTCTGAAAATAATATTATACTCATATGTGTACCTTACCAAGAAAATGCAAATTAATATATTTATATATATTTTTTTTATTATTATTTTATTAATCACTTTTAAATATTATAAAACTTTAAATAAATGAAGAAAAGTATTGAAGTTTGTTATAACTGTTAATCGATCTTAGAGTAGGTATAAAAAAGAATGATGGTAAAGTTAAGGAAGTGTTTGGTGATAGAGGAGAGTGATTTAAAGACGAAGATAGAGTAAAAGTCATAAGGGAAAGATGAAAATGTTTTGCCACTTTATCACTAAAAGTACAATAGTAAGTCACCCAGCTCAAAATAATCCACTTATCTACAAACCATTGCTAACAATCTTGCACGACATAAGCTCTAAAAGTTCCCTAAATTTACAATCTCATGCACTCATCTTTTCTTTAGATAAAGTAAATGTTATTCACTCATTGCGATAAGGTAAGTTTTAAATATTTCTGAATATATCCTGTGAAGTAACCATTTTTTATAGGCATTGAAGGAAATTGAGTAATACTTAAAATGTCAATTCAACATGTAATATTTTGGTAGGAAGAGCTCTATATTGGTGACAGTAAACACATAAATATTTTTTTTTGTTTTCAGTCATTTGACTGGTTTGATACAGTTCTCCAAGATTCCCTATCTAGTGTTAGTCGTTTCATTTCAGAACTCCTACTACATTCTACATCACTAACAATTTGTTTTACATATTCCATATACCTGCATGCACAATTTTCCCATCTACTTGTCCCTCCAATATAAAAGCGACTATTCCAGGATGTCTTAATATGTGGCCTATAAGTAGTATGTCTCTTCTTTTAACTATACTTTTCCAAATGCTTCTTTCAGCATCAATTTGTCGCAACACCTCTTCATTTTCACTTTATTCACCAATCTGATTTTTAACATTTTCCTATAGCACCACATTTCAAAAGCTTCTGATATTTTCTTTTCAGGTACTCCAATTTTCCAAGTTTCCCTTCATATAAAGCTACACTTCAAAAATATACTTTCAGAAATATTTTCCTTATGTTTAAATTAATTTTTGATATAAGCAAATTATATTTCTAACTGAAAGCGCATTCAACATTTTATATCGCTCCTGCTTCATCCATCTTTTATAATTCTACTTCCTAAATAAAATTCTTCTACCTCCATAATCTTTTCTCTTCCTTTTTTATATTCAGTGGTCTATCTACATTATTTCTATTACATTTCATTATTTTCATTTGTTCTTGTTTATTTTCATGTGGTAGTCTATGCGTAGGACTTCATCCATGCTATTCGTTATTTCTTCTAAATCTTTTTACTCACAGCTAGTATAATTATATCATTATCAAATCTTTGCATCTTTATCGTTTCACCTTGCAATGTTATTCCGGATAATACTTGTTCTTTAACATCATTAACTGCTGGTTCTATGTAATTATTAAAAAGTAATGGGGATGGTAAACACTCTTGGCAGACACTGTTTTTTATTACTGTTACTTTCTTAATCTCTTCGATTATTAATATTGCAGTTTCGTTCCTGTAAATGTCAATTGTTATTCTATCTCTATACTTAAACCCTAAATGTTTTATTTGCTGAACATTTTACTCCTATTTACGTTATCAAATCCCTTTTCTACATCTATAAATGCCAAGTGTGTTGGTTTGTTTTTCTTTAATCTTCCTTCTACAATTAATCTGAGTGCTAAAATTGCTTCCCTTGTCCCTATACTTTTCCTGAAACCAAATTGGTCTTCTCCTAACACTTCTTCCAGTCTCCTCTCAAGTCTTCAGTACAGAATTCTAGTTAAGATATTTGATGCATGAGTAGTTTAGCTGCCTGCTCTGTATTCTTCTCATTTATCTCCTCCTGCTTAAATCTGCTCCATATAACTCTTAAATATATTCCATCCAACTATCAATCTTTTCTTACGTATTATAAATCATCTTAATTTAACACATTATCAGATTTTAATTTATGTACAACAAAATTTTAATTAATTCTCCGGTATGCTCCATCTATTTTACCAGTTATCATTTCTCCTTCCACTTCTGAATACTTTTCTTTAACCCACTTTTCTTTTGCTAATTTGTACTTCCTGTTTATACTATTTCTTAATTGTTGATAGTTCATTTTATCTTCTTCATTACTAGCATTCTTATACTTTCTATGTTCATCCATCAGCTGCAATAAATCCTCTGATATCCAAGGATTTCCAACAGTTCTGTTTGTTCCACCTAAGTTCACTTCTGATGGAAGGTCCGGCAAACCGTCTGTGGAGACTTTCCGACAGTATAGAAAGTGCAGGAGAGCACTAAATTTTGAAATCAAGAACGTTAAACGACAGAAATGGCGAGAGTTAAGTGAGGATCTCTGTAACGATTCCTGAGTGTGGGCCTACTAAATCGTTGATCAGGGCCTACTGCTGTGCTGAACAGGAGGTTTGTGGGATCCGCAGTCTCTGAGGAGCAATGTTTCACATTAGAAGAAGTCATCTCAGTGATTAATAAGCTTGGGAATAAAAAGAGTATGGGACCCGTTGGTATTCCGACCAAAGTGCTCAAGATCCTAATTAGTCAGGTCCCATGGAACCATGTTGATATGGTAAACTGGGAACTCGAAGGTTGTTATTCAATATATGCTAGAAGGAAGCATACCTGGTCTTACTCCTGAGAACAGTAAGGAGGACTCGATTGAAGAATTCTACTCGTTTTGTTTGCTGAACAATATGTCTAAGGTGGTTGAGAGGATGCTGGCGGTCCGAATTGTGGAAGAGTTAAAAATTGGAGCTGGCATTCACATGAATCACTATGGATTTGTTAAGGGTAGCTGAACCACACAGGCTATCACTAGGATTGTGAGCTGGGAAGCTAAAGCCATAAGTGAAACATGAAGGACAAGGTGAATTCCAACGCTTGTGCTACTGGCACATGCAGAACTGCAGTTAGCTCAGAACCATTTAGTACTATTTTGGTTGCCCTTAGGGATTGGTGCATAAACAGTTACCAACTGACACAGGTCAGTGAATATCTGAATAACATGTGGGTTTCTGCTGAGACGCTGGAGGTGATATGCATTTCCAGATGATTGGCGGGGTTCCCACAGAGGTCAGTGGTTGGGCGTCCTCCTTTGGAAAATCGTTTTCAACTGTGTTTTTGATATCTGGTTGCCACCATAGATGGAGATCATCGCCTACGCAGATGCCCTGGTGGTAGTGGTCATTGGAAGGATTGAACGGTATATCCAGGACCTAAGAAACTCAGCCCTCGCTTCGATAGAGGAGTAGTTGAGAGAGCATGGCTTGGAGATATGACCCAGAAAATGCCTGTATATCATTCTGACAGGCAGGGGGAGGACTGAGCCAGTTGAATTGTAAGTAGGGAACCATTGTATTCAATCCATGAACAAGGTGAAATACTTAGGAGTCACCATAGATAAATCTTGTAAGTTCAGCAGACATGTGCTTGCGATCTTTAACAGGGCCGAAAGAACCTAATCTGTGAGTCGGTTAATGACCTTACACACGGCCTTGAGGGCGTCCAAACGTAAGGCCATCTTGGGATCAGTAACATCCATTCTGTTATATGCAGCCTTGGTTTGGGGAGCTACTGTAAACATTAATAGATCTGCTACGGTTATAGAGAGAATACACCGAAAACCTCTGTTATATGTAATTGCTGCATATAACTTTAGTCATTAATTGCTGCATTCAACTTATTTCAAATTTGAATTTCATGTTACGTTAAAAACACAAAACCTTAAAAGGATGAAACAAGGAACAAGATAATTACAAAAAACAATAGATTTAAAATAGCTTAAGATAAAGAACAGCAATAGTACACATGTATCAGTAATATATAAATTTACCAGTAAATAGTCAACTCAGAAAAAGACTCAACTCATATGTTTTGTCAACTGATATGTTTTGTAAGTTTAATAACAGCAAACTAATTAAAATCAAAGTCTAAATGATCATTTAAAAATAATTTAGAATTTGTAAGTTTATTAATTTTCAAAACCTCTTATAGGTTCACTTCCCAGAACTGATTTCTAACCCAGAAATATTTTATATACCAGGCCATTTATCTCGAAATGGGAATGAGCTTAAAAATGACTTTACACTATTGTATAACACTATCTCTGATGGTTAGCCGTATGAAAAAAAGATATCAAAGGTCATATGTGTGACCACATATTTCAATGTATAATTTTCTCCTCTTCTCATTGGTGGTGTCAAAAATAGGTCAATTCATAAAAAAATTATGATAATCTTGAAATAAGGTCAAGGTCAAATAAGCTGACACATGTGATATCCTCCCTACAATCTTAGTAACTTTTTTTGAGGTTTTTTTTGTATTTTGTGTAGTTTACAAGAAAATTGCCTGGGGTAATTGAAACGAAACACTACATATACCTTAAAATTCATGCATAAGGTTGATTAGTTTCGTTAGGCAATTATGAGTTCACCTTCTCCAATAGAGATTTTATTAAGAGACTTTTTTGCATCAATAGATATTTTTAATGTAACTTACATATTATTATACAAAGGAAAATTATATAAATAAATATATATCATACGGCTCCATATAATTTAATAGCCTCATCATCGAAGATAAGTTTCCAAATAAAGAACAGCAAACGGAACAATTTCATCAATATTACATCTCTTATTTAAAGTAGAATCAATGATTTCCATACTTCAGTATGATTTCTAAACCAAAATTTAAAATTAATGATTCTAAATCACCTTTAGGTAAATAAAAAGTGTTAAAAAATATGTTCAGCAAATTGATTTACTCAGGTTTATGTTGTTGCTCGGTTCAGATATTCTTGTTCAGAATCGGATATTTTTAAATGCATGTTTCTGTTTACAAATTATAGAATTATTTAAATGAAAGATTAATTATCCTTACAGGTTCAGGTACAGAATGACTCAAAAATTGTTATTTTTAAATTCAAAAATATCTTCAACATCTATTTGTATTTATGTATATTAAAATTAAGATGTTTTTTATAACTTGTAACTCTTTCAATCTCTCATGAATTCGTATAAGAGAACAAAATATTTGTAGATTTGAAGTAACCTTCAGATCATATTATTGTAAATTATTAATAAATTGTATAGGCAAGCATATGTAAACAGTACATAAGTATTCTTATTTACACAAAACAGGTGTGGAGCAAACAAAAAATTTTGCAAAAGAATTTGAGATAGTATGATCACAAATGTACTTCATTATCTTCAAAATTATACTGTATGATTATCATCATGAAATATCATTAGATTTAGATTTATCTTTTGTTGTTGTAGAACATAGACAAAAAAATCCTTATTTAAAATATTTTTTTTCGTGAAATATTAATTTAACATAAATTATTCATTTTAAGTGTGCCACCATTAAATCTATGAAACTGAAACAAATAAAAACTTATTTTTTCCTGAACATTACAAATACAGTACTATAATTTTTCAAATCAGTTCATTTTTTCAATAATGGCCTTTCTTAATATTTTACTATTTTCTGAGAACACCACACTTTAAGACTTTCGCCCCTAAATACAGCCATTCAGTATCTATTGGTTCACGGAAGCTACCTGCAGAATGACGTCAGTAATTAAATCGAGTTGTAGTGGGGATTAGTCATGGGGTTAATGTTCGTTGTGCTGAGGATTAGTCATGTAACTTTCTTCACGTAGTTCATATTTGAAATGAATATGGAGTCGACTCTAAAGGAAGTACTGAGATGGGCAATTAATTAATTCATTTCAACTTTTACGAAGAAACAAACATCAGCACTAATAATATACAAGTAAAAACTTATTTTTGTCAAAAAATGATAATTGTCCAGTTTTCCGTGAATGGTTGCTGATTTAATTTTTTTAATTTATAATTATACATTGAAAAATTATTTGGCATTTTTGCAGATAATCATTTATTTTTATAATCTGCAATTAACTATTTAATTTTTCATTCAGAAAGAATGAATTTTATAATAGTTTTATAAATTTGGGGTATTTAAAAAAACATTTCCACCAAATAATACTTAAAGAGTAAAATTTTACTTCTGTAGATGACTTGGGTTTAAAGTACATCTATGTTAACATCGATTCATTTGGAACTTCAGAATAGTTACATTTAAGGAAAAAAAATTCAAGAATAAAATATTTTTAAATGATAAATTTATTTACTATGTAGTTTGGTAAGGATATTTAATAGCATGTTTATTTGGTTACTTTGACAGTTTTAAAATGTCATAACTAGCTTGACAGTAAAATAAATTTTGTTATTCTAAAGTATTCTATAAATTTAGACATTAACGTTTGGTATTAGAAACCGCTGTTAAATTCGTTTAATTTAATAATATTTTATCACTATTACGTTTAATAGAATTGATAACTCTTACTTTTGTACGTTCTAATATTAACTCACGCAATGGCAATGCTTGTAAATTGATCAGATATTTCGTAGAATTCAAGAAAATGGAGACTTTTGAGGCTACGAGCTTGAACATCAAATAAATTACTCATTTTTTTCTAAATCCAGATTTTATTTTAAAACTTATCGAATTTCTATAATAACATATATTGTTTAGTTTAATAACAATTATTGTCAAGTATAAAACCTAAAATAATTTGTGTAAGTTTTTTGATTAAAAAAAAAAATTATTTTGCCGTTCTGAGCAAGAAGGCCGACTTTTCGTTAATTTATTTTCTGTAATATTTTTTCTACAAGAAATATACAATACATAAATTCAATGTGAAAACTAAAACTGTTATAATTTTTTTATTTATTTAATATTAAAATATATTTTCTGTTTATAAGAAAATTAAATTATTTTTAACTTAATTTGATAAAATACTTAAAAATAGTGAGTAGACCCTACAAGCAAGCATAAAATTTAACTCTCACCATTGTGACTCACTGTATAAGCACTTATGAAAAATACATCACTAAAAAATCAACATAACCTCAAATTATTGACCTTAAACTGAGCGTAACTGAAGAATGATTCAACCATTCTTCATCAAATTTCTATATCCATAACTTCAGATATACTACTAAAGTATTTTTAAATTCTAAAGAAAGTAAGCACTTTTGGAGATTTTTCAGCCATAAAATGTTATCGGTATTTTCGAGATCCTCATATCTCAAAACGTAGAAAAAAATTCATTTTCACCCTCCAGACCCACCATGCGAAAATAATACCTCAAATTGAGGAAATATTATCTGTTTTCGACCTTAATTTGCTAGTAACTCAGAACGACTCAACTAATCTTCATCAAATCTTTGCATACACAACTTCAGATGCACTATTACATCATATCCAAATGTCAGTGAAATCGATCACGTAGCTTTGGAGATTTTCGAGCCATAAATTATATACATAGAGATATACATATATGGAAACTACATTTTAAGTGGATGGTATTTTTGTACTCCTCATATCTCAAAAAGTAAAGGAAATTCATTATTACTTCCAGTGTCAACGTTTAAGGCTACATAAAGTAATATCGTACTTTTCATCGAAAAGTCGGTAAAAAAAAAATTAATTAATGCATAGTTATAAAGCAATTATTAGTGGTAATATTAGTGAAATGTTTCGATATATTTCTCAGTGTAAATAAATCTAGTGATTCAGAAAATATTGAAAGTTTTTGTTATAGTTGGATTTTCTTTTTTTATATATATGACAAATGTTTAGAAACTTACTCAACTTGGAATTTTCAAATTTTTTGTACCTTCCGTTTGAATATATTTTGATGTATTTTCCATCGCTTAGGAAAATACTAATTATGAGTAATAGCTTAAATATGTAAATATGTCTGACCATTCACTAGTATTTGCTTCGTAGAATTAAAGCTAACGACTGTCTTAATACGTAATTTATAGTGATTTGCCTACAAGCTCCAGAACCGCCCTGCATATAGTTACGTGTATGCCAAAAAAAAGAAAAAAAAATATACTGAACCTGTGGTAGTAATATTCCATTTAATAAAATAATTTTCATTACTAAAACTGAAATTCCATTAATCACTTTTTGTCGATTTAAACTATACCTTTTTGTAATTGTGTGATTTCTTAATAAAAGACAATAAAAAGGAAACAAGTGTAATTTCGTTTTTGTAATCTTTTATTTTAACTAGTAGTTTTTAAAATTAGAACAACTTTAAGTCAGGTGTCTTCTTTCATTACCCCGATCATTATTGACAAAATCTTTTAATTGTAAAATTATATATACAATTTATATGTATATATGTACGTACGTACGCGCGCGCGCGCGCGCACACACACACACACACACTTCTCGTCTCTCCTTTAGAATGATGCGTAACAATTTTACACTTTCAATTTCCAGTTTAAACTTTTTGAGTTGTCAACCGTAGGTTGGAGTGTAGTGATCTCATAGCAAATTATAGATATCTTCTATACAGGATCATTCATTAAAGTTCATTTTTCTAAGTTGAACGGTAAAAAAGGTATTTAAGGGTTCACATACTTTATAAACTGGTTCATACAAAATTAAAAAAAAATTGATAAATTTTACACCTAAGTTAAAAAATAAAATATCTGTTAGTATCTCTCTCATTCTATCTCTTTCTAAATATGTATATAAAAGAACATGTCCCGCCTTACTGAATAAATTACTGATTAATCAACGCCCAGTAAATACTAAATAAAGATAAAAGTAATATAAATTAGTAAAGATAATTCAGTAAATATAAATTGATGAACATTTATATAAAATGTTCTTGTTACAGTGTAAGTGTACTCTTAAAATGGAGTAGCAATGAAAGTTAGTATTTTCATAGTTCTCGGTAACAAACGAAGAATCAATTTGATCTTTGGTATGCGTTATCTTCATGTGAATATTTAAAACGTCATTTCTAGACTCTTTGAAAGTTCCAGTTTAAAGGGTTAAAATTGATTTTGAATTTTTTTGGAAACCCTGCTATTTCTTTTTAATTTCTCAGTAAAATCTGAAGATATTAAGTTGATTTATGGGGTGTGTAATTTTCATGTAAGTATCTAAAACAAATATTTAGATTAAAAAGTTCGACCTTGAAAGAGGCGAAAAAAGGAAAAATAAATTTTAACAATGATTGAAAATTTTCCCCATTTCTGACAATATTAAACGAGATATTCCTTCGATTTGGGCTTGCAAATGCGCTTCATAAGAATATTTAAAAATTATATTCGGGTTTTTTGAAATTCAGTTTTGTTAAGGGGTGCGACGGTGTACGGCGCGGCGGCTAAACTAACACAAAAAATGCTACTATTATGTGTGACGCGAATTGGCTGCACCTGTCTTCGATTAATATAAAATGTTTAATTTTATGACTAAGAAATTTATAACTAAAGAAACTAAATTTTTTTTTAAAAACTGAAATAAGTACGGTCACCTTGTAGTGGTTTGTCGGGTAACGATAAGAACCGGGAAAAACATTTTTTTAACCTTACGAACTACGGTTACCCAAAACTAACTAATATTTTTAACACGTTAGGCCAACATTTTCGATAGATACATTCTTAGATCACTCAAAATTTCGGATCTTGTACCGATCAAACTTTTGTGCTAACGAAATTATAATATACTGATATTTTTACTTTCCCGTCTAGATAGCGTTATAGCAGAGCTATACCTCTAGAAGGGAAAATATTACAATCGGTTCAGTTTAGGCACATGCGGTTTTCACCGGATACTGACATTTTGACGCCAAAGGAATTCCAAAAAACCGAATGGAAATTTTCCGGATGTTAATGTTCGTATGTACTTGTGTTAGTTGTTCTCTAAATCACCTTATATCTGCAGAATTACTGGATCGATTTTGACCAAACTTGGTCAGATTGCTTCTATATATGGGGCATCGATGCATTAAATTTTCAACTTAAAAGGGGGTGAGACTGTAGAGCAAGATCACCCTCAGTATCTCGAGGTTTAGCATAATTAAGGTCATATTTTTCTTAGGCATATTTTAAAAATTTAATACATCTTTAGGCACATTTAATTAAAAGGTAACAATATTTCTAACAAAAAAAAAAAAATTGCAATATCGCACCCCACAAAAAATTCTCTAAACTATTGCTGTGTTGTAACTTCATAGGTAAGCGGTAGAATTAAATAAATGAATATATAAAATGTATATAAAAGGCATTCAATAACGTAGACTGGAATAAAATGTTCAGCATTTTAAAAAAGTTAGGGTTCAAATACAGAGATAGAAGAACAATTGCTAACATGTACAGGAACCAAACAGCAACAGTAACAATTGAAGAACATAAGAAAGAAGCAGTAATAAGAAAGGGAGTCCGACAAGGATGTTCCCTATCACCGTTAATTTTTAATCTTTACATGGAACTAGCAGTTAATGATGTTAAAGAACAATTTAGATTCGGAGTAACAGTACAAGGTGAAAAGATAAAGATGCTACGATTTGCTGATGATATAGTAATTCTAGCCGAGAATAAAAAGAATTTAGAAGAAACAATGAACGGCATAGATAAAGTCCTACGCAAGAACTATCGCATGAAAATAAACAAGAACAAAACAAAAGTAATGAAATGTAGTAGAAATAACAAAGATGGACCACTGAATGTGAAAATAGGAGGAGAAAAGATTATGGAGGTAGAAGAATTTTGTTATTTGGGAAGTAGAATTACTAAAGATGGACGAAGCAGGAGCGATATAAAATGCCGAATAGCACAAGCGAAACGAACCTTCAGTAAGAAATATAATTTTTTTACATCAAAAATTAATTTAAATGACTGGAAAAGATTTTTGAAAGTATATGTTTGGAGTGTTGCTTTATATGGAAGTGAAACTTGGACGATCGGAGTATCTGAGAAGAAAAGATTAAAAGCTTTTGAAATGCGGTGCTATAGGAGAATGTTAAAAACGAGATGGGTGGATAAAGTGACAAATGAAGAGGTATTGCGGCAAATAGATGAAGAAAGAAGCATTTGGAAAAATATAGTTAAAAGAAGAGACAGATTTATAGGCCACATACTAAGGCATCCTGGAATAGTCGCTTTAATATTGGAAAGACAGGTAGAAGGAAAAAATTGTGTAGGCAGGCCACGTTTGGAATACGTAAAACAAATTGTTAGGGATGTAGGATGTAGAGCGTATACTGAAATGAAACGACTAGCACTAGATAGGGAATCTTGGTAGCTGCATCAAACCAGTCAAATGACTGAAGACAAAAAAATAAAAAATAAAAAATAAAATGTAAAAAAGTAACTTGGTCCGACTGGGTCTCGAACTTGATCACTCGGTTAAATCGGTACCTGGTGTGTTAAGCCTCGCGATTACACTAATCTTGCCGGCTGTACAGGAAAAATTTGTTCTATGTAAGATGAATGAAATTACATTAGTTTGGTTAGTGCCGACCATCACAGCAACTACCTCCACACCCGTGCGAATTAAACTTAATAAAGGTTAATAAAAGAAAAAAAATATTACATTTAAATTAAATGATATATATTTTAAATTAAGTTGTATGTGTAAGCCGTGAATCACAAAAAAAACTGGGTTGTCAGAGTTTTTATAAATTGAACAGATTTTCATTTTTATTTATCAATATTATTCTCACCAGTATGAGTGTAATGAAGCAGCGGCGTTCAAGGGTCAGACCCCTCTGGCTAGACGGGAAGGTCAAGCGAAGCGAGCCATGACCAACTAAATATTCCCTGACTGCGACTAGAACGCAAGTAACAATATAGTGCGAGCGAAGCCTCGTGGGGTCCACATGTTTAATATAAAAAAAAACGATTTCTAGATTTTGAAATTCTGTGTTCAAAGGGTAACGGATTTTGGAACTTTTTTGGAAAACTAGCTATTTTTTTAATTTCTTGGAAACAGATTAAGATATCATCTTGATTGCTGGTATCAATTTTTTTAGATTTTTTGAAATTCGGCCTTCAATGGGCTGAAGAAAGATAAAGGAATGAAAAGATTTTTCCCATTTCAGATTATATTAAACGAGATATTCACTTGATTTGGGTTTGTAAATATTCTTAAAATAAATATGTATACATTATCCGATTATTAAATATCTAACCATTTTCTGGTTTTTGAAGTACGATTTTTTTAAGGGATGTAGTGGTTCAACCAACACAGTCATTGCCACTGTTACTTTATGTGCGACGCGACTGGCTGCACTTGTCTGCCATTAATTGACTACAAAAAACATTAAGTAGATAAGAATAAGGATGTTTAAAAAAATAAACCAAGTTCACCACCTTGTAGTGGTGTTTGTTGACTAACGCTAAAAAACAGGAAAAATACAATTTTATCCTTACGGATTATTGATAAACAGCTATAACTATTACTTATTAGATGGAGGTCGCTATTTTGAAACCCGCAATTTTCAGATCACTTAAAATTTTGGTTCCTATATAAGCTAAGGAAGCACTGCCCGTTTATCTTTTTTCTACTTTATTTTCAACTGATATGTATTTTATACTAAATTTCTGTTTCACTTTTGAATAATTATTCATTTTTTATAATTCAAAAAATAAAATAAGCTTAGCGTTGAGAAATTAATTTTTGTATTCACGTTCATATTCTGATTGTGTATTTCACGAGCGAAGCCAAGACAGGAAATTCTAATGTATATATACCGGGTGATATTTAAAATGGATACAGCTTTATATTGCATATCCGATAGGTATTTGGAAGCAGAACGAAATGGGGATCAACGTTGTTAAAAAAAAAACAATCTGCATTATGGTGGGTTTTTAATTTTTGTACGCTATCTCGGATCCAAGATATTGAAACATACTAAATTTTTTTTTTAAATAGGAAGGTGGACGTATGATACATGATTTCGATTTAAAATTTTACAGAACAATGGCGAAACTGGTTTTGCTGTTAATGGATTTTTATCGAATTACAAGCATTCAAATTTTCAATGACGGAAAATTCTTGTTAACAATAAAACGAAGTAAAACGCGCTATATGAACAATTCTATTGCATTTTACATTCATAACGCATACAACAATGAACTTTAAGCAGTCCTATAATATTGATGATAATAAACAATTACGAATAATTAACAAAACAAATTACACTGTTGTATGAACTGATATTATTGACTTTAAATTAGAAAATATTTATGTAACAATTTTAAATAAATGTTTTCGATCGTAAATTATTAATGAAATAAATTTTAACAGCATAAGATTTTACAATAAATGTTCAAAATATTTTCCCTCTACAGTGGCAGAGCACTAAGCTCAGGTAATATCCGTGTATATCGTCTTATGTCTGGTGGTACATAAGTGAATTATTCTTATTTCTAATTCGTCAATGCAGTTTAATGTTTAGTAAACAATATCTTTTAGGTATCTCCAAAAAAAATATTCCAGAGAGACAGGTCTGGGAACGTGGCAGGACATTTTATGTCTCCTCCACGATATATCCATAGATTTGGAAATTGTTCATTTAAAATTTTCTAGGACCTTAGTAATGAGGTGGTACCCCATCTTGCTGAAACCATACGTTATTAATTAATTCTTGTCCATCATTTTCCCGAATATTTAGTAAAATCCGATCGGCTAACGAGTTGCAGTAAGCACATCTTGTAAGATTGACATCTAAAATAAATGGCCAACAATTCCCGTCCTAACGTTAACATTCTGAGGGTGCTCTGTATGGGCTTTCAAAATCCATCTGGGATTACTATCGCTCCATTCTCGTAAGTTTTGCTTAGTTACGTGACCGTTTAACATAAAAGTCGCTTCGTCAGTAAATATTATTGAATTGGAAGAATTTGCGTCTATGTCTAATTTTTGTATTATAATATCACAATAATCAACTCGGCGGTCAAAATCATGTTCCGAAATTTCATTTACCAGGTTTAACTTAAAAGTTTAAAATTAACTTTTTTAAACAGTTGTTTAACTGAAAAATAACTTATGACATGTTAAACAACAGCTTTCCAAATAGATAAATGAGCGTCTTCAACACAGGTTTGCAACACATATAATGACTTTGCATCAGTTGTGACAGTTGTTTTTTTACCAAAAGTTGTTTGTAACAGTTGTTAGTTTGTTGTTCCAGGACGATTCTTTTCAGTACCGGTTTCTTGAGATCGCTGTACAGTCTTGATCACAGTCGATTTGGTTCTCTGTTTGGAAATCTTTTAATAAATGAACCACATACGTGTTGTAATGGCCGAACTGTGTCACCATACCCAATACCTATCAATATCCATACCCATACCCATGAATACCCATCAATATCATATACCAATACCCATGAATAGGGTTATTATTTCGATTTCAGTTAAAGAAGGCATTGTTATTTGAAGATTTGCTATTTAATAAAACTAAATAAATTACCGAAGAAAATGATAATAAAACTTTCACCTAAAAACCAAATTTCAACCGCTAGGTTACAATTTAACTTTTACTAGCATTATCAAATTTTACTATTACAAGTAAGTTGAAAAAAAAAGGTGAAATGAGGAGTTAGTTAATAAGTTGCTTTGTTTCAACTTAACAAACTGCAAACTTTAATACAAGCTGCATCGTTGTAAATTAACAGCTGATTTACTCAAATAAATTTATAATATACTTTTAAGTATTTCCAGCCGTTTTTTTTTTTATTTTACGATAAATAACAAAGATCAGCAGGTATTAACACTGGAAGAGAATTTTTATTTAGAAAATAATACCAGTTGTTATAAACGTTTAATTTGTTATGTTGTTATTTATTAGTTATTGTTAATATTATCAATATTATAACGCTGTTTAAAGTTCGTTGTTGTACACATTAGGATTGTAAACTGCAATAAAATTGTTCACGCAACACATTTTACTTCGTTTTATTGTAAAAACGATTTTTCCGTCATTGGAAATTTGAATGCTTATAACTCGTTAACGATTGTATTAACAGAAAAACAAGTTTCACCGTTGCTTTTCTTGTAACAATTTAAATCGAGTCTCATATGTACACCTTCCTATTTAAAAAATTACGTTTGATTCAATATCGCCGATCCAAAATGGCGGACAAAAATTTAAAGCTCACCATAATGCAGATTTTTTTTAACTATGATTCTTTCTGCCTCCAAATACCTCTCAAATATGCAATATAAACTTTATATTGCACATAAAATAAAATTAAATATTACCCAATATATGTATGTGTACAGACACACACACTCACACACACTAGCATTATATATATATATATATATATATATAATTTCTAATTTTAAATTTGAAAAGCTATTTGAAAAAAACAAGTACATGCACACCATTCTTTTCTGTTTAAATATAAATAGTTTTTAATCCTCAGATAATTACAATAATAACGCAAAAGTGAATCATATTTTACCATAAAATAAACTTTGGAACATGATCCATTTATAAGTGATTAATGAAACTAAAATAAACAGCGTTAACGTACGTTTAATGACCAAAATACCAATCACATAAAGTATCGCAAATATAATTAATGTTTAAATATTTTTAATTTTGTAACATGTTGGAATAAATTGCTAACATAATCTTTCCAATACAATTGCTTTTTTAGTTTAGTGCAACTTTAGTAATGTAAACGTGACCTATAAAACTTTAAAATTTTTAAAATTAATTTAATAAGAACGTTTTTAGCAACAACTTTCAGGATCACTATTCTTATTAATATCTTGAAAAATGAAGAATGATATTTGTTTGAAAAAGCTGTTATTAATTCAGTCAGAGCAGTGAACTTCAGTCAGTGATACTAACGTCATATTAATAAACTTATGAAAAAACGTGCTGTATACACTTTTGTAGGAAGAGAATTCCTCATCAAAGTCCTGCGTTGACAATTGATGATAATCCAATACAATATAAAGACAACGTAAGATATTTAGGACTAGTATTGGATAAATCCCTTACATGGGGATTACATATACAGGACTTGAGTGGTAGATGCAAAAGAGCCCTAAACATTATAAAATATTTATCGAACTTAAATTGGGGCTCAGAAAAAAGAGACATTATTGAGATTGTATAAAGCATTGGTTCAATCTAAACTAGACTACGGATGTATCGTATATTCATCCGCTAGAATGTCGCATTTAAAAAAGTTAGACGTAGTTCATAATAACGGAATAAGATATGCAACAGGCGCTTTCCGCACAAGTCCGGCGGCTAGTCTGATGTCTGAAGCCGGAATAATGCCACTACATCATAGAAGAGAGATCCTTTGACTAAGATACGCAGCAAATATATGGGCTTATCCTGCCCATATAAATAATAAACTTTTCAACAACCATCCTATGGCTGCATTATACGAACGTCGTGCTACTTATTCCAGACCAGCCGGAATTAGGTACCACGAATTAAGAAGTAAATACGAAATTGCAATTCCAGATACATTGGCAATTTCTACTAGAGAAATACCGCCATGGCTGTTGCCAGCGGTAAATACAAGGTTGGATCTCTCTCAAGGAGAAATAAAAAAGAAACCAGCAGTAATCATCCAGCAGGAATTTTCCGTCAGTAGATACGAAGAACATATTAGAATTTATACTGACGGTTCTAAAACCGAACATGGTGTTGGATGCTCAATATATGTAAATGGAGAAGCCCACTTTTGGAAACTGCCAGATGTGGCCAGTGTCTACACAGCAGAACTCACTGCAATTCAGCAAGCTCTTCGCTACACTGAACACTATTACGAAGAGAGAGTGCTAATATGTTCCGATTCTTTAAGTGCATTTGTCGCAATTCGGAACAAGAACATTAAGGATGTCCTAATTGCAAACATCCTGTCCATTTTATACGTTCTAAATCAACGAGGACAGCGATGCGTATTTTTGTATGGACTCCGGGGCATGCTGGTATTACAGATAATGAAATCGCAGACGAAGCTGCCAGAAAGGCAACAGTCCGCGATGATTTGGATGCATTTCCTGCAAGAGTGGCAGATGTTAAAAACCGTCTAACAAACATAGTAAAAAACAAGTGGAATGCTGAATGGAGGAGTTTAAATACAAAATTAAACTCAGTAAAAACTTCTCCTTCTAAATGGAAAAGCGACTTAAAGTTGACTCTCCGTGAACAAGTAGCGGTGACCAGACTTAGAATCGGTCACACGCGATTAACAAATTTATATTTGTTAACCGGTGAAGTGAGACCAATGTGCGGTGTTTGTAATAAAACACTGACAATCAAGCATCTAATAGAAGAGCGTACCATGTATGAGGACCTCAGAAAGAGGTTCCGTCTTACAAATAATATTAGTGTTGATCTGGATAATGGAAATGAAGAAAATATAGTTGCATTTTTACACGCCAGTGGACTTCTTAAAAGTCTACAAAATGAAAGTTGTGATAAAAGAATCTTTAAGCGGTAGTTTTATATATATATATATATAAAGAAAGAAATGGTATTGATAAGTTGAAATTTTAATTTCATGGTCTTTTGAGAACCTTATCTCAAATTTTAATATCGGGGCCCTTTACACCCCGTAAGCGTTTGTGATTGTCCTTGTCTTTTATGTCTTAATGTATATTGTGAAGTTTGTGTTTTTTTAAATAAAATGTAAGGGCCCTTTACACGCTTACATATCACGATCCTGATGGAGATAATAATTTCTTTTAAAGAATGTGACGAGGGCTAATGACCTTAGCAGTCGATGCCCATAAAAATTCAGGAAAAAAAAATAAACTTACGCATTAATAGAAAGAAGTTAACTTTATTTTTTCTTGTTTTTGTTGTTAGCGCTTTCTCGTGAGATAAGTACCGTTAAAAATACCCCCTTGATAAAATTTTAATTATATAACTCACTGTAAAAGCCTCTCCCGATAAATTATTCCAGATAGCTCAGAATAAAACGGTATGAAATCGTTTATTTTATTGTTATTGTTATTTTTTTGAGGAATAAAATTAAATACTCATAATATAAAAGTAATACTATTATATGGAGTAATATTTATACATCAAAAATATTTTTTTTCTAATGAGTCTACATTAACAACTTCAAAATTCAGAAACTACTATATAAGAAAAAAATGATGTAGAAGTTACAGTGTTAGTAGAGAAACTAAATGGAATGATCACGTTAAGTTTATAATGGAAAGAGAAAAATGTCCGACTATGATCTCTAGGGCACTAGTCAATAAACGAATGTGAGTAATATGATACTATAGTGTGTGTACGGTAAGTTCTTACAAATACTCTTGGATAGGTGACTAACTCTGAGAATTAATGCGAGGTAACCGTGAACGATTCGTATTTTTAGTTTAGATACAAAAATGTTTAATGTTATAAGAAAATTTATATTAATCGCTACGAATATAAACTTACATAAATGAACAAATTTGTAGTTTAAAAATAATTTCTTAATGAATTTCTTTTCTTACTTTATAAAAAGGATAATTTAAGTAGTACAGTTTCCGACGGCAAGATAAAAATGTGATTCTCTTAGGTAAGATGAAGTTGAAAACTGCGTGATGTGTGTTAGTGTGAGTATTTCTGATGCGCACGTATGTGTTATGTGTGGTAGGGCATTTGGAAGAAGGTTACTACACTAGGAAATTGCTGATGTAATTTTCAAAGAAAGAACTGCCCCATGAGTCCAAACACCATCTTGAACTGCAGGACACGTTCAATTCGCGTATCTCCCTAGTATACTTCTTTCCTTCAAATAAATGATGATGAATTTTCCCAGGTAGTATTTGTTCACATTTTAGTTAATAATGTACATAGCTGCAAGATAGAAATGAAGTTATCCATATTTACAAATATAGAAATTGTGAATTTTTTGAAATATTCCTTAAATGATTAGAATTTTAGGAACAAACAAAATCAAATTATTATTTGATTTTTACCGTGCTTTATTAAAGGTAATTATGCACTAGTTACACGTTTTTAATTTTTTAATGGTAATAAAATTATAGAAATTATGCACTGAATTAAACAGAAAATGTAGAATTCAGAATACTCGTAGGTTTAGGCTTATGGTTATCGAAACTTCAAGAAAATGGTAATTACCAAAATTTAAATATTACTGGAAAGGAATTTTGTTACTTGTTTAATCAGATTTTTAAATAAATTTTTTATGGAAAGAAACATTTTTCTATAAAATCTCAGTTAAAAACTTTTTCATAAAATCAGTAATAAACTGATCTTTTTTGATCAGTTTATATTTGTTTTTTATTTCTGTTTATGAACTAACAGAAATAAAAAAATAAAATAAAATAAAAGTAACAGTACAAGGTGAAAAGATAAAGATGCTACGGTTTGCTGATGATATAGTAATTCTAGTCGAGAGTAAAAAGGAATTAGAAGAAACAATGAACGGCATAGATGAAGTCCTACGCAAGAACTATCGCATGAAAATAAACAAGAAGAAAACAAAAGTAATGAAATGTAGTAGAAATAACAAAGATGGACCGCTGAATGTGAAAATAGGAGGAGAAAAGATTATGGAGGTAGAAGAATTTTGTTTTTTGGGAAGTAGAATTACTAAAGATGGACGAAGCAGAAGCGATATAAAATGCCGAATAGCACAAGCGAAACGAGCCTTCAGTAAGAAATATAATTTGTTTACATAAAAATTAATTTAAATGTCAGGAAAAGATTTTTGAAAGTGTATGTTTGGAGTGTCGCTTTATATGGAAGTGAAACTTGGACGATCGGAGTATCCGAGAAGAAAAGATTAGAAGCTTTTGAAATGTGGTGCTATAGGAGAATGTTAAAAATCAGATGGGTGCATAAAGTGACAAATGAAGAGGTATTGCGGCAAATAGATGAAGAAGCATTTGGAAAAATATAGTTAAAAGAAGGAACAGACTTATAGACCATGTGGCCTATACTAAAGCATCCTGGAATAGTCGCTTGAATATTGGAAGGACAGGTAGAAGGAAAAAATTGTGTAGGCAGGCCACGTTTGGAATATGTAAAACAAATTGTTAGGGATGTAGGATGTAGAGGCTATACCGAAATGAAACGACTAGCACTAGATAGAGAATCTTGGAGAGGTGCATCAAACCAGTCAAATGACTGAAGACAAAAAAAAAAAAAATGAACTAAAATTTAAAATAAAAAAACATTGGTCGATAGTTTTTCCAATTAACACTTTTTCGCAAAATTTACTGGTCTATGTTTACATCACCCTTGTGCACCCTTGCATACGCTGCATTAAAATTTCATAAAAAATAAAAATACAAAACCTATTTGAGAAGTAGATGTTATTAGGATAATTTATGATTACATAATTGGGATATTTTCAGGTAAGAAAATATGAAGAAGATTCTTATAGGAAAACTTTAATAATGTGTGAGAAATTGAAAAATGTCAATATAAAATTTTATTTCATAAGGTTCATAGTCATTTTTGTTAATCGTAATATAAAACTCTAAAATTAAAGGAAATAAAAGAAAATGTGCAAAATGTTGAGAAACAAAAGGTAACCAGTTTTTTTTTATTTATTGACGACTAAATAATGTTGATACTTCAAGCAATATTAAGTTTAAAAATTAACATTTATATTTGTTTATAAGAGTGTTACTGACATACATCACAGTAATAAAAAATATCTTATCTACCAAGAAACTCCAACGATATTAAACAATGAAAACAGTATAACATATGAAATCTCTGAACGGTTTATATCTTTCCTAGAGTGGAAAATATATTTCCAACAGCTACTGCCAGAGCAAAGGGTTGCATTTTTTAGAGATAAATTATGCCCCAGGAACGGTGGCTTCTAATTCCATTAGTGTGTTGGTGGAAGAGTTCAAGAGTGCTTCGAGGGATACAAAAAACAATAGGTAATCGGCCCCTGGAGGGATACCCATTGAGCTGGTTACGAGTGTGCCACAAGTGGTGCTGGAAGCAATTGCCGATTTGTACATTGATTGTCTTAAGGGTGACGACAATCTGTATGAATTGAAGTTAAGAAATATAACACCTATATTTAAAAAAAGTGATAAATTGGACTGTAGAAATTACAGAGTATCAGTGTGACAAGTTTGGTTTTGTTCAGTGTTCATTGTTATAAGAAGGTTGCATTCGGTTTTGTGGAATAACTATATCTCAATGAAAAATAAGCTTAATATTTTTAAAATTTTAGCTGAAAGCAGTGTGGAGTATGGATCTGAGCTACGAACCTACATGAAATTATAAAACCAAGATTGACGGCTGTACTGATGATATACCGGAGGAATTTTGCCAAGTTACAATAATGGATAGAGTCAGAAGTGATAGAGTAAGAGAAATCATGAATGTTACACATCTTTGACAGAGAATGTAGGACAGACAGCTACTAAGATATGGCGATATGCGTAGCTTCAGTCCATACAGATTGCCTCGTCAAGTTTGGGAACGGTAGCCACCAAATAGAAAAAAGAGAGGAAGGCCACGGTGTATGTGGGATCATGATGTGTTGAAGAGTATGAAGAAGCGTGGTTTTTTCGGGGAAGTGATCCAAGATAGGATAACTTGAATAGTAGGATACGGAAAATGTCCGTAAGGCTGCAAAACAACCACTAAATAATAATTATGTCCTTCCCGCTTAGAGGAATGCAGCGAAATAAATATATGTTCTTCTACATATTTCTAATGTATGGTCAAAAGTAAATTTAGGGATAAAAGTTTGATTTACAAATATATCAGAATTTTTATACTAACAAAATTACAACCTGACTCAGTAACTACATAGATTACAATATTAATGTATTATAAATTACAATATTTAATAATGCGGCAAATAGAATTAGAAATAGTACTCAGATAACATCTGAAATATTCCAAAATATAGTTAAAGAAGAGATGGCGAACATACCGAGGAGAAATAATATTAAACACAATATGGTCTGCTGGTGGTTCAGGGAGATAGAGGAACAGCGTAGAATTATGCAAAGACACAAGAGGACGGCCCAGAGGTTGCGAGCTATAGGTGGTTCGGAAATAGAATGTAACACTGCGACAGAGCAATATAGGCAAGCAAGAAAGACGCTTAACTTCCTCATAAAGCAGGCCAAAAGAAGGAAATAGTTAGAACTATGAGAGGAGTTGAATGCTGATCCGTGTGGAAAGGCTTTCAAAATAGTAACCAAGCGGCTTGGGAGACAAGCTCCGACACTGAGTGAAGAGACGGCTGCGTTGCAGGTCAGAAAGTTATTCCCCAGAACGGAGGAGCAATATAATAGAGAGATGATAGAATGCCAGGGAGGAAGATTTACACAAAAAGAGGTCATTGAAGCTATAAATAAATTAAAAAATAAGAAAATCCCCTGCCCAGATGGCATCCCCGCGGCCATCATTAAGATAATAGCTAGGATCGTACCTTGGGAAATAGTCGACGTGGCCAGCTACGGCCTACAAAACAGAAGCTTTCCTGAATGCTGGAAGGAAGCAAGAACAGTCTTCCTCCCAAAGGCAGGACAAATTCAAGAGAACACAGCATATAAACCGATCACGCTCATAAACAATATGGGAAAAGTAGTTGAAAGGTTGTTAGAAAATAAACTTAGAGAGGAAATAGAGGAAAAACAATATCTACATCCGGAACAATACGGATTTAGAAAGGGACGGTCCACTGTGACCGCAAGGTCAAACGGTAAAACAATTGGGCATTAAATTGCAGAAGCGGTACATGGAGGATTAGAAAAATCCCCATGATCATAATGCTTGATGTTAGAAACGCATTTTGTACGGTCCCCTGGACAGCCATCAAGCTTCAAGCCATGCAAATAAGTAATTACTTAGTAAATCAGATAGACCAATATCTGCAAAATAGATTCATAGAGGTCAAAACCCTAGAAAGGAAAGCAATATTTCAGGTATTCGGAGGAGTTCCGCAGGGATCTGTCCTTGGCCCAACCTTATGGAATGTTTTCTATGATAAAATCTTCAGGCTGAACTACCCCGACGGGGTATCGATAGTAGGATACGCGGATGATATCGCAATATTAGTAGAAGACAGAGATATTAATGAACTGGAGAACAAGGCAAACCAAGCGCTAAGAACAATAGACGAATGGATGGAGGATAACAAATTAGAAATAGCTTCTAATAAATCCTGTTGCCTGGTCCTCTCGGGTAGAAGACCATTAAGAAGTGTGAATCTAAATATCAGAGGACAGAGAATCGATGAAGTAAAAGAAACAAAATACTTGGGGGTTCTTCTGGACAAAAGTTTAAGGTTCAGCAAGCATATTGATATGATTTGTGGGAGAGTTACTCCTGCTGTAAAGGCATTAAGAGGATTATTTCAAAACCACGGCACACCTAGAATGGTTATTTGATGATTGATAACCGCGGCTATCACTTCACAATTCGTGGCAATGAACATACAGCGAAACAAAAAGAAGTTGAGAAGTGTCCATATACTGGCATTGCTGTGTGTAGCTGCTAGTTACTGTACGGTATCGTATTACGCGCTGTGCGTACTGCCCGGGGTCCTACCCATAGACCTTCAGATAAAAGCCAGAACCCTCAGACACAGCGCTAGGTCGAAAGAAGAGATGGAAAGGATTATAGAACAAGAATAGCAAGAAGAGTGGGCAGGGTCCAGAGTGGGAGAATGGACCAGACGTCTAATCCTTAATATTAAAACCTGGAATAACAATAGACTCGGAGATGTCAATTTTTACATGACACAGTTACTGTCGGGGCACGGCTCTTTCGGTCAGTATCTGTATAGGATCGGGAAGAGAGCCACTCCGCAGTGCATCTATTGTCCAGAGAACGACGATGCTGAACATACGTTGTTCATATGTCCAAGATGGGCCGTTAACAGAGGTCAAATAGGAATTAATGGTCTTACACCAGAAAATCTCATAAACTGGTTGGGGTACAACAATCAGAACTGGGAATGGTTCCGCAGGTTCGCCGGAGAGGTCCTGCGGGCCAAAGAGGATGATGACAGAAGAATGTGAGTATAAAAAGTAGGGTACGGCGGACAGTCACTCCATGGAGGGCCCGTACGCCTTAGTGTGCGGGTACCTGAGAAGGGGGTGAACTCCAGGGAAGTTTGAGTTTGGGTTAAATTAAAAGACCAAGTCCGGTTGGCGGGGTCGTCCCTGCGGGAGCCTAGGCTCTTTGTGGGGTCGGCGCTGTCGATTAGAGGCCAAAGGCGTAAAGAACGAGTCCCGGTTCCCTGCTGAGGGGCTGGGGGACGGCATAGCCGGACCTTGGCTCTAAAGCGGGGAATTAGAGGCAGGCAATGTAAAACAAAAGATCCGAGACAAGGGAGGCCAACCTGCCGTGCCGGACGTACAGCCGGTGGGTGGGGGAAGCCTCCTTTGAGTAAAAGGACACTCTCCCCGACTGAGTATACTTAATTGGATATCCGGTCGAGGAGAGTAGGGGAAAAAAAAATTAACAAATATGATATATATTAACAATGTAAAATACATATATAAATTACAAATCATATAATTACAAATATGTATGAACAAATTTAATATATTTTTTTAGAATTCTAGAACAAATATCTAGAGAATGTTGTGATTTTTTGAATCGTCATTGCTACGTTTATTCTTAATTTTCTCAAGGATACTTCTAATGAAAACCCCCATGGATTTCAAGTGCATTACAATTGGATTAATTAAAATACTGTATTGCAGTTATTTCTACTGCATTATAAATAACGTATCTTGCGGTTCAAAGGTATGGTAAAAATAAAAACTAAATACCGTATAATTTTGAAGAATGAACCTGTAAGATTAATTTAAAATAATGATCGTTGAAAGAAAAATAATCCACTTCAAAATATTATGATGTATCGATTATTTTTTTAATAATTCAGAGATTTTAGTCGTGACTTTTACTCATGAACAAGAATGTATATTACCGGTCTGTCAACTCTAATAATATTTAAACAGACTATTAACACACGACGAACGCAAGAATTATGGTTTTCTAAAATACAACATTTTAAAAAAAACTTTAAATGTCACATCTTATCTTGTTATTATTACGGTCCTATGTAATCATTAACTGCAAAAGTGAATCTACATAAAAATTTTGACCATAATATATTAATAGATAAAAAATGTAATTGGTCGATGAAACATTTTACATCCTGTTTTATACAGGAGATTGTGGATTCAGGTGAGTAAAAAACGAACCGTATATATATTTTGTTTAAAAAACTTAAAATAGATTCATAATTTACCTACATGTTTTACTTTTACTATCAATGACAGCTAGTTACATAGCACATTTAGCTTATTTACATATTACTGATATATAAAATGTACTGTTCTGTAAGGGAATAGCATAAAAAATGAAAATAATAAAACAAAACAATGAAACACGAGGTTTGGTTTAATGTATAAAACATGTGTGTAATGAGTTACAGAAAAGGAAATAAAACTATATCAAAGCAGTCTTTTACTTCTACAAAATCAAGGGTGAAATATTGTGAAATAGAATTTAAATTATTTTAATTCAGCAATTATAATTTTGTACATAATAAAACACTGTTTTTTGAATACGAATATGCGTACAAATATGGGACTCCTCATTATAAGTTTATTAAGGTAACAAACAGGAAAAGATGTAGTCTTCTTCAACCATTTCATCAATAAAAAGATAATAATAAAAATAAATTTGTAATCATATCTTTAACAATTCACAATATATAATTTCTGATGTGGACACCGCATGACTTCCTTCTACGCCTATTAAATTACATATACACATTTTTTTTTTTAATGAAAAGTACGTAAAATTTTATTTTATTAATAACTTCTGATTTTTTTTCAGTTTTTATTATAATTATTAAATTAATATTTATTGTAAAAAATGTTTACAATCAGAGGTTAATAATTATTAATAAATCAATATATTTCAATTAAAAAAAAATGTTTAAAAAAAGGAGATGAAGTCGGATACGAACCGATGTGCCTTCTCCTTTTAAGATACAAACGTTTCATTAATTAAACTTTTATTTGGATTTAAGTCTGGAATCAATGAAAATAAGTGCCACTTATGAAATATCGTTGAATAAAACTCGATGAGGGCTTAGTACTGCAGTTAAGAAAAAGTACAAAATCAAAGGTTTGAATTTTGTGCTTTTTTGGTCAATTTTGTTTCAATCAGTTGCAATCAAAATGAGAGGTGCACAACTAGATGTTACGAAAGTCCTAAATTCAAAATTTTAACAACGTACAGCTAATCTTTTTTAAGTTATAGGAGATACATACGTACGTGTGCAGATGTCACGCCGAAACCAGTCAAAATGGCTATTTCCATTGAAATCTGAAAACCGAAATTTTTCGCGATCCTCAATACTTCTTTGCTTCGTACAAGGAAGTAAAAGACTAATAAAGTTTTAGGTTTTTATACATTTTAGTCGGTTGAATTGAATTCGTTACTTAAGCACGTTTGATTCATCACAAAAATGTATTTTTCGAGCACAAAGCTGAAAATCCCCCTCTTCAGGATACGTTTTTTTTTACAGTGTGACTACGGAGAAAGAAATGTTAAAATAATTTAAAAGAAATTACTTGATTTCGTATTTGTATATCGTTCAAAAGAGAACACAGTTTTCTCTAGCATATTTCTATTTTCATTTGTTCTTAGGAAACAGTGTATAGAAACTGAAATATCGAAAAAGAAATATATTGAAAGATATTTTATCGTTCGAAATATGAAAAGTGTTTTAATTAAGGGATTTTTAAATAGGTTTTTAAGTAAATAATATTCTAATAGTGATGATTCATTCAAAAAAGCCCAAAATTCAAATTTTTGATTTTGTACTTTTTCTTAACTGCAGTACTAAGCCCTCATTGAGATTTATTCAACGATATTTCATAATAGAATAGAGGTGATTCTTAATTGTAATTAATTATACACGCCATTTCAATTAAGTTATCAGAGCTAGTTGAGTGGATTTTCTGACAAATGTTTCATTAAATCAGGCTAGAGTTATGAAACGATTTAAAGAAGTTATTAAGAAATGAACAGCTATTAGTATAACTGCTTTTGTTTAACCGATGTAAATAATCTCATGTGGACACCACACGACTTCCTTGTATATCTTTTGAATTACATACACACATTTTTAAAAGTACATAATCACTAAAGTACATAAAGTCACTAATAACTTTTGATTTGAATATATATATATATATATATATATATATATATATATATTACAAGCAGAGGTTAATAATTATTAATAAATCAAAAAGTTAAAAAAGAAGGAAATGAAGTTGTAAGATCCAAATATTTCATTTATTAAAATTTTATATGTCTATAACGTTTGATTTTTTACTTTTTCTTAACTGCAGTACTAAGCCCTCATTGACGGTTTTTCAACGATATATCATAAGTGGTACTTATGTTCATTAGTTCCAGAGTTAAAGCCAACAAAAAATTGTAATTAATGAAACATTTGGATCTTACAAGGGGAAAGCACATCGGTTCGAATCCTACATCATTACCTTTACTTTTAAAAGTTTTTATTTTGGAAGTGCAGCAAAAAATGTGTATAAGTAATTTAATAGGCGTATGTAGTGTACACATCAGATTTTTAACTAATCTTCATGATTGATTTTTAAGCAAACACTGACTGATTTTAATAATGTTTTTTTTTGTCTTATAGAAAAATGCCTCTAGCAGTATTGTCACAATTATTTTCAAGTTTACTAAACGGGAAAATGTATTTAAAAAATTAAATGTCCCCCATTTATGAATTGAAAATAATTTGTACTTCGTCATCATTGCTTATTATTGGATTGTTTCATGATAAAGATGGACAGATTTTATTTGAATATTCAAATTATTTTCACATGAAAATTAAATGAAAAAATTATTAAAAAAATATTTCTCCATTGTAAACACTCAGTTGATGTTTCCGAGAGTCCCTTTTTGATGTAACCTTTCCTAATGACAGGGGTTTTCTGCAGGGCTTGTTTGTATTGTAAATAGAGATTAAAATTAATACAATGAAATAACATGTAAGTTAAAAATATTACAAAAAACGACTTCAAATTTGAAATTTTAAAAATAAATTATTGAATGAGAAATTATTATTTAAAAATTGTAGTATGTTGTTTAAATTGGTTTTGTTTTACAGCACTTTTTGTTGTAAAATTGAATGAAGCAAAGTGGGTTATGACCCAACTACATGAAAATAGATATAACCAACTGAATACAAAATGTGTATAAAAATAGCTACAAGTTATTTCAACATTTATAAATTTTAATGGTATACTTGAACAATATTACATATAAACTACAAATAGATATTTTTATTTTCAATACTGCAGTAATATAAACATTAGTATCATTTAAGAATAAGTAGCTTTTATTTTAATACAATCTCTTTCATTATAAATTTATTTATTTAAAAAAACGCATAAATAACCACACAGACGCGCACGCGCATATACAATAAATACTACAAAAAATTGAAATACTGAAAATATCTTTCGCTTCTATTTTATGACAAAAATTATTATTTTTTTTTGTCATCAGTCATTTGACTGGTTTGATGCGGCTCTCCAAGATTCCCTATCTAGTGCTAGTCGTTTCATTTCAGTATACCCTCTACAACCTACATTCCTAACAATTTGTTTTACATATTCCAAACGTGGCCTGCCTACACAATTTTTCCCTTCTACCTGTCCTTCCAATATTAAAGCGACTATTCCGGGATGCCTTAGTTTGCGGCCTATAAGTCTGTCTCTTCTTTTAACTATATTTTTCCAAATGCTTCTTTCTTCATCTATTTGCCGCAATACCTCTTCATTTGTCACTTTATCCATCCGTCTGATTTGTAACATTCTCCTATAGCACCGCATTTCAAAAGCTTCTAATCTTTTCTTCTCAGATACTCCGATCGTCCAAGTTTCACTTCCATATAAAGCGACACTCCAAACATACACTTTCAAAAATCTTTTCCTGACATTTAAATTAATTTTTGATGTAAACAAATTATATTTCTTACTGAAGGCTCGTTTAACTTGCTATTCGGCATCGTGCTATTCGGAATTTTATATCGCTCCTGCTTCGTCCATCGTTAGTAATTCTACTTCCCAAATAACAAAATTCTTCTACCCCCATAATCTTTTCTCCTCCTATATTCACATTCAGCGGTCCATCTTTGTTATTTCTACTACATTTCATTATTTTGTTTTCTTCTTGTTTATTTTCATGCGATAGTTCTTGCGTAGGACTTCATCTATGCCGTTCATTGTTTCTTATAAATCCTTTTTACTCTCGGCTAGTATTACTATGTCATCAGCAAATCGTAGCATCTTTATTGAATAATTGAAAAATTATTAATAATTATTGAATAATTAAAAATAATTTGATTCAATAAAATTTTCATATAATGCCGCACCTCCCAGATGACCAATATATATATATTTTTATAAATCAAAATCATATTAAAGGAAAATTCTGAAATTGAAAGTAAAAATTTACTTCAATAATTACCAAATAAAATTAGTACTAAGATGATGAGTCAACAATTGAGAAAACAACTACCAAAAAAAACCGATCCATGTAAAAATGTAATAAAACTTATGAAATAATATGAATTATTAAGTCTTCTAACATATCTTAAAAAATGGTTGTAGTTCAATTTAAAGATTTTGTTTATATACATCTCTATGTATATATATATATATATATATATATATATATATATGTGTGTGTGTGTGTGTGTGTGTGTGTGTGTGTGTGTGTGTGTGTGTGTGTGTGTGTGTGTGTGTGTGTGTGTGTAACCTTGTGTAAAAAATAAAGAAAGCGTTATTATATTAAAAATTCTCCATTTTCTCTTCTAGTTAATAATTTAAAAAACTTTGGTCGTAATAACTCTTAAATCTATAAAATATATTTATAATGAAATTTTAGGGGCACAGATTATCCACACAGTGAGCATAGGTTCCAAAAATATAATTTTAAGGTCTAAAAAATTGAAATAATGAATTCATACTTTTGTTGGTTTGGTGAAGATTTAGTTTATTAAACTGGAAGCGAAATATAACTTAGCAAGAAAATTATTAGAGAATTTAGTTATAAACTGTTTACTTAAGTAAAATCAATTGATGCAAAGTAAAAGTTTAAATAATTAGAATGTTTAAAGTCGATTATTACATGTCAGAACATGTAACTATAGATTAAACCAAATATCTTTTCTATATTGTTAGAAAAAGCTATAGAAATAAAATTACCTGATAAAAATAAATGAAAAATAAAAAAAAACATAACTATAAAAAGATTATTACAAAATAATTCCAAAACTATCTCTCTAGATAACTCCGTTCCTTTTAAAATTCCTGGCCATGCACTTCGATTAGTACAAGAATAATTTCGTATATATTCAGCGGCGTTGAATATATTATAATTAATAATAATCCGTAATACACATAATAATAATAATAACAATAATAATAATAATAACAATAATAATAATAATAACAATAATAATAACAATAATAATAATAATCAATGAAGAGGCGTTGTGGATTTGCGGGAGGTTCATGCAAAACAACTGCTGAATCTCCGGAAATACTTCCTAGAGAAGAGCCAATCCAGCTTGCTCCACGGGGTTATAGTAAAAAGTGACAGTAATCTAACCCCATTGCGCCTCGGTGATGAGAAATTTCAGCCCCTTGAGGATACCTTCTCCGAGATCAGTGTGATGGATAGGTGGCGTTCGAAGGAGTTGCATGGGAGGTACTATGCGGCGCTTATGGATGGAGCGGTTGATCGAGATGCGTCTGTGGCCTGGCTGAAGTATGCCGAGTTGTTTGCTGAGACGGAGGGCCTTGTATTTGCTATACAGGACAGGGTCATCAGCACACTCAGCTACAGAAAGCATGTCGTCAAGGATCCTGCTGTAACCATTGACCTGTGCCGTCTTTGTGGATCGAGCAACGAGTCCATCGAACATGTCGTTAGCGGGTGTCAGTTTTTAGCTCCAAGGGAATATACAGTCCGACATAACAACGTGGCGAAGATACTTCATCAGAGACTGGCTTTGGACCTGGGTCTTCTCTCCGTTTCAGTCCCGTATTTTAAGTATGCTCCTCAGTCTGTATTAGAGGACGATCAGTATAAACTGTACTACGATCGTACTGTTCTGACGGACAGGACAGTGGAGCATAACAGGCCAGACATCGTTCTGACCAAGAAGCAGGAAACAATCACCTTCCTGATTGATGTCACAATCCCATTGTCCACCAACATAGTGAAGAAGTACACGGAAAAACTAGTGAAGTATAGGGATCTTGTAGAACAATTCAGGGAGATTTGGGACCAGGAGAGCGTAACAGTGGTCCCGGTGGTTTTGGGCGCGATGGGAGAGATTCCACGTTCTCTGCATGGTTCATTAAGATCCGTTGGAGCACCAGTAAATCTGTTCCGACCAATGCAGAAGGCTGTGTTGCTGGATACATGCCGCTTGGTCCGTCGGTACATCACAAGCTCGAGCGATAAGATAACGCCTGTTCTTGAGGGGCCACCTGATCGTCATCAGATGGAACTGCAGACGAGGGACAATGGCCGTTAACATCTGGCAGTTCATAAGTTGTTATGTCTGGTATTTTATCTTTCATTCTTACATTTTACCCATAGTTTTCAATAGTTCATGCTACCATATACAATGCACGTCAGAACAATAGTTATAGCTCCTGCGCCTTGCCTATGGGCCGGCCAGGATGCTTTTTACTGGGCTTGCCCAAGAGAATGATGATAATAATAATAATAATCAATGATATATTATAATTAATTAACAATATAATATTAATTATAATTAATTATATATTTTTTTTTTGTTTTAACTTTTATGGTAATATGCTAATATTTTCATATGAAACTTTATGTACTAAGACAATGACGTTAACTCACAAGATATTGAAAGACAATTAATCTATCTTTTTAATATTGAATTCAGATTTCATTAGTTACACTAAAGTAGTTCCTAGTTTTTCAAAAAATTTAGGGAACCCAATATACTGGAAAACCATTTTCATCTTATTCATACAACAATATTTTTAAAAGAAATGATAAGTTATTGGATAATTTATTTACGGCTACATTTTTCCATATGGGGTTTTTAAATATTAGTTTTTGGAAAACCTCTCATTATGTAGGCAATTTTCTACATAATCACACAAAATATTAACATGAGTTCCTTATTTTAAATTAATTTATTCTGAATTATTCAGAAGAAATTTTCACAATTCTATTGGTAATGATTTCATAAATAATTGGGTTTGGCTCTGAAATAACTGGTCAAAAAATAAAATAGTTACTTTATGTCATCATTTTGAAACCGGTGGCAGAAATTTAATAGTAAAGCAAGATCTTCACAGAATGGATTTTGATTCTGCAATTGTAAAGCGTAATATAAAATCTTCATTTACCATTTGCCCAAAAACTTTTACCATAACTGCCCAAAAATCATTGGGGTGGGAAACTGGTCTAGTAGTATTCCTCCAGTTACATTGGTTAGTCGAACTGGAGATTTCATATGGGGAAGACCTATGTTATTGTCGATCCGCGTTTTTTCAAGTTTTTTTTTATTTTTTCGGATTTTCTATCCGATTGGACATTGGACGTTGTGTGTGAGTAAATTCTGAATGTGTTTCTTGTTAATTTAAGATTTTTATAAAACGGACCACCAAATTATTGAGATATTTATAATACAATCCCTTTTGTCGTAGGCATTAGGGATCATATTTGAGTACTTTGTGCCCGTCGAAGTTAATACTTGTCGCAGTATTGTTTACTGCTTTTTTAGTAAAGAGCTTTCTGATCTATGGCTTAGTCTCGTGAAATTAAACTAAGTCCCAGCGTAATTAGTAGGGGAACATTCTTCATTTTATATTTCCTTTCGTGATTTTCCAATCCTTATACCTTTTCTTTCTATCCGTTTCCGGTCACTCTCCATCGTTTTGTAGGGTGACCCAAAAATTATCCCTCAACCCTTCCAAAAAAATTTTCCTACTCTTTATTGACATTATACATTTTACCCAACCACTCCCGAGATCACCCCAGGCCGTCTGATTTAATAATTCCTTTTTGGAGCTCTAGAGTTATTTGAGGTTTATATTTCAATCTCTGCGTTAATAGTGGCCTGAGGTCTTGGAGATAGACCATGAGAAAATTTTCTAGCCGCCCAGAGTGTTGGAAAAGTTTTTGATAAAGGGTGAGCGCATGCTCTCTT
Source organism: Lycorma delicatula (assembly GCF_047948215.1). Classification (NCBI taxonomy): domain Eukaryota; kingdom Metazoa; phylum Arthropoda; class Insecta; order Hemiptera; family Fulgoridae; genus Lycorma; species Lycorma delicatula. Next base: position 37,739,199 of record NC_134455.1, read on the forward strand.
CGCAAGAAAAGACGGCAGTGATCAACGTGGCTACTGAGGAGGAAGTAAAAGAGTTATAAACAAAGAGGAATGTTGAGCACGGTGTGAAGAGAACCAAGCGAGACAGTCCTGAAGTACCTAAGAAGGCACATAAGGTAAATCAGAGACAGACACTGGATATTGCCAATCTTATCGGCAGACTACAGTTTTTTTCTAAAGACTACGAAGACGGTGTGGAGAAGAACACAAGTATAGTACTTAAGAAAGTACAGAGGGGTTATTTTGGTAAAGGACGTTGTGACCTAAAGGGAGGCGTTACCATCCGACACCAGCCAGACAGTAAGAGAGATTAGTTAAAGTAGGTTATTAAAACAATTAGAAGAAGGGGTTCATAATGATGAGCTAGAAACTCTAGTTGTTACGATAGCCGAAAGAAAGCTACAATCATATGGTGGATAGGAAGGAGACTTCCATCAGTGAGAGGGATAAGGATGTGACAGTTATTCTTGACCTTGCTAGGTTGAAGGGTACCTTTGCGGTCTTCCTTTTTAGTTTAGTGCCGGATGTCAGAGCCCTTGTGTTGTGGTCCCAATTGACCGCCTCCCAATTGCTGGCGTTTCAGCCTCTACCAAAGTACTCCTAGGAGAGAATATGGAAGAAGTGGACCGGACGGTATTCGTCCTGGTTGTTGATTCCTCTACTGATGGGATGGAGATGGTCACTAAATTGAAGAACGTACTAGTAGCACCTATGTTAATGTGAGGAAAAATGTTTTATTTGGGGTTGAGGAAGGACAGTTTGCACTCGTGACCGTAAAATTGGTGAAGTACTTTTCTATGAGGCTGCACCGGATAACGGACATCTACATAGATAGAGCTCCGCAGAAGAAATTTGGGGAACAAATTATTGTTAATATTCATATGAAAATGAAGATAATAAAAATTGAACGAAATAATAAAATACGAAGATAATGAAGTTTGGAATCCAGTCTTTAAAAATTGTATTATTAATAGCAATTTAATAGAGTTGCGCTAACAACTCCATTCTAAAATCCGGAAATGGTTTGTAAATAATTAAAGACAACTTTAGATTCTGATTTGACTCATTTGATATGTTTGTATTTTATTCACTTCTGTAAGATAAAAAATATCTTAATTCACTTAAATAACTAAAAACACTTTTGTAAGCTTATTCATATAAAAAAAGAAAATTTATATTCATTATCTCAAATGATTACCTTATTAAATTATATTTTGAAATTAGATGAGTTAATTCGATTTTATTTTTGTACTGTACTTAAACATGATGACTGATATTAAACAGGTCATTCATTTCGTGTCCATTTTTTTAAAATTTATTTTACGTGTTCAATTTTGTTTATATAATGTAGTATCGACCTATAGTAGACCAGTCTGTGTGTATGTTTCATGACGTACTCTATCACCCTCCCATCTGCTCTCTTTCTCTGATGTCACAACTGAACACTTTTCCATTTTTAATAAACTGAGAAATACATTCTTTGTGACTCTCATTCAAAGTCATGGCATGCTGTATTTCATTTAGAAAACATGCTGCGGAACAGTTTTCCCCCACGAATAAAAGAATTTAGTTATTTTCTCATTACATTTTTATATAATCATAAAAAAGAGAGTGGAGGAGAGGTAAAAGAGAATTAATAGATATTATGAATAAACTATTATTCCAATTTGTTTATTTTATTGAGTTTTATAGATATTTTCTAGTACAAGATTTCTTATTTTAAAAATAAGGAAGAAAAAATTATTGATTTTCGATCAAGGGATGATCCAGTACAGATCAAAAACAGTTGCCTGGACTTTTGTAAGTACTACTCCATATTATAACATTTTCTTGTCCCCCCCCCCCCATTTAAATGTATCATTTCCACTTTTAGCACATAGAAATGAATTTGATAATTTAAACATGAAAATTATATCATGATAAAATTCGAATTATATTCATCATACTTAATCATTTTCCTCTATTGTCTTTCTTTCTTTTTCCTGTTTAGCCTCCGGTAACTACCGTTTAGATAATTCGTCAGTGGATGAATGAGGATGATATGTATGAGTGTAAATGAAGTGTAGTCTTGTACATTCTCAGTTCGACCATTCCTGAGATGTGTGGTTAATTGAAACCCAACCACCAAAGAACACCGGTATCCACGATCTAGTATTCAGATATTTCATATTCATTTTTTATGTACTAAATAAATTATTTATTTATATACTAAATTTATTTTAATACATTTGAAAGCCGATCATCCGTATTGAAATTTGCAAGGTCAAACCTGGATAATCAGATAATTGGAAAATTAAAAACGGTTTTCATCGATTCCCTGAAAAACTACGATCCACGTTTTGGAATGTAAATAAACTGATTTCATCAACAAAGACAGTGTTTTTAAAGGCACCTGCTCGCAATTAGGCCTATAAAGAAAAACTGCAAAATATGCCGTTACTTCCCGAACCAGTGACAACTCGATGGGGAACGTGGATTAAAAATGTACTGTTTTATAATTAACATTTCGAGCCCATGAAAGGTGTAGTGAACGACTTCGATAGTCTAGAGGCTATGGCAGTTTGTCAATCCAACGTGGCATTTAACGATTCTAGTATAAAAAAAAAAATATATATGTATATTATGATTACCACTTATTTTCCCACATACCTGCAAGTATTAAAAAACTGAAGGTTTTACGTTGATAAATAAATAAAAGTTAATAAATAAAATCCCCTAAATGAACTCCGCATTGCCAGAGATATTACCGTATAAACTTAAAAATAAAATTTGAAAACATTTTTAATAATAACTCAGGGTCTGAACCTTTGTATCAAACTGATAGTTTTATTAATGGAACTAGTGAACTTTGCCAGAAGAAATAAGTGCTAACATAGCACCCAAATTCAAATACTGTCCAGTTGTCTCTGTGCAACTATCCTTTTCCACGTATAAAAATATTTTGAGTGATCGAAGACACAACCTTACTACCGAACATTTGGAACAGTACCTGATTGTTTAAGTTTACAAAGGTAACAAAATTTTAAATAATTATTAATTATCAAATTTATCGACATATTATTCAACTACTTACTAATTATTTGCTGATTTTGAAATAAAAAATAAACTAAAACTTACTGTTTTTTTAAATTATTTAATGTTGCATATTTTGACATTTTTCATGCTTATTTCAATATTTTTGTGATGCATATAATCCGGTTTCTAATTGTAATTATACCTGCATTGGTGTAAAGTTGAGTGAGGACGTTAGTGGAAGAATCCGGGAAGTAGACCAAGGAGTCAGGCAAGGGACAGAAAATTGGCAGAACCTTTTAAAATACCATTTTATGATCAATGCCATCCCACTTGACACAATGCTCTTTACAGACGACCAGGTGGTTCTAGCAAATTCAGAGGCAAATTTGCAAGTCATAGTTTTTATTTCATACTGAGTCAGTACAACTTAGAAATATCTACTAACAAAACAAATGTTTGAGGCGTCATAAGCGAGGAACCCTAGATATAGGTGCGAACAAAGATAGTCATTAATAATGAAATATTGGAACGGGTAATAACATTTAATTATCTGGGCTGTGCTTTGTCCTTCTTTTAATCAGATGATGTAGATAATAAGCTGCATAAATTTCAGATGCTGCTGGGTACCACCCAAAGAACGTTGGTCGATAAAATAAAAAAGGAAACAATAATTAAATTCCATAAAACCATAGCTGTACCGATATTTTTGTTTGGATCTGAGACGTGGATTTTTACCTCGCATCAAAATCGTAGAATTGAAGCTACGGAAAAGAATTTTCTACGTAGATTATTGCGAATTTTATTGAAAGAATATATCAGAATACTATACGACAACAGTTGGGAGTTGGCAGTGTTGAAAATATGATTGCAAATTATAGGCAAGAGTTGAAGAGTCATTTAGATAGGATGGATGGTACCAGAATTGCAAAGATTATCTAGGACTACCGAGCAAGTTGGTAAGAGAAAGAAAACACGGCATAGGGGGAGATGGAGGGAACAAATGAAATACGAAATTCGAGTTTTTGGCAATGGAAGAGGCTGAATGACCTACCCATAACGTCCATGATGATGATAAAATAGGGTATTAATTTATTTTGAAATTACTAGTGAAGAAGTAAGCAGTCCAGCTATTTGAACATTGAAGAATCAGTTATCGGATAATCGTCGTTCACTCGAACGATATTTATCCTAATATTTCACGATAATTTGAATTAAATGGTTTATTATTGTAAAATATATTATCGAAGCTCATCACGAAACATTGAATTCTATGTATTCGTACCTATTTTCTTTTTTAAGACCCTCTTTCTTTATTTCGTATAAGACTTCTTTTAAGTAAGCTTATTTGTAAACCTTGAATTTCAAAATATCTTGACATCACAAAAATTACTGATTTTTCTGTTTAATCCGTTACATGTGAAGTGTTACTCGCTCAGCTATAACTGTTTGATACTTATCTTATTAAAACCAGCTAAACACTTCTGAAGTTACCAAGAAGATAAAAATTATTGCATTACGATAAAGAAAAAACAATTTATTTGAAATACATGAGACAATATTTAAACAAAACTAGCCATCGTAAATATTGTGCAGTAGTTCCAGTCATGTTGTCTTAAATGATAATTCAACCTGCAGGTTACATATTCAGGTTGAAACAAACTTCTAACTTAGTACTACTTACACAAACCTGACATTCAGTAATATTAGAAATCCAGTTCAATGACAATTAAATTCTATGATGAGGAATGAATTAGCAGAATTGTTTGTTAAATCTCATCCTTTGTAATAGTAAATGTCACTAGTATTTATAGTTAGGTAACACCAATATTCAATTTACATTAATTGCAAATTAACATGTATAATAAGAAGGGTTTATCCAAAATTTAATTATATTTTTTTGCCCTCTCCCTATAAATTATAAAAAAAAACAATATTATTCAAATTAATGAAAAATTTCTTAAAACAGATATTTTGTTTTTATGAATGAGATTAAATAGTGTAAACAAAGTTGTTTTATGTCCATTTTAACTGAAAATGAAACCTTATATAAAATGGAATCCTTCAACCACTACGCAGACTTTAATGTAAAATAAAAATAACCTCTTTTCGATTGGATTAACGCCAAAGAAATATTTCCCCCTAAAAGAGGGGAAAAAGCAATATGTAATAAATAAATAAAACAGATTATATATATATATTTATAAATAAAACATTTTAAAAAAGGCAGAGCACCCTGAAAGAAGGATTTTATTTGGACGATAGAAGCAATAATACTAAAAGCAGCTGCCGTAGAACACTAAGAAGGAGTGCGATGAAGAATAACGGGCAAAAAAGAGGATATGAGGAAGGAAAAAAGTAAAGTAAGAGGAAATAGTGTGAACTCCACGAAGTCTAAGTAAAAAGTTCACTTACTTATTAATTCACTAAATCTTTTTAACTACATCAGTAATTCAATACCTTCCAACCCTCGTGGTTCTGTGTACAGCAACAGAGACACAACTTGACTCTACTTGACTTTATAGTCTTTCTTCTTCCTAATATTCTTAATCGTTAAAAAATACATTACGCTTAACGTATACATTTTAAAAGGAAATTGTTTTTTTCCACTGCTGTGATCTTTTATCAATTCTGTTTCATTTAATATTTCATGAAGAAAAGAATCGAATTATGAGGAAAAACCACGAAAAGAGGCAAAAAGAAACATTTTCATATAACCCTAATACTGTAATTATACTTATGGTAAATAAGTTAATTGTTTGTTATATATTATTTTATTTATACTCGTAGCTAAAAACTTGCTTTTCTTAGCCAAACCGTTATATTCAAGACGAGTTACGGCAGCTCTTTCCTCTACTGGCAACAGAAAACGTTTGTATGCAATAAGCAGGAGGCTATTAAATATTAAACAAAATAACTACTATCAAACAACACTTCTGAATGAAACCCTACACAAAGAACAAAATTGGGAGCAGATAAAAGTTTTATTTTTTGAAAATATTTACATTTCTAAAAGTTTTTGAACTTGGATTAAAGTAGTATTGAAAAGTTAATTTTATTTCTATTTATTTTATGCGTTAAATACTTTCCAAGAAATAATATTGATACCTTACTTATCTGATTTTATACAATGTTATAAGGACTGGAATTTATAAACAATAAAAAAATATTATAAAACATACGGTTTTGAAATTAATAATAACAAAACGAACTTCAAAATGATTCTCACTAAAGTAGTGAAAAGTAAATTCTTTTTCACATAAAATTGTTAATTTTATGTTTATTTTTAAACTAATTGGGTATGAAATAAAAGAGGGTTGAAACTGAAAGGGTTGAAATATTATCCTTTAAAACAACTTTAAACGTTATTAAGTTTATGTAATTTTTCATTTTACATTTGTAAGTTGTTTTTTTTTTTTTTATGAAAAGAGTTCTATTTAATTAATTTAAAAATTATAAAAATATAACTGAAACGTATGGTTTTTCCACGATCATACAGAATAACTTGTATGGTATATGAAAAATAAATGGTTACTCGTTAAGTAGCAAAATTAAAAATTTTTCATAGTTTAAGGCCTACAGTAATTAGTATCATTGGTAAAACCGGTTCAGATTATCAAGGAAATTAAAATGGTATGTAGTAATACACTTTTACACTTAGTAAAATATATTGCACTATGAGTAGTAATAAATCCTTTAAACTCAGCCTAAAATGAAATATAATTTTATTCTGAAATTATTAATTTGAGTTACCGAGTTTAAGATTTAATTTAAGAATATATTCTTAAAAATCAGTAACGAGTAGTAATTACCGACCCTTTTAATTAAAATGGTAATTTAATGATTAATTAATCATTAAAATTCTAAGAAGGTTCAGTACAAATTGTTTTAGTTTTGCTTAAGATTTTATCTCCTGCCTAATTTTTAATAGAAAGTGAAATATGTGGGATGATGTGTACTAAAATATTATTTGAACTAAAATCATTAAACACTAAAATAAAATTATTTTGAAAATAACGCTCATGGCAGGTAATCTTCACCTCATAGAATCAAGGGTATATTACAATCCTTACGCAGTTATTGTTTAATATTATTTACTATTACAAATTATACAAAATTTTCAAGTATCACCAGCCCAAAACTTTGTAACCAATGTAACAGATATCTCATTTCTAAGACAGTGCAACTCGAGAAATAAGGAGTTACATTCAAGTGAAACTCGCTTTAGTTTTAAAAAGTAAATAATAATCACTCTATCAACTTGAGAGGGCATATATAAATTGATAAATTCTGTGGCCAGTTTAATTGAATTCTAACCTATAGCAATTTTGAATTGAATTGTTCTGATCTACATCCCAAACATAAACAATTTGTTAATTATTTTACATTTGGCTACGTAAAATGCAAATTATGTTCTTAATATCCGTACTAGTTGATAAAACTCTTAATTTGTTAATATCAAGTCGTTCCGTTTACAACTTCATTCTACACTAGTGATGAAATTCCTGTATTAACAGTTTTTTGCGTCAGACCGGAAAATGACAAAGGCATGTCTAGCTGAGTGAATGAGCATAATTATATATTAGTGATTATCCTGTTCGATCTAAATATTCTATTTTAATTTAATTTAATCTATTACTCATTTAACTTTAATTCTGTTGTCGGATAGAGAAAATGAGTCGAACTTTTTATTTATTTGAAATATATTCTTCACTCAACTTCATGTAAGCTAATTGAAACAGGTGTATGATTCATTACTGGAAGAAGGTTAGTGAATCACTCCATTTCAATACGTAACTGATCTCTTAGTTTTTGATAAGAGATCTGATCTCACGCGTACAGTTCTTTTGTTGTAAGTAATTCAAGAAAATTTTTATCTCAGATTGTTTATTTCTAGATCTTATTAAAGGTACCTTACTTCATAAAGTTTATTCAACGAAGCGTGATAAAGTAAGTTTTTAGGGAAAATATGCTGAACAATAAAAAAAAAATTAGTCTGTATTAACTCTTAAACTTTTTACTTTTTCTTGCAAGTTTTAACTAGGATGAAATAAATTTCAAAACACACAGTTACTGATACTTTTTTATTCAATGTGCACGAATCTAAGTTCTAGTAATAGGAAATGGTACGTAAAGATATCAAAAATGATTTGCTCACTGAGCCAATTCTCCCACCCTAAGTTCATATCGAACCGTGTCTGCATAGTGTAAGAGATACGCAGTTAAGGTAATAAATATTCCCTCTGACAATTTGAGCGTCTTAAATGCGGACGAGAAATTTCAGCCATCTTGCTTAATTGCCACCGCATTGTAGACGAATAAATTTCAGTATAATCCAAATATGTTACTGCTGCGAGCGATATCCTTTTCCTCTTACCCACATTTCCTCTTGCATCTCTTTTATCACACCCTAATTTTCTTGTAGTGGCTTTGCATATCATTATTAAAAAGCAGTACAAAAATTAAAGTTTTTTTTTCATGACTGTTCAAACTATTTAATTGAATCATAAAAAGCAAATGTAAATATTTTATGTTGCTGTGAAATGAAATTAATTATTAAGTTATAAAATGTTTTCACACAAAATAAAAGAGAGAAGAAAATAATATTATATTGTATTAAATTTGTATTATATAAATGAGTATTATTTAATTATTAATGAGAAGTAGTAAGAAATCTATAATATTATTAATTTTTAGAAAAAGTTAAATTGTTTTAACTGTTACAATGAGTTTTTATGATGCGTTTTCAAATATTATTATTTTAACTCACTATAATTTCTAAAAAATAATCATATAATAGCAAATAAAAATAATCCTATAGCACCCACAATTTGAAATGTGGTGCTATACGAGAATGTTAAAAATCAGATGGGTGGATAAAGTGTCAAATGAAGAGGTATTGCGGCAAATAGATGAAGAAAGAAGCATTTGGAAAAATACAGTTAAAAGAAGAGACAGACTTATAGGCCACATACTAAGGCATCCTGGAATAGTCGCTTTAATATTGGAAGGACAGGTAGAAGGGAAAAATTGTGTAGGCAGGCCACGTTAGGAATATGTAAAACAAATTGTTGGGGATGTAGGATGTAGAGGATATATTGAAATGAAACGACTAGCACTAGATAGGGAATCTTGGAGAGCTGCATCAAACCAGTCAAATGACTGAAGACAAAAAAAAATCATATAATTGCATAAAAATCAAAAGCTTAAAACATAGATAAATTGGTAAACTAATTAAAGTAATTTCCTGGTTTATTTTCTAGCTTATGTTATCCTTTGTTTCATTCCCTGAAAAAAATGATTGTTAAAGAAGTGTACCGCTAAATAAATACAATCGATTTAAAATTTAATATTACAGAAACGCATAGATGTCAAATAATAAACTTAAAATTGAAATTTAAAGAGAGTTAAATATGTGTGTAAAAAATCCTATGAATGTAAACGTAAGAAATTCAATATTTATTATACATTAACATTCTTCTTTTTATCGAGCCAGATAGATATCTTAAAAATGCTTTCCTTACAAGCAGTGGTTTCTAAACCGAGCATTGCTTTTAGGTGGCTGATTAAATTTGTTCGATTTTTCTGTGAATTTTTTCTTCGTGAAATCACTGCCAATTTAAGGGTTAGAAAGTTGAATACTGTTTGAGTTTAAACAGATATATGTTAAAATTTAACAAGACAAACTATAAAATATTTTTTAAATCTTTTTTGTTATTTTCATTCTAGTCGATTTTATTAGTTTTTGAAATTTTATTTAATTATTATCTAATTTTTTAAAGATAAGATAAATTATTTTTATGCTGTTGAAATAAGGAAAAAAAATTTATTATTTTAGGATACAAAATATACAAATACTCAAGAGGCATAATATTTATTCACTTGTAACGAAAATGTTTTCTTCGAAAAGATATTTACCATTTTAATATGTGTATGTGTATATCATACACTATGATCTCATAGTTAGGTAAAATGCTGACAACCTTTTTTGAGAGTAATAATAAAACCACCAAACTTAATATATAAAATGTATTATGATGATTACATATACAACCAAATTATTCAAGAATTAATTAATGATAAAATCTTTTTTTTTTACAATTTTTTTCAATATATTAGATGTATAAAAGCTCTTATAATATGAGGAGGAGTTTGTTTATTTATTATCTTTGTTAATTAATGTTACGCTATTTCTCATTTGTTGAATGACCGATCACAATTAATAGACGAGGTGTTAGAGAATGGTATTCACATGATAGAACTTAAATTAGGAATTTGGGAAGGGTTTCACTCTGAGTTATCAGAAATGTTTTGAACTGTTAAAATGTATACGTGTGTTTGTACGAGTAAGAGAGGATTATGTGGGTTACCGCAGAATCCATCAAGGCTCTTTGACTTCCAAACAGGTAGACCACTATAGTAGATAAGAGAGGCTGGTTGATTCATCTTGTAGAAACAAGTTCTTGGATGCGGTCACCGTAGAGTAGCGTACCGTACTCTAACATTCACTCAGTATTTAGTCAAATGAAACACCAGCGACCATGACGAAAGTGAATCCTATACTCTTCGTGTTTCTATGAAGTAGAATAATTATCAATTTACCAACTAATCAATCGTTGTTTGAGAGACTGTTTTATTTGTCTTCTTTTGAATTTTATATAGAACAAAACAAAAGTGATAAGTTGATAACAGTCTGAAATCTGTTGATCTTATAGGAAAATAATTTCTGTTGTTATATTCTGTAATAACCAAAAATAATTTTGGATCTGATGGTCCAAATATCGGAGATAAAGTATAATATTTTCGTGCAGCTATAATGAATAAACTAAATTTCATTCTAGTTATTAGAATTAAACAGGAAAATTAAGTAACAAATTTAAGTATTAGTTATCAAAGATTAAGTTTAAATTTCCTTACCATTAAGAAAGGAAAATATTATGAGAAGTTAATTAGAAAAAAAAAATAATTTTTGTAAGTTCATAAGATTTAAAAAAAAAAATATTTTAATGAATAACTGGAAACATATAATCACCCAAAAAATAAGAAATATAATTAAACAAGGTCTACCGTATTTATTACTATTTTTTTTTTTTTTTATATGAATTTTTACGGGCATCGACTGCTAAGGTCATTGCCCTCGTCACAATCTTTAAAAGAAATTACTATCACCAACTGGATCGTCATATGTAAGGGTGTAAAGGGCCCATACATTTTATTTAAAAACACAAACTACACAAAACATTAAGACACAAAAGACAAGTACAACACACAACACTTACGGGCTGTAAAGAGCTCCGATATTAAAATTTGAGATAAGGTTCTCAAAAGACCATGAAATTAAAAATTCAACCCATCATTCCACATCCTTCTTTCTTTCTTCTACGAGTCTCGTTTATAGTTTGTTTAAGCACCCTTGGGGCGACCAGAACCGCCGTTGAGCAGTACATCAGTCGCGCCAGGGTGCCGTGGCAGTTGAATCCTTCTTATAAACAGGCTACAGGCATGCACCGCGCACACCCATAGCCTTGCGCCCTCAATCCACCCTTGAGGGTCCCCCATGCCATCATCGGACACACCCCGACTCACTGCTCTTGAGTGCAGTTAAGCCAAAATGGCCTAGGCAAGAGGGCTACCTCCCGTCACTATACGTGCCACGCTTCGAGACTCCCATACATATAAAATTTCCATCTTAAAGATTCTCTCACAGCTTTAAAATTTTCAAACTTTTACAGACTTCTAAGAAGTCCACTGGCGTGCAAAAAGGCAACTATTTTTTGTTCATCCAAATCAGCAGTAATGTCATTTTTTAGACGGAACCTCTTTCTGAGGTCCTCATATATGGTACACTCTTCTATTAGATGCTTGATTGTCAGTGTTTTATTACAAACACCGCACATTGGTCTCACTTCTCCGGTTAACAAATATGAATTTGTTAATTGCGTGTGACCGATTCTAAGTCTAGTAACCGCTACTTGTTCACGGTGAATCAACTTAAAGTCGCTTTTCCATTTATATGGAGAAGTTTTTACTGAGTTTATTTTTGTATTTAAACTCCTCCATTCAGCATTCCACTTATTTTTTACTATGTTTGTTAGACGGTTTTTAACATCTGCCACTCTTACAGGAATTGCATTCAAATCTTCGTAGACTGTTGCTTTACTATTATTAAAATTATTATTATTATTATTATTATTAATTCTTCAATCACGGATAATACCGGATGGAATGAAATTAACGCACATAAACCTTTGCACAATTCAGGTGGAAAGCACAAACTAGAAAATTATAGGCAGTCTTTTCAAAAATCATTGACCCCTTTGTAAATGCGAACTGCTCGATGATTGTACTACTAATTGGATTTTTGCTGAATCTCAACACGGCTTTATTGCTGGTAGATTGACAACTCAAGTTCTGGAAAAAATTACATTCAAGATAAACGTACAACTTGATAATGATAATTGTGTAACGGCAGTTCTAACAGACCTTTCTAGTGTTTGACACTGTTCAGTATGATGCTATTAAAAAATATAGTAGCTATTTGTGTTGGTGAAAAGTTATTATAGTGGTTTTAAAATTATTTTTCAATAAACTAGTAGATGTTAAAATATGAGTTACGGTTGGCGGTTCAATGAAGCAACGTTTTGGCGTGGTCCAGTGTTCAATTCTTGGCCCGATTCTCTTTGTACGTTAATGATACATGTGAGCTGAATCTGAGAAGTTCACTGTTTATGTGCAGCAACAAATAATTTGGAAATTGATTTACAAAAATATAAAAGAATGAATTATGATTCAGAGAAACGACTACATATTTCAATATGCAACGATATTTCACGAGTTATGGGAAGTCAACAGCCATGTTTTTTGCTCCTTCATTTTTAAATGAACTGCCGATAAATTTGAGAACTATAAATGGTTTTAACAGATTGAAGACTGAACCGAGACATCACTTTCTGGCACTACCCTAACCTTTCACTAATTTTTGGTTCCATCTGTCAGAAAATAGAGTTGTGATTTCTATTCAATTCGTTTATAGTCATGTTCATTTTAGACATTAAAATTAAAAATATTTTCCATGTCAAAATATTTTTATAACATAAGAGAAATTTTATTCCAATAAGAAAATATGTAAAAATGACTTAATATATAATTGTATATTATAAAATACTGTATATTAATTAATATTATAGATTAAATATAAATAACTTTCTGTATGTAATTGCTCAAAAAAGCTTACTCTAGCTTAGACGAAATTTTATCCTGATTTTAATACGACTCAATAAATAAAAAACTAAACTAATTATTTTTTATTTTTTTTATACGGCACTGACTTCTATGGTCATTAGCCCTCGTCACAGGCTTTAAATTCGAAATGATTGGCTAGTAACTCTGCAATTTTGTTTAGATTATCTCTAACGTCATATTCGTACTGAAGGCAAGTTACGGAAGAAAAGTTAACGCCCGCAAATAGCCTTCACTTTCAGCCGTCTGATGCAATCGTTTTTCTGTTAACAGATAACACGTATTGCTGCCAGAAGCGTTTTTTATTATCCATCATAAGTCTTTTTCCATAAGCCCTGTATTTTTTTAAAGGCAATTAAATTTTCTAATATTGGTCTTAAAAGCGTTTTACGCATTTTTTTTTATTTAATAGCTTCAATTATTTTATAGTTCCACCACGGAACGGGTGGCTTCTTGAGTTTCCTGGATGTTCTGGGAATATATCGTGATGTCGTGTCAAATATGGTGTTAGTTGTAGCATCGTCATCGGTTTCGATGACTGCAGTATTTTCAGGGTGTATCGTGCTAACTGTGAAGCTCGTCCAATCTGCCTTATTAAATATCCACCTTTTGAAGATGGGATATGTTTTCCTTGTAGCGTCAGTTACAATTTGCACAGGGAAATGATCACTTCCATGCAGATCAACCAAAACTTGGAAAGTGTACCTATGTGCTATCGACGCACTTATAAGTGCTAAATCTATACAGGACGTCGATCAACCTCTGGCATTAAAAAAAGTCTTGAACCATCATTTAAGATAATAAGATCAGAATTTAATAGGAATTTTCCCAATTCTCTTCCATGGGAATCTACTCGATCCGATCCTCAAAGAGAATTGTGTGCATTAAAGTCTCAGACTAGAAGTATGAGTGGATGAAAGGTGAAACTGAGCAATTAATGGTGTTATGTCATCCTTCCAATCAAAATTCGGTAAGTATATGCTGCAGATAGTGGTATGCAGAGGACGCTTCATTCTGATTGCAACCGCTTGTAGGTTTGTGTTTAGAACAACCGCTTCGGTGGTAGCTCTAGTCGATGTTAATATAGCTACTCCACCTCTAACTTTTATATTTGGCGGTCGATCTCTTATATTTGGCCGGTAGAAATGTGTTTCTTGGAGGCATATATAAATCAGGTCTATATCATGTACCAAGAGTTAGAGCTCATGAATGTTTCACAAATATCCATATATGTTCCATTTAAGAATCGACACGCTAATTTTTTGAATTATTTAATCTCTGGGTTTGCTTTTCAGCCATCCTTTTTTCGTATTCTTTTCCATTTTTCAAACAGCTTCTTTTTCGGTAAGTATGTCATCGCCCGTGTAACTCCCGGCCTCCAAATCGTAGACCCAAAACTGCGGACGACGACCAGCATAGATCGGCGCCGGGTTTATTCGCCGATTGAGAGGCAGGAACCTGGAAGATCCCCGCAACAGGAGTCGCATCAGTCACCGCCTCAGGCAAGGAGAATCAGTCCCCCTCTGTGTGGTATTAACTCTCCGTATTTTGGTGACCACCTCAGTTTTAGAAGGCTTGGAAGTTTCTATAGAAGACTCCGAAGCAATCATCTTTAACCATCATCTAAACTGTTGTGCACACTCACTGGAACATCTGGTTTTGCAGCTGTCATCTCTGGTCATATGTGCTTTTCTCATTATCGACTTATTATCTGGAGGGTGTATCTTTATTAAAGGTTTTGTAACCCTTGTGAGTGAGAGACTTCGTTCTATTATCAATTATTCTCTCAATCATAGAAGCCAATGTGAGCGCAAGTTTGTTGAGAAGCTGGTCTGTAACACAGCAGTTGAAGCAAGAATTGCAGCCGCAGTCTGAGCATAAGTTGTTGTTACTCAAAGTTAGTTGTTGTACAAAGCCGTAGTAGTGGATCGTTGATGTTATTGATCCGGACATGGAAATAGATTTACTTTTGGGGATGATTATTATTATTATTATCATTTTAATGTTTTAAAATAGATTCATCTTATTTACGTTGTTATTATTTGTGTATACGTTAAGTAATCTGTACTGAATTGTTTTGTATTAAATGTACAATATACAAAAGCTACAGTAGCTGTCGTTCAAAAATCATTGTTATCAGTAAAAATTATAATTACTTCTATTAAAATCATATTGTATTTTGATAACTATTATTATTCCCCTTTTTAAAACATTATTATAATTTAAAAAAAGGAACGGGGAAAAAATTGTAAATTTTTTAAAAATTATTTTTAAACAACATATGGGAAATTGTGATAGAATAGTTTGACTACTGTTACGGATAACTATGAAAAACCATACCTGCAATTGTGACAGTTTTATGGGCTATTACATTGTACTGAAAAATATCTTGTTAATATTTTACGATGGAAATATAATTTTAATCAAAGTGTAATAAGATAAGGCCCATAGATTATAATTAATATAAAAAGTACGTGAAAAAGTAAATTTGTATAATTAAACTTTCTGTTGTTTATTATAAAGTATTTAATGTGATTAATGCACAGTTCATTTTCTCATTCATTTTTTTAAGTAAAATAATATATTTGACATGTATATATATATATATATATATATATATATATTAGAAATTTAAATCTTTTTGTTTGATTTGAGTGCATTAATTACATTTTTAGTTTGAAATAGCCATCATGCGATAACTATAACAAAAATGAAAAGTTATTTATTATAGTAATATTGTTTCTACCTTGATTTACCTAACGGAATGTGTATAATTAACGATTGCCTATTTTTTTTTTTTCAAATTACAGTCAAACATTGTTTAATACATTGTTATGATTTATTTTTGGATGTCATTTAATATAATATGTAAAAATTATATTTACGTTTTGAATTATTATTATTATATTATACATAGATTCATTTTATTTACTTTTATTGTTACTTGTGTATATGTTAACTTGCTGATATTGTTTTTTGTATATGTTATGAGTACATAAGTATTTTGTGTTGAATGTACAATACCACGGCATATGTAGCTGTTCAACTGTACAAAAATAAAATGAAATAAATAAAAAAATAAATTATACTTGTTATCTAAAATACACCACAGCTTCAGGCTGTACTGCAGAAATCGAAATTATTTGCGGTAAATGTACTTTTGCTAATCAAAACGCTACGGCTATAATAATTATTTTATTATTTAACTCTATTTATTTATTATTTATACTTACAGAAAGCACATTCAGAAAAAATACAATTATTTCATTTGTTTTTCTTACACCACACACCTCACAGTGTAAGAGTTATTTGCGCTTAATTCATCACAAATAAGATAAATGATATATATGATAAATTAAGAAAAAACATATTTATGATTCAAGAAAAAATCAATTACTTAAGCCAACAGATTATTTTCATCTACATCTGACATTTTTTATGGACAGTTGCTGAAATATGAATAATATATCTGTTCCTTACGAACCAAAAATTAGTTACTTAACATATCGTAGTTATTAATTTTCAGCCAGCTGATGATAATTTGATTCGCGAACAGAAAGGTTATTCGGTTGACTATTCGAGTTATTAACTGCAAATAATTACTTCATGTGTAAATTTTCTTGGCCTTATTTCATGATAGTTTTGTGTTACTAAAACACGCAGTAAGTATTCAAACACTCTGAAAAACAAAGTTTTTGAAATATACTATTCTCAATTTAAAGGAAAAGTAGTAAAATAATTCATAATACAGCGATTAGATTCTTTTCAATGCGGTATGAAAGAAACAGAAGAGGTACTTATAACTCCAGTAATTTTTAATAACGTTGAACTCATTTTTTCTTGCATGGTATTATCCTAGTGAAGAGGGATCTAGAGTGGGTAACAGTTACAGTCAAGACAACTTTAAGAAAAGAGGATTCTTCTGTTAAAATGATTCCCTTTGCTTTACGTTCTAAGTGCCCTTTAAGAAAACTGTGAAGGCGTTTCAAAGAATGTTTCTTATCTTTAAAAGGCTACGCTAGAGGAAATCTCTTTTGATTATAGAAGCACTGCATGTATGAGAACATTATTCGTTATATCAATGTTATATTTGTTACCGATAGACTTGGGTTAAAGAAAGAATTCTTTTATTTCATATTCATAAAAATATAATGAGAGTTAATCAAATTTTACGATTAAAAGTGTACTTTACAAATACATTGTGATGTTGAAAATTAGGATTATGTTACCTAATAACCTACAAACCAAATGTAAAGTAATATAAGTAATATAGAGAAATATTACCTTCATAGAAGTTAATTTTTTTTACATTTAAATTAAAAGTATATGATATTTATTTTCTACAGATAGAGAGAGATATCTGTTTAATTTTTTTTTTTTAACAACTCTGAAATGATGCATCCAAACACTCTGCACAATCTATATTGTGTTCATAAAGACAGCTCCTGGGCCACCCAAGCGTTATTGTCGCAATAGGCAGCCCAAAACCAACAAGCTTGAAAAAAACTTTGAATTAAAAACAAATAACAGAATTATAAAATACATAAGTTCACCAGACATAAGTTAATCAGAAAAATATAAGACCAGTAAAGACATAAGTTAAGCAGAAAATTGACACTCGTATAATAGAATGAAAACAATACTAATACAGATTTAGGGAAAATAATTTTTTTGGAAAAAAAATTTACGTTTTTAACGAGATAAGGACAACGAACGAACTTACAAACTAAAACTAGTAGCTACTGTTTTCAGAGATAATGTAATATATTTTAAAATACTAAACAAAATTAGTACAATAAAAAAAATATTTTTGAACTAATAAATAGTAAAAAAAATGTTATTTTCTAGATTCAAGTAAACGAAATATATTTTTTGGGTTGTGTTTTTTTTTTGCTTTCTAGTTCAGGCGATTTTTCCGCTCCTAAATTTACCGCCGTAGGCCGTAGCCTGTCTTGCCTACCGCCTAGAGCCGGCCCTGACAGCTCTCAGGACAGCTTCTAGAACTCTCTAGTTCTTAATACGACTTATTTTCCGGTTTTATTTCCCAAACGATTCCACTCGGTAACCTATTTCAAATAAGTAACGATTTTCAATAAGGTAGAAAAACGTTCTATTTTATTTTCTTTAGAAAAAGAAAATTTAGATTATTTTACTTTAATTCTAAATAATACTCAACATCTGTACTTCAGTACGAAAGGAGAAAAAATCCTTTGAGGTAGTGAAATAGGTTCTGATCATTTTTTAATTGTTTGATAAGTCTGATCTACTACAAGAGAAATACCACATATCAAATATCACATATCAAAGAATATCGCAAAACCACCCATAACTGAGATTTTGTTTGAAAAGTATTAATTTTTTTTTTACTGTGGTTGAAATTAATTTCACGGGAAACAAAGTATAACAATTTAGCTAAGTGTTATAGAATTAAATTCTATTATCATTGGAAAATATTAGAAAGAGATTGTTGTATTTCATTTACATTTATACCCTTTCAAAATTTATTACTCATTGTAAAGCTTTTATGGAACTATTTGGGGGAAGAATATTTTGGGAAGCATAAATTATTAAAGGTAACATCAATAGTAGTTCAAAAGATAATTTACATAATAACGGTAGTCTTATTGGTAGGCGGAAAGATTTCGCCGACTAAGCAAAAAAAATGAAGCGGTAAATAATAAAGAAAATTGAATTCGAAAAATACTTTTTCATTGTAAACAAAGAACAATGTAGAATTGCGATTGTTCGTTCAGGGAAAAATATGCGTTACATTAATTAATTTTTACAGAATAAGATTACTGGCTCAACTATGAATTATATATTTAAATAATAGTAATATAAATTAATAATGGTAAAATAATAAGCAAAATAATAATAATGATTATAATAATAAGCTGTAAAAAATAAAAAAAAATTTTCTGTTGGCATTAGCATAATGCTCTCTCAAAACGAATTAATTGTTGAAGGTATTGTGCATACAAAAACTCCGTAACCTGCATAGTAGACTAAATAGATGTGATGTTTTGAATAACACTCAGTAAGATTTATTCTATCGTATCTTTACAGTAGAAATAAACGATCTGGTTTCATAAAAACTTAATTATACATTTTAGAACATTCTGTCCTGTCGACGGTTAACTTTGACGGTTAACAGATTATCAAAGAGATTCATATAGTTAGAAAAAGAGAGAAAGCTATTAAATTTCAGATCTTCTTTATGAGTAGAGTAAATGCTTCTTTTAAGGAAATCAAGCTTGTTGTTTTCCTATACAATTCTTAAACTCATACTAGATGAGAGAAACATCAATTCGGCGGGTGATACTTACATTCGGCTAAATTATTGATGGCTATTTTATTGATGACTATCGTAAATCGAGAAGATCGATGAGGAGATCTGGAGAAGCGGTTGCAAAATCGTTACTAATAAATTTGGTAGGCATCTTTTCACACACGACAGAACTACTCTATTGAATTGCCGACAGGCTCTCTTTCCTAGATGCAGTGAGACGGAGCGCGAGGAATTAGCTGCCGGTGATAATCCACTCGTCACAAAAATAGAGCTCATGGTGGACAGTTGTAATATCAAGCGAGGTAGAGACTTGGCTTGTAGGCATGCCTTAGGCGGCGATCGAGCTTGTTGTAAAATTCGCCGCATGGAGCGAGGTTGATGCATTCAACTATGCCATCACCCGGTAATGGTTCCCAAGTTCATCCAGATTGTGCTTCTCAAGAAGGAGAATAAGCAGGGCAGCGAACCAGCTTGCTTTGGGCCGACTTAATTGTTCAGTTACATGAGTAAACGTTTTGAAAGAGTGCTAGTTAATAGACTCAACCAACACCTAGAGGCCACTCGCGGTCTTAGCAACCTCCAATTTGGCTTCCGTAAGGGCAGGTCAACTGTAGATGCCATATCTAGAGTTACAACCAACGCCCGGGAGGCCAGATCTGAAGGCATACGCGGTGATCCTGTTTGATGTAAAAAGCGCTTTCAACAGTGTACCGTTGGGTACAATATTCCTGGCACTGAAAAGTCGTGGTGTCAGTACATGCCTAAGGAAGATAATCCAGCGTTACCTCTCCCGAAGATTGGTGACGAGTATTTCCACCGAAGGAGAAGCACGGATTAGGATGAGTTGTGGTGTTCCACAGGGTTCAGTGTTTGGGAAACACTAAAGTATATCGCGTATAACGAAGTCCTGTCCATCACGTAGGGGCATCCCTAACCGGGTTGACCGACCACTTGGCACTCGTGGTGACGTTGAAGTCGGATCGAGCGATAATGGAGACTGATAACGAGGCAATAAACATTATTTTTTCGTGCCTGCACAGAATCGGGCTTCAGCTTTCCCTGGAGAAGACCCAAGTGATCGAAGTCTCGGGTACGCATAAGATGACTTCTATTTCATTTAGGGTTGGTACCAGTGTAGTCCATCCTACCCCTACAGTGAAACACCTCAGGGTGTGTATAGATAAGAATACCATTTTCCAGGGACACGTAGAAGAAGTGTCGGTTAAAACCGAAAAACGGGCTGCCACGCTAGGTCAGATAATGACCAAATATGGGGTCCTCGCAAATCAAACGGGAGGGTCCTCTCTCACGTGGTGCTCTCGAAAATATGAATGAACTCCCAGTCTGGTCCATGACGCTGCAGAGGGACTGATCCGGTGCAATTCGTAGCAGGGTGCACAGGGTTATCTCTCTCCGGGTATGCTGTGATTCCAGAACCATCTCAGGTGAGGCCGCCAGCGTAGTGGCTGCACTTGGGTTCTTATATCTCCTTATTTGTATGAGTGAGGAGATATAGAGGGGAGTATGTAAGATGTTTGCGGATCCATTGTTTGCAGTTGGCAGGAAAGGTGGAATCAGTCAACAAAAGGCAAATGAACCTACAGACTAATCTCAGACCCCCAGAAATGGCTTCCCAAAAACACGGGGAACTATAGTGTACGAGTTTACCAAGTTCCTTATCTATCAAGAATGTATCAAAGCATACTTGTGAGTGCAGACGCTGAGATCCTCCGCGGATTGCGATTTCTGCCGGAAGAAGGACACGGAACACAAGGTGTTCATTTTCAATCGGTTTCTGCAGCATAAGGTGAAAATTCGGCCTGCTTAAACTCAGAGAACATTATTGGGGCTTGCTTCAGAACAAAGAATCGTGGCACACGGTGTCCACGACGCGTGATACGATGCTCGTTAAGATCATTCAACCGAAGTTAGCGGAAGTTGTCCAGATGTGAATAACTGCCACCGAGCCTCTCTTAGGGCGGTTTCCCAGCCCCAAGAGGTCGAAGTTATAAAAAAAACGCCGGATCCCCACATTTTTGAGGCGTGGGGCCAGCAATGGAGTCGCGGATGGAAACAAGACTTACGGAGTCCACTAACTCGAAAATATTGTTATCACGGACTTGAGAAATTTTTCAATAATTTTAAAATCAGCTGTTTAGCGGAGGGAAAATTTTAATTTATTTTCCCTGCAGCAGAGTGACACTGGTTTACTTTTTTTAATTTTGTTTTTTGATTGTTTTTACTTAATTGTGGTTAATTTGAAGTGTTCGACATCAAATATTTTAACATGAGGGACCCTGGTTCAGGTAAGATGAATAAAAATCATGGTGGCTCGTCTAGAAATGTTAAGAAAGGCAGCGCACTGGCGCGAAAGGTTAAGGATGGAAGTTTGAATCAGAAATCTTCTAATGCTGATGTGAAAATCCATAAAGTGCTGAGGAAAGGCTTTCGTGGAAAATGGATCCTGTCTAGTTTGGATGTAGATAAAAAGGAGTCGACGAGCCCACCATGCGAAGATTCTGAGGAAAAATGGATCTGCTACTAGTAAGCGGGCCATTGTAAAAACAAGGGCTACTGATCATGGAGTGTAATGGGCGGGAGGGGCCGTCAACTGCACCAGCCAACCCGACTAGTTCTCCCATAAAGAAGAGGAAAGACAGTATTGGTTCTACAACCAATAATAAGATGCAGGTTGGGAAGAAAGCTTGCTGCTGTTGCATGCAATCGATGATCTTTCGAGCTGTGCCAACGAGCAGATTCCGGCTAAGACGCTTGGCAGGCTGGCCCAGAAATTGCGATTCCTGGTACAAAAATTTGTTGATCTCAGTCAGGAACTGGTCAGTGGTTGTGCTTAAAAGTGTAACAGGAGGTTCAAACATCCAAAGTTACCCGTGAAGTGGTTGAGCGTCTCCTTGAATCCGGTGATATTAACTACTTGGCTGGGGTGATCAGCTGTCGTTGGGGAAGATATGGAGGGATGTTATATTTACTTCCTCATTGGTCTATAGCTAAACAGAGCTCTTATGGCACCATGGTATGCGTCCATGCGACTGGTGTGCGTAGGATACTAAACTCGAAGTGGCACTGTACTTATGGCCTCCCACAGTATCGATATTTTTCAAAAACGACGATGAGAACTCAGATTTTTCCAAGGTATATTTTCTGGTGATTGACGATGATAATATTGATTTACTAATACACATGGTAGCGGTCCTTACTAAATTTAGTGGACGGAAGTTAGTAAACTACTCCGTTTTGCCTGAAATAACCTGTCGGCTACTGTTTCTACAAAACTTCGGAATTTTGTGCTACGAGAGAAGCTGCAACCTCCGAAGTGCTCCTTTTGCCCGTTATTGAAGTTTCTACCCTGAAGGTGATTACGCGCAGGGGCCCGAAGACAGCTGCCGTAACTGTTAGACGTGATGATATGCTGACTTAACTGTTAGACCAGCTATGCTGACTTACTTAAGCAGGTGAAAGGTGGGATTGGGGATGATTTAGCAGAGGATATACTATCAGTTTGCAAAGGCCGCGTTGAGTCCTTAGAGATCAGAGACCGGGATATTGATTGGAAGCAAGAGGACATAAAGAAGAGGCTGGGAGAAAATTTCCAAGGTGTGACGGTTGGTGACCGGAGCACAAATTACAGATTGCAATCTCTGTGTGCGAAGGACCTGGACCTTGATATGACGTGGGAGGAAGTGGAGCAGGCCATAAGGAAGTAGGTGGGCTCCGATATCCTATCCGGGCCTCTAGCCAACGTACGGGAACACTCTGCGAGCCTCTTTCCGACTCCCACAGTGGAAGTCTAAACGCCTGGCCCATAAGGCACGTGTGACAATCGGCTGGCATTCCAGCAGAATGGAGCTCATAGGTGACCATATAGATGTTGGGGCATTGGCCGCAGGGAAGCGGAGTGTCGAGGACAGGACAGATTGGCCCTTTGATTTAATTTGGGAGTCTCGGACACAAGGCCAACAACTGCATAGAAACCAGGAGATGCCTTGATTATGGCAACTTGAGACACCACACTTGAGACCAGCAATGCAACTACAAGTGTTGGAGTGCGGTCAATAGCTACGCGAAGACTGTTCTACGGGTTAAGGATATTGAGGAGCGGAGAAGAGCCTTTTACCTGGAGAGCCTCTAGTGAGGATATATTTTATGGTGTGGATCAAGACGGTGCGGCTGAACAGATGAAAACCGCCGAAGACGGAGAAGATAAGGACAGGTAAGCGAGGGGGTGAAGCGCACCCTCGGCAGAGCTGTCGCGCGTCCGCGCTTGTGTGGATGGGTAACGGTGATGATACTCAGGGAACTCTGGATCCCTCGAGCTAGAAATACCTCCCGGGTCTAAGTAATGCTTAATTGCGTGTCCGGCCTCGGGTGGGCAGTCCAATGAGATAGGAGGTTTAGTCGGTAGGGTGCAGGCATACATACGCAATTTTAACATCTTGCGGAACTTGTTAGCGAGACCGACACTCTGCCCGTAAATGGGGTCTCTCAGACTCACCGTGAAAAAAAAAAACATGGGCCCGGCATTCTTTGATTTAGTTGATAAGGGGGGTATTGTGGGTAGACCAACAACGGCGATTCCCACATTGCTATAGCGTATGAGACCACATGGTGTCTACAGAAGGTTTCTTCTCCTCCAAAAAACGTAAACAAATTAGGAGAACTAAAGAAATAAATCTATTTTCGTAGATTTAATACACGTTTGATAGAAGGAACTCGGGTATCTCAGAATAAAGTATTAAATAGTATAAAAGTATTAATTTTAAAACTTTGCTGTTATGTAAAAAAAGTAATTCTTTACAAATTTTTTGAGTTAAAAATAATAAAATTAATCATTTATTCAAATAAATTAATTAATATTATGCCAAATAATACTAAAGTTTTTTTTTTAAATGTGTAAGATTATTGTAGTTAGGTAGATAAATGATGACGTAAATAATGAAGTAATAATCAGGTAAATAATGAAGTTAAGATAAAACAAATAACTTTTTTAACATAACGAGCAAACGCGTACTGTTATCGTATCAATGGTGAAATTTCTATATGTTATATAACTGGAATTGATGGCAATACTATACGAGGTCATAAACGTTTGGTAGATTCTGTAAATAATACAGAGAAACTGGAAGAGAGATTTATAATGTCAATAACTAACAACACCTAACCAACTAAATGGTATTATTTCAATGATTTTATATTGGCGGTCAACATATCAGAAGTAAGTTTCAATACTATAGAAAAACAAGAGTCAAAATACAAAGGATGAATTAGAGGATGTACTAAAGAAGAGTGAGAAATAGGGACGTGCAGAAAAAAATGGGTTCTTAAGATAACGGAATTGTAATTATAACATTTTTAATTAAGTTTTACGTAGTTAGAAAGCTTAAGATAATAATGCTGGTTAATGCCTCTTAGTATTAATATAACTAAACTGAGTGCACGTTGTGTACTCAGGAGTGCACAAAGTGCGTAAAAAAAGATTGTTTACGAGACTGAAATTCTTGAAGTGCGTAATATCACACTGCAAACCGTAGGAGAGAGATTACAATATTTAATAAACGAATACAGAAATACATTAAAGGATTTACTTTTTTTTTTAAATATTTACAGTATTTAATAGTTTTGTAGATGTGATGATTTCAAGAAGAATGGGTTAAAACATCTGGATAAAATGAAACCATAGTTCAGTGGATCAGAGGCTCGTTAGATTCTTTTTACTCCATTTCTGTTTTGAACTTTTTAGTTTTAAGCTAATAATAACCCCTCTGTTTGCTTACAAAAACCTGACTTCATAAAGAAATTTCAAAAGCGTTAACAGAGCTTTGAAAGAAAAAAAAGAATTTTGTAAAGTTGAAAGAAGTAATTATGGTAATAGACATGTAAAGTGATACAGATAATTTAATACTGCAATTATTAAAAAAGGATATTTTAAATTGATAATGCATACAAAATATTAAATGCTTAAACATTAAACTAGTTTAATTAATGTATAGTACATAATATAATTATGTAGAAAAGAAGTGTCAGGAAAAATAAAGATTTTTTCAGTGAAAAATTAATTAAGTACAATTAAGTATATTCTGCAAACTTTGTGAAGTCTTTTTAGAGAACATGGGAAACTGAATAAGAAACATACGTTATATATTAAAATGTTATTAGAGCTCCAAAGCAATATAAAAAAATTAAAGTTTATAACAACGATGATGAAATTTTAACATCCCACTAGTTTGTTAAGACGAAAATGCATCACGGAAGCCAATATAAGTATAATGCTAAAGGTAAATCATGTATCTATTTGAAGGCTGTTGGACAATGGACAATGAAATACTAATGAGCGAATGAGATACTAATTTATCTATAAAAATCTGATAATTATCAGTTAATAGTAATCCAATAATTCTAAGTTACTTTTATTAAAATTATAGAAAAATAAAAAAATATGTGCTAGTTGTGGACGGTAGCACATGATTCAGCTTTTATATTTATTTACGTATAATTAATATTTTTAGTATAAATCAGAGAATAAAATCCACTAAATAAAATGACCGCAAATTTGATTAAAATATTGACGTTTTCTTGATTGAAAATCCCTTTATAACGTATTAATATTTAAAAATTCCAATATAAAAATTTCATTATGAAAAGTGTTGAAACGGCGTCATTTCTCATATAAATTTCCTCATAAAATGTATTATAAGAACGCCCTGGTAATATGACGTACACCTTTTTGTTATAAATGAAGTATCCAGGTCGGCAGGTTTTTTGGATCAAAATCCTTTTCTCTCTTAGTTCAGCTAGTGACATTTTTATTCCAATAACGTTTGAAAATGTTCAATATGACACCGTTTGAACATTGACAATTTACTCTGAAATCTCAGATTATAAACATGTAATACAATGCACGTAAAATTCTACTTTGTACAAAAGAAGGTATATACGTTCTTGTAAATTTTTTTTCGTAAATTTATCAATGTTCTATTTTTTAATACATCTTTCATAATTTCTTCATCTATTCTACTCAAATATAACAAATTTTAATTAATTAATGTTATTATTTCTGATAATTAATCTGATGCTTTAAACCATAGTTTAACTGAAACGAATTCAGTAGCATTTAAAAACTGTTCAGTATTGTTAATTACTGACGTTGATTTATAAGTTCAGTTTATAAGGAAAAGGTGTTAATAAACATTCATTTTTTGTTAATAATATTTTCAGTCGAATTTAATAATTACCGAATTATGAAAAATGGAAATTACCAACAAACGTAAGTTTTTGTTGGTAATTTTTTGATCTGGAAATGATCTTGGAATTTGTTTCGACAAAATTCTTTGATCTATCCACAAAAAAAATTATCTGAAAAAATTGGCAAAATGGTTTTAACATGTCACTACATTAAAAAAGAAAGGATTTAATTTTTGCCAGAAGAACGAGAATAACGATTACACTAAATACGTCAATATTATTAGGAAACATAATTATTCCACCAATTACAATATTATGGAAAACAAAATTAGGCTCAAATTAAGGCCTACAAATCTTACATAAAGTCTAAAAATAGATAGTTATTTCCTGACTATCAACTCTGTATGTAAGAGAATAAGTAGGTATACAAATTTAATAAGAAGAAATATTTTTAAATAAATATTAACTGATAAATGAACAGTGCTCACCTTAAAATTAAGGTGAAATCAAGGCCCACCTTGATCTAATGCGAACCTCTAGTACGGTCTGGATTGATAAAAACTTATTTTAAGAAAAAAAAACATTAACATGTACCTTAAGAGATATCCTCACCTATGTACAACATTTGTAATAGAGTTTAATTTTTTATAACTTGAAACTATTAAAAAAAAAATGTATAATTGAAACCAACTTCATTATTGAACAATGTAGGGTTGTACCGACCGTACAATAATGAAGCCGGTATCACTATTGACAAGTAATTTTCCTAACTTTGCAATTCCTCTTTATTAATATACTAACTCCCCGTCGTAGCTTCGCCTGCACTAATATATGGTTACTTATGTAACCCCGTAGCGGTTAATTCATTTATTTTATGTTGTATGATCAAATAAGCGGAGGTAGGTGCAGCCAGTCACACATACAATTACGGTGGCAGTGGCTGTGTTGGTTGAGCAACAGGGCAGCCCTTCGTACCTCTTAAAACATCGGAATGAAAAAACGCTAGAATGGCTTAAATATCTATCTAAAGAGTATTTGCAAGCCCAAATCTACTGAATATCTAGTTAATAATAGTCGGGAATGAGAAAATTTACAATAATTAAAATTTTTTTTTTTTACCTTTCTTCATCACCTTTCAAGCAAATTTCAAAAACCTTGAAATTGGTTTACTGACATGAAGATTACACTCACCAAAAATTAAGTTAATTTTTTCATCTGTTACCGAGAATATTAAAATAGGGTTTTAAAAAAATTAAAAATTCATTTTAATACTTTTAATCTCTGAATTTCAAAAAAGTACAAATCAATTTTTAGACATTCATATTATGATTACATATACCAAAATGAGTTTGATATTTACGTCTGTTACCGAGAAATCAAAAACCAAAAAAAATAATAATTTCATTGTTACTACAGTTTAACCCATTAAACTCGGAATTTCAAAGTGGATTTTCTTAGTATGTACTTACACCGTAAGGAGAAAGTACATACAAATTTTCAGCAATTTACCTTCAGTAGTTTTTTCTGGGCGTTGCCAACCCATTTTCTAACGGTATTAAATTGATAGAACTTCCAGGTATATGATATTTTTTTGCGGTGTTTTGATTTTCTGGTAGCAGAATGTTGATATTCCGAATTACCGGTTCTGGAAAGTCCAGAGCTGGAAAATCTGCAGGATTAGAGAAATCAAAAATTCTGGAGGATAATGGACTGGATCTTTAGTATTGATTACAGAATCTACAGATTCCTTGCTTTGCCCTTCAACATTTTCTAAAATCATACTATTAATCTCAAATGCAGAAATATTTCGAGGATTTGTGCTAGATATTGCGCATAAAAAATAGAACAGTTTTTGTGAAAGCTTACTAATCTTTAGATAAATATTTTAAATGAGATCATCCGTTGTATGCACAACGGTACCGATGATTTCATCGACAAAAATGTAACCATCATTGTGAGGAAGAGACCCATTTTCAATGTTTACTAGTTGTAAGGGAAAGTTAGCATAACCACCTCCAAAATAAACGCATCATTATTATTCTTAATGGTAAGAATAAATTTTCATAAGGGTGATGATTTAAGGCATGCCCGAACAACATCAGCCCTAGTTCTCGTGATGACAGGCGCCATTTGCCGAAAGTCTCTAGCAAACACAAAAGTTATACCACCCATTAATTTATTGTACGATCTAATTATCTTGAAGAGTTCGATCAGTGGCTTCAATATGAGCTCTTTGACTGATTTGCATTTATCCCACACTATAAATTTATCATATTGCAAAACATTTGTCCAATTGCACCATTTTTACGAATAGAACCAACAAATTCGTGCCCACGTGCAAAATTTAACGTTAACTTAAAAGTGGAATTTGCAGTTCTCCTGCCATTTATAAGTGAAGCAGCTATCCCTGATGATGCTACACTGATTGTTCAGGGAACTTGAGCAAGAAGCAGATTGATTAAGAAAGTTTTCCCAGTGCCTGTAGGGGCATCTTATAAAAAAATCGTTTGGTTGTTGCTAGCAACACTGTCATATCATCAAACACCTAACGCTGATCTGGTAATAATTAAGGAAGATTAATACTAACAAATTCTTTCTGTTCATAGACGTCGAAAGAAAGTCTTAACATTGTATCATAAGCATTAATAGCTTCTTGATTATCACGCGCCGGTGTTGGTAAACCGAAATCGCATAAGTATTTTCACTTAACGTAACTACAATATCTTCAATCTCAATGAGATCTGTTCAATATTTCATCTTAAATTGTAATCTCAACGTTATTGGTTTAACGTCGGATTTGATATAAAATACCTTTACAAAGATTTTTGAAATATATCCCACAATACGTTCGGTTTGGGTAGGATAACAAAAACCTAATTTGGATTTGGAAGCCGAGAGTTCCAGCGTTCAAGTCCTAGTAAAGCCAGTTATTTTTACATGGATTTGAATGCTAGATCGTGGATACCGGTGTTCTTTGGTGGTTGGGTATCAATTAACCACACATCTCAGGATTGGTCAAACTGAGAATGTACAAGACCACACTTCATTTACACTCATACATATCATCCTCATTCATCCTCTGAAGTATTATCTAAAAACGGTAGTTACCGGAGGCTAAACAGGAAAAAAAGAAGAAAAAAGAAGAAGGATAACAAAAACCTAATACAACTGCAAATATTTCTATCAATTTAGGCGACAACTAACAGATAGAATCATCAACACGCTTGTTGATGCGTCTATCTGTTAGAAGTATCTGATTGTATCTTAAAGCTTGTTGAAGCTTCTTGTACTGATTGAATTCATTTCTTTGATTTTCGATAAAAACGTTGCTTTATTTGGAACGTAAAAACAGCTTTATATGATTAGTGTAGCACACCATCAACAGTTTTCAAGGAATCAAACATGTAAGTCCTTTAACATTATGCAATAACACATGCAGATGAAAGCATTCACTTTGGATTGGATGAATTGTATATACTCTACACAGAGTAATCAGCATGTAACTTTTGTTATTACGAATAAAGGATAATCTTTCAGTGATCATTTTGCCAACATGTCAACACAATATTGATTAAATAATTTTCTGTAATAAAGTAATAAATTGTCAATGTTATCTCCAACCGTAATTTGATAAGCATAAAGTTGCATGCTGGAAAATGTTTTGTTTTGTTTATTATTATTAAGCGGAATAGTTAGATAATAACCATCTTCACTCTTAAAAAATATAAAGGGATATTGTAAAGGATCATAAGAGTGATGAAACTCAGACACACGTTGCATTTAACCGTCACGACAACGTAAGATGAAATTTTTAGGTCCTTAATCTTCATCGAACAGTAAAACAGCATCTTAATTAGTAATTTAAGCATTATAGCGACCCCTATGCTGATTCGCAGGTAAACTATCAGCATGAATTATTAATTTAAAATCTTCCGCGCTACCCAACGGGTTATTAATTAATTCCGTTTAAATTCTCTGATCAAATTATTATGCTCCATCAAAACTTGCTGGAGTGCTGTTATTAGTTCTTTCTTCAAGTTTGGAACAATATTAGTACGAAGAGAAGTTTGATTAGCATCAAAAAGGAAATAAATTTGTAGAAGTTGGTGATCGCCACCAGGTGCTGGCAATAAACTTTCAATGCGATGGTAAACTTGAATTTTAAACGTAGGCATAAAATACCCTTCTACAATTTGTTCAGCACAGAAGGAAGTCATCTGATATAAAGTGATGTATTTTCCAAATTTATCGAGAAAACATCTTGACAAAGGATGAGATTCTAAAACTAAACTGTTGATCCTGGTAGTTCATTAAGTATAGGAAGTGAATTTTCCCACCAGAACACGTGCCAGGTGCTCCATCTTTCCATTTTTGGAAAAATAATGATTGCATTTTCAATCATTGGACCAATTTGTCAATCTTTACTATAAATATAGTAATATAATATAAATGACGAACATATTGAAAAATAGATCCAAACTTTAAAGTGGCTTTCCTATTATATTATACAGCATCGTAAAATAGATTCTCACGCTCTTCCTTAGTCTCATGTAAACGCGATGTAGACACTCCCCTCGTATCTGTACATTTTCTACCAATATTACGTCTCAGCCGTTTCGTCAAGATTTTAGAAAAAGAACTCAACATATACCACCAAAATAGATAGATAAATTTGACTAATTAATTTCTTTTTCGCTGAACAAATACGGTCAAAATCATTCTCTATAAAAATTATGGTGCATGGGTTTGTTTGTTGGTCGTAGGTGCTCACAATTTTATTTTAGCTGCTATTGGCGCAGAGCGGGCCGGTGGTGGTGTGCCGGAGGCTGCACACGGCTCCCCCCACTCTATCAGCAAAGTTTTACTTTACGCTCTCTCTTTAGAAGCAGTCAGTTGTTAATTTACAGATTTTTAAATTTAATTTCTTAGCGCAGATTATTTTTAATTATATTTTATATTTGTAATTTTAATTACTTATTATTATTATTTATTAATCCTATTTATTTAATTTTAATAATAAAATAAAGGGATTATTAGCTAAAATTTAGCAGCAAAAGAAAAGGATTCTGTATTTAGCGTAAGACAGCCTTTTAACACTGCTCCTTCATGACTCTGTCCCTCTAAAAGCAGTCCGCTGTTTATTAATTTACAGATTTTTTTTTTGTCTTCAGTCATTTGACTGGTTTGATGCAGCTCTCCAAGATTCCCTATCTAGTGCTAGTCGTTTCATTTCAGTATACCCTCTACTTCCTACATCCCTAACAATTTGTTTTACATATTCCAAACGTGGCCTGCCTACACAATTTTTCCCTTCTACCTGTCCTTCCAATATTAAAGCGACTATTCCAGGATGCCTTAGTATGTGGCCTATAAGTCTGTCTCTTCTTTTAACTATATTTTTCCAAATGCTACTTTCTTCATTTATTTGCCGCAATACCTCTTCATTTGTCACTTTATCCACCCATCTGATTTTTAACATTCTCCTATAGCACCGCATTTCAAAAGCTTCTAATCTTTTCTTCTCAGATACTCCGATCGTCCAAGTTTCACTTCCATATAAAGCGACACTCCAAACATACACTTTCAAAAATCTTTTCCTGACATTTAAATTAATTTTTGATGTAAACAAATTATATTTCTTACTGAAGGCTCGTTTAGCTTGTCCTATTCGGCATTTTATATCGCTCCTGCTTCGTCCATCTTTAGTAATTTTACTTCCCAAATAACAAAATTCTTCTACCTCCATAATCTTTTCTCCTCCTATTTTTACATTCAGCGGTCCATCTTTGTTATTTCTACTACATTTCATTACTTTTGTTATGTTCTTGTTTATTTTCATGCGATAGTTTTTGCGTAGGACTTCATCTATGCCGTTCATTGTTTCTTCTAAATCCTTTTTACTCTAGGCTAGAATTACTATATCATCAGCAAATCGTAGCTGATGATAATTATCGGCGTCGTACGGCTCTCGTGATTACGTAGACTGAATTTAGCGCACCGTGTCCGCCACCTAGCGGAGAACCAATATACTACGTAAAAAATCGGTGCCTGAGCGCAACATATCCGGATATGTTGGTGGTTGTAATTAACCGCACATCTCAAGAACGGTCGAGCTGAGAATGTAAAAGATTATAATTCATTTACATTCATACATATCATCCTCATTCATTCTCTGAAGTAATACTTTACAGTGGTTCCGGAGGCTAATCAGAAAAAGAAATAATACGTCCACTATGTGGTACATTTGGAAGCAGTAAAGCAGTTTCTTTTAAACGTGTTTTTTTAATTGTTGGTTTTAATGTTTTATTGAGTTAAAA
The DNA here is from genome assembly GCF_047948215.1 of Lycorma delicatula. Classification (NCBI taxonomy): domain Eukaryota; kingdom Metazoa; phylum Arthropoda; class Insecta; order Hemiptera; family Fulgoridae; genus Lycorma; species Lycorma delicatula. The sequence goes on from NC_134455.1 coordinate 37,772,274, forward strand.
TATACCTACAAATCTTTTCAGTTATGACAAGAAATATGGGTAAACATTTTTTTTGTTGCGATTGGTGGGCTAGTGTTTTTGTTTATCCCGTACAAAAAACACCGTGCTGTATATATAATAGTATAGATATTTAAAAGCTAGTTTCAAATAAAGCAATTTTTTGACCAGTTTCAAGACAATATATTGCTACTGCTAATTCCAATTTTTCTTTTAGTTTATTTACCTTGCCTATTGCAAAATTAAATTTTAACCTCTCGTAAGCTTTGATTTTATTTTAAAATTGTCTCAGGTTTAGTTTTTTTTATTGTAATGTATTTATGTTTAAGTGTATATTTTATTTCCTTCTTTTAGCAAGCCACCGTATGCCAATATTTATTTAGCAGTTTATAACATGTCACTACATACCAAGGACCCATTAATTGTTTTTGTAATCATGTAATGCTAAATAATGCTACCTAATATATTCTTTGTAAAAGAATTTTTAATTATAGTCACATCCGCTTAAACATATTTTATTTTAAATACATATATATATATATATATATATATATATATAAAAGCAGTACAACGAAAAATAGTAATAATACAATCTAAAATAAAATAAATTTGCTTTAGTGGGTGAATGTTGTATTATTTCATCTTGTTTTCTGCTAGACTGCATGTAATGTACTTACGTGTTAAATGTTTGCTAATATCATTCTAACGTAATTATTCTTTACCTCTCTACATTCGTGTTTGTTTATTGAACAAAATGTAAATTAAAATAGCGTTAACAGAAACAAAAGTAAATAAAGTGAATAAGGACACATTAAAGCTGCAATTCCAACTAAATAGTTACAATTTTGTTTCTGTCACAAATAGGAGTCACATTATACGGTTAGATTTTTTTTGGTTAGATAACTGATCCTCCCGTCCTACCAATTCATTTAAAGAAATTTGTCAAATGCGTGTATATAATTTTATTAGTGATAGTGTTTTTATTGATAGTATTATACTTACTAATAAATCGTATTATAATGAATAAAATTACCATAACATGTGATTTGGATAAAAAATCTCATTCAATATAATTTACTTTCTTTAAAATTGCCGAAAAACGCTCCTCACTTAAAATGTTAATTGCATATTTAAAAATTTATTTAACATGTACTAACAATTGATTGGGTCTCAAATCAGCTGATTTGGAAGTCGAGAGTTACAGCGTTCAAGCCCTAGTAAAGCCAGTTATTTTTACACGGATTTGAATACTAGATCGTGGATACCGTTGTTCTTTGGCGGTCGGGTTTCAATTAACCACACATCTCAGGAACGGTCGAACTGAGAATATAGAAGACTACACTTCATTTACACTCATACATATCATCCTCATTCATCCTCTGAAGAATTACCTAAACGGTAGTTACTGGAGGCTAAACAGGAAAAAGAAAAAAAAGGTTGGAGATATTAATTAAATTTTTTTAAACATATTTTAAGATGTATAAAAACGAATTTAATGTAACCAGTAAAACTTAGTTTAAAGTTAATTAACAGAAGAGATTAATATTCAATAAATTTTAAATTACGGTAAAATAAAAATCGCAATTTAAAAGTGTTATTTGTATTGATTGACTACTGATTACTTCAATTTAATTATTTCATTAAAGCGATATGCAAATACAATTTATCAAGTAAAAAAACATTTAATATAATTATGTATGTTCAAAAATTCTTTAATTATCTTTAGCAGAAATTTATTAAAACTTCATAAGAATTACCTTCCTTCATTTGCAGTAATTTTCTTACTGTAATAACGTTAAAAGGGAATTTAGAGAAGTTCAGTTATTATAATTTTATATAAAATTAGTACAAAGAAAAATAATTTATTAAATATTTCATTTCAACTGTTTCTTGATGTATGAATATTACCTAAGATGCTTTAGGAAAAAAAAACAAAAAGAGAACATTGAAATCCACATTTTTTGAGCTATTTAAAATTATATTTATACAAAAAAATGTTGATTATAATTTGCCAGTAATGGTTAAGCATTTAAAAAATATTTTACGAAGGTGTTAACAAATTCACAGAATAAATATATTTAAAAACAATAATCTAAAGTTATAGTAGCATTTTAATTGAAAAAAACTAGCTTTTGAAATGATAATATTGACCATTATACATACGAGTACATTCTTTATGTTTTAATTCGTTAATTATGTTGAATTATACACAAATTTTTAATTATTCTACTTTCTAAGTTTTGAAAATTAAATAAAATATCTATCATTTTTGGAGTGAAATCTTTTGCAGGGATTTTTTAAAATATTTTTTATCGACATACACTATCTTAATTTCATACAAATAGATTAAAAATCATTAAAATGAATATTTATAAATTAGCAATCTGTTGTTTAACGTTGTATATTAAAATGATTTAAGCCACTTATTATGTCAAAACATTGCTATACATTACTCAAAAAAAAATATTTGTTAAAATTTATTTCTTAATTGTTTTCAGTAATTATATGTTGATTTCCAGTTGTAGTAACCAAACGACTCCTTGCTTTTCAGTTTTGAGTAATGAATTATTCATTTTTAAAATTATTGTTCATTATTTTTTGATTTTCATTAATTTTGCGAATTATTATTTTTATTTAAGCTAGTGATAAACAAAAGCCTGACCGGTAATTGATAAAAAAAAGACGTTTAACTTTAATGAACATACAATAGCATACGCAGTGGAATTTATTTATTTAGCGTATGACACCAAGACTCAACAAAAATTACAGTAAAAAACAACAAACAACAAACCAGGAGTCACCATCAGGAAATCTTCACGAGTCTCTTCATAAGCTGTACTAGGGCAAACTTCTGTGATGTGTTTAACATTTTGATTTTCACCACCCTCGCAAAAGAGCGTCGGTGTTTTACCCCATTTAAACAGAAAATAGGCGAACCTAACATACTGAGTTCGTATTCTGTTTAACTTTGACCATGTCTTACGTATCAAGTCAAAACCAATGGCTTTTGAATAATACATGTAATTTGGTTATTCTGCATTGCAGTCCATTCTTGTCACCAGGCGTCATTAAGGTTAAATTCTTCCCCTGTACCAGGAATTGCTATTTTCATATATGGCTTTGTAGATCGAATGTAACCATGATTGGCATCCTTAATGTTATTAGATATTTCCATTTTTTTTTTTGTCTTCAGTCATTTGACTGGTTTGATGCAGCTCTCCAAGATTCCCTATCTAGTGCTAGTCATTTCATTTCAGTATACCCTCTACATCCTACATCCCCAACAATTTGTTTTACATACTCCAAACGTGGCCTGCCTACACAATTTTTCCCTTCTACCTGTCCTTCCAATATTAAAGCGACTATTCCAGGATGCCTTAGTATGTGGCCTATAAGTCTGTCTCTTCCTTTAACTATATTTTTCCAAACGCTTCTTTCTTCATCTATTTGCCGCAATACCTCTTCATTTGTCACTTTATCCACCCATCTGATTTTTAACATTCTCCTATAGCACCACATTTCAAAAGCTTCTAATCTTTTCTTCTCAGATACTCCGATTGTCCAAGTTTCACTTCCATATAAAGCGACGCTCCAAACATACACTTTCAAAAATCTTTTCCTGACATTTAAATTAATTTTTGATGTAAACAAATTATATTTCTTACTGAAGGCTCGTTTAGCTTGTGCTATTCGGCATTTTATATCGCTCCTGCTTCGTCCATCTTTAGTAATTTTACTTCCCAAATAACAAAATTCTTCTACCTCCATAATCTTTTCTCCTTCTATTTTCACATTCAGCGGTCCATCTTTGTTATTTCTACTACATTTCATTACTTTTGTTTTGTTCTTGTTTATTTTCATGCGATAATTCTTGCGTAGGACTTCATTTATGCCGTTCATTGTTTCTTCTAAATCCTTTTTACTCTCGGCTAGAATTACTATATCATCAGCAAATCGTAGCATCTTTATCTTTTCACCTTGTACTGTTACTCCGAATCTAAATTGTTCTTTAACATCATTAACTGCTAGTTCCATGTAAAGATTAAAAAGTAACGGATATACGGAACATCCTTGTCGGACTCCCTTTCTTATTAGGGCTTCTTTCTTATGTTCTTCAATTGTTATTGTTGCTGTTTGGTTCCTGTACATGTTAGCAATTGTTCTTCTATCTCTGTATTTGAACCCTAATTTTTTTAAAATGCTGAACATTTTATTCCAGTCTACGTTATCGATAGCCTTTTCTAGGTCTATAAATGCCAAGTATGTTGGTTTGTTTTTCTTTAATCTTCCTTCTACTATTAATCTGAGGCCTAAAATTGCTTCCCTTGTCCCTTTACTTTTCCTGAAACCAAATTGGTCTTCTCCTAACACTTCTTCCACTCTCCTCTCAATTCTTATGTATAAAATATATTTCCATACATTACTGATTAAATATGGTATTTAGTCAAAATATATAATAATGGTTTTGTTAATTTAATATTTAGATATGGTTCTACGTGATTTTACATGAAATTTCCTCTTAAATAGTATTTATATATTTAAATTCAGTCCTGTAAAATTATTTGCCAATTGAAGATTTATTAGCCTCCTAAACCATAAATTTAATTGCAGAATCTTAATTTTCAACTGTGCAGTTAGAATTTTAATTAGAAATTTAACATTTTTAAAAAGGTTAAATTACAAGAAATAACGTTTTTCATCATTATATTTACATAATCTTTCATTTTAATAATGGTTCTTCACTTTTGTGTTTGGTAATAAAATTTTTAATAATAAATTGGCATTTTATATACAATATACTTCGTATATAAAATATCTTAAGTAATCCATCTGGTTAAAATTTGAATAAGATAACAAAAAATGATTATATTTAATATTAAAATGATTTCATTTAGTAAAATAATTTTATTTTTATTAGTTTTAACTTTAGTAACCTCGATTATTTCTTCCTTTTTTGTTATATAGTGGGTACTTATATTATATATCATACGGGCTTTCAATGTTAAAAAGTATAAATTTAATTCTAATGATAATTTATTATTACTGTTATGCAAAAAAAAAAAAATCATTTTTGACTGTAATACAATGTTCCCTCCTTTAGAAAGAAAAGTGATAACTCATGCAGAATCTAATTGTAAACAAAAAAACACTTTAATTGGCTTAATGATAGTAAAATTTTGATGAAAAAACCTCTCGTAATTCTAAACAAAATAATTGTTCTTTAAGTATTAGCATTCACCAATATGACTTTAAATTTCACGAGATTCTAATGATATCATACAAATATAAAATCGCATTATTGTATTGTTTTCATTAAAAAAAAGAAGAAGGAAAAAGTGGATTAAAGAAGTTAAAATTTTTTTTTAGATAAATTACAGCTTGCAAAAATATTTAAAAATATCATTAAATTTTTAATATTTTTTTTATATTATTTTATATCAAATAAGTCATTTTCAGGATTTACTTGATTTAATATATTTATAAACTTTAACTAGTGTAATGGAGATAAAAGCATATATAGGATTTTTTCTTTTTAATTGAAAAAATTAATTTAACTTATTTCTGTTAGGTTAAGTTTTCAACGTACATGTATTCCCTTATAACACACTAACAGGACTTCTACGTCACAAATCAAGTGAAATTTGCCAAGTGACTTACTATCCAAGTTTTCTTTTCTTTTTAGTTTTTAGTGGGGGGTGCTTCCTTTCCCCTTATCACCTTCCCTTCCACTTTAATATCAAAATCCACCATATCTACCCGATCCGGGTCCTTTTCCTCCTGTTGACCCTCCTGTTGTCCCTGTTGTACCTCCTGTTGACCCCCTACACACTCAACAATTTTGACCAAAATTTTGGGTTGATAATTTTACCTGACTATATCCACCCCAATTTTATTTTTTTGAATCATACATTTTCCCGATACCCAAAATTCCGAGCCTTCCTTCCGGTACATCTGGACCCGCTTGTGGGTTGTCAAATAAATCGAGATTTTGCGTAGAGTACGTTTTGAGTACTTATAATTATCAGGAAAATAACCATGGAAGAAGAGAGCGTGTTAAGTTCCCAGGAGAATGCAGGACTCCCAGCGACCCCACCAGCTGGCGTTTCCAGAATTCCCCGATTGGATTAAACAAGGGCGTGTTCCAGATGTTAACGGTAAGAAGAGGATATTGCAAGTGTTGTCGTAAGATGAGGAAAGAGCCCCGCAGGTTAGTTTGAAGAAGGTGACCAACAGTCTTGGTATTACGCTGTATGTTGATTTATGAGGCGTTGCTGGAGATTATTTCGCGACGATGAACGATTTAATATTTAAATAGAGTAACCTGCTTCGCGGTCCTATCGGAGATTGGTGGTGACACCAATCTCGTTACGAGAGGAATGAGAGGTAAACTGGCGTCCATGGTCATTAAGGATCTTGAGCTAGTCGTTACTGAGAGAGATATATTGTCGGCTGTGAGGACTGGGATGGAGAATAAGGATGTCGACCTGAAGGTTGTGTCCCTTAGAATGGTGATACAAGGAATGCAACTGTCTTCTTGCCGCAGTTGGAACGGGAAAGCCTGGTGCGTAAAGGTAGAATTCAGTTAAAAGATTGTTGTGCCGGTTGGCAATGAGTGATTATAAGGGGAGATGATTTCGTTGCTATGAGGGAGGGCATTTAGCTGCCAGATGTGTCGGTCGTGATAGGTCGGATTTTATTTGTAGGGATCCTGAACATAAGGCCAGGGAGTGTAAGAAGAAGCCTACGTGTTTGATGTGTGGTGAAGTTGGGCACAGAATCGGAGGAGTGCAATGTGCCAATAAAAATGGTTATATTACTACAAGTAAACATGAACAAGAGTTTAGCCTCCCACAACGCCATAATGGAAATTGTGAAGAGGGGAGATGTGGATCTAGCGGTTGCGTTTGAGCCTAATGTTAGCAAGATACAGGATGAGAGTTGGCTGTTAGATGCTACTTGCAGTACGGCTGAATGTAGTTTCAATAGTAATATTCCAATTGTAAGGCATGGTGCCGGTTTCGGGCACGTTTGGCTAAAGACTGCAGACATTCTAGTTTGCAGTGTATACGTGACCCCGAATGTTGAAATTGACGTTTTTGAAAAGACTATGAATGAATTTAGCAGCCTGAGAAATGCTGTACGTAAGGATGCAGTTACGTGTGGCGACTTCAATGCCAAGAATGTTGGGTGGGGCGGCGGTTATACAGATAGACGGGGTCCACATTAAGGAGACGTGATGGCGGGGTTGGGACTCATCTGTCGCAATGATGGTGAGTTACCAACCATAGTTCGGGTAAATGGAGTGTCCTTTATAGACGTGTCCTTCGTTTCCCCGGGACTTGGGAGGACGGCTAGGTGTTGGTTGGTCCTGAAGGAAGAAGAGACGCTTAACGATCACGAGGCGATATATTATGGTGCCTCGTGGTCGCTGGGTGTGGTGAAGTCGGCTACGAGAGCTATAAGTGAGCGGGTGTTGCTAAAAGTAATAGGTCGTATAAATGAAAGAATTGGACATGTGGAAGAGATTACTCCGGCGTTCCTTACGAAGCTAGTGACAAAGACCTGTGAGGACACTTTGCAGACGAAGAGGCCCCGTAGAAAAGGTATCTATTGCTGATCTCCCCAGGTAGCTGTGGCCAGGCTGGAGTGCATACCGGCTCGTAGAAGATTGCAGCGTGATAATCAAAGTGGAAGGGCTGAGGATATGGAGGAAGTAACGAGAGCACTTAAGTTAATGAGAAGGCGGTATAAAGGTGAGATAATGAAGAGCAAGACAGAAAATTGGAGAGCTGTATGCGATCAGTTAGCTAAAGATTTGTGAGGAGATGCCTTTCGCATTGTTAGTGGAAAATTTGGATAGAAGCTGCCGGTGCTTCAAGTGATAAGATGCAGAGGTATTTGATGAAATCGTTTCTGAGGAGGCAACAAAGATAGAGGACATATATAGAGGAGGAAAAGGTAAAGGAAATTGCGGCTGTGGAAATTGAGGCAAGAGGAATTGTTTTGTGCTGTAATAAAAATGAACAAGAGGAAAAGTCCGGGCTGGATGATATTCTAAATAAGGTTGTGGCGTTAACGGCAACAAAGTTCCCAATACAAGTGTTGTCGGCGTTCAATAAGGTTTTATTGGATGGTGTTTTTCCGTGAGATTGGAAGACTGCGAAAGTTGCATTGATGAAGAAGGCCGGAAGGAAAGTGGATGACACGAGTGGTTATAGACCACTGTATCTCCTTAGTAGTGTGGGGAAGGTTTCTAAGCGGATGATCGTCATGACGGTTTAGAAGATATTAAGCGAGAGGAGGGTTTTAGCCCGACCCAATTTGCATTTAGGAAGGGATGTAAAACTACCGCAGCGATAAATAGAATCATGAAGATCGTTGAACAGCTGCATCTGGGACGTGATGAACCAGGTTCATCCTGGCAGTGGTATTGTTGGGCAATAACTCATTTCCCAATGGAAATGAGTTATTGTTAGTTCCATAACAGCGGATAATGTGATGGAGGCAATGTTGCATAGCACTAGAAACTGGAATCTAGTTGGTAGGATGGTGGGCAACAATTTTAAAATGAAGGCGATGGAGGAAGTTGAAGAGGAAGAGGATGGTACATAGAGGTGTAGTGTAGGGTGTGGCTAGATAGCCCCGTTCATGAGGAGTGCGATGATAAGGTGCCGCACTTCCGATGAGTGAACGGTGACTCGTTGGGTGAGTTGGAAGGGAAAGTGTAAAAACCGAGTCCCGATCGAAGGTCCCCTCTTTTGGGTACCTCTGATTTGAACCAGGTCAATAAAGACCGAGACCCGATTAGGGGACCCCCTTTGGGGATCCCTGATTTCAAGCAGAGGACCTACTCCCTGCTGATCGGGTGGTACCCACTACCGGGGACGGTATGGTCGCTCGCAAGGATAGAGACAATGGCACCCCTAGGAACGAGTGTGGTTCCGCGGCGGGTCCGGGCGCATGGAATGGTCTGCGGAATATACACGGTTGGTCTGGTATAAATATTGATAACTTGGTTCAGCACATATTGTCTGTGGAAGAAATGTGTTTAATGCACGGGGGTAAAACGTGCTAAGAATGAAGAGGGCCGCTTAAGAGGTTTAGAATAGGGCAGGGTGGACAGCCCAGGTCATGAGGGCCGGTATGCATAGGTGGGTCGATTCTAGTGAGCGGCCGGAAACTCCATGGATCCGTTAAGGTGAGGTTTAAACGAAAATAGAATACCGATGCAGCCACCATTAAAGGTATAAACTAATGTAATAAGAGAAAACAGAGAAGTGAGCGAAACGAGTGAAGATGATGATAGAAAGAGAATGAAGCTCTGATTACAGACGAAGAACTGACCGGAGAGCGAAGGGCCTATAGACTTCCCTCTGCAGAGACATCATTTCGTCCACGCTTGCGTGGAACGGCGATGGTGAATAGACACGGGAACTTTTGACCACCGAGATCAAAGGTATCCCCGGGGTAACGTATTGTTTAACTGCGGATCCGACCTCGGCTGGGGAGGAACGACAAAATAGGAGTTTTATATGGCAGAGTGCGGGCACACATAGGCTCTTAATATCAATATCTAGCCGAACCCGTGCGAGTCCGACACTTCCCCACTCGTGGTGGGTACGTAAATGGTTTCTCCGCAACACCTTAACAAATGACAAAAAAAAAATACAATAGTTTCGAAATTATTCAACTGTTTCTTTTTTCAAATGTTTTAGGCGTATAATTTCATTTGAAATTATCAAAAACATTTTGGATATATTCTCTTTCTCTGTATCCTTGCGCGCGCGTGTGTATGTCTGTTGTTGTCGTTGTTGTCGTTGTTGTCGTTGTTGTCGTTGTTGTCGTTGTTGTGTGTGTGTGTGTGTGTGCGTGCGTGGTGCGTTTAAATTTTATTTCAAGATATTTTAAATAGAATGTTCATGTTTCATTCTTTCATTAACATTAACAGAGTGCTCAAAATGAACAGAAAACGTTGAAAATAATTCTCAGTAATGCAGTTAAAAAAAAAATAAATAAATGGTAAAATTTAATGCATTGGAAAACGATTTACAGAAGAAATTGAGATGAAAAATTCAACAAAACCTTTGCATGGAACAACGTGTATTGAGGTTTCTATTGGAGTAGCGTTCATTGGTATATATTTACATAATATATCAAACGTATACACGTAAACGTACATCTACCATTCGTTCAAAAATAACGCACGGAAACAGGTGTTGTAAGAGAGCAGCCAGTTTTGTGGGATGGAAAAAATTTTTCTTTCAACAAAACATTATTTTCCAGGATTATCTGTATAATAGAAGTTTTTACAATATTTGAAAAATGATTGTAAATTGTTAAAATAACATCACCAGCCAATTTTTACCTATATAACATTCTGGTGATATACTTGTAAAATATTTCATAAAACCAATTTGAATGGAGAATTAAAATAATAAATTTAACCATTCTTTTATGTTTATTATTTACCGGTTTTTTTTTTCTTAATTCAATCATTGTGTAATTGTTCATTTATTTTTTGCTCAATGATCCGTTCCTTACGGCTTTGGCCACGTATCTACTTATATCTTATCAAATAAAATGATAGCCGAAAAAATTTCTTATTACGAGAATTTTTCTACTTATATATTTCACTTCAGTCAAAAAGCTTAATGATTCTAATACTGGTACCGTTACTGTATCGGAAGATAAAGACTTGACGTCTGTATTTTATTCTTTCATTCTCGTCCTTCTAGGAAAAATCATATTCATATTTTCCTACTCGATATTTAATTTAAGAACAAACACTAAAGCTCGTAAAATATGGAACAATTTCTATTAGAATGTTCATTCGTCTCATAATTGTGATATTCTTGATAGGTATGGGATATTAGTATATCATAGATTGTTTTATCAAATTTGCATTCGTGAAATCGCTGAAATGTAAAACCGCCGATGAAATTTTCAAAGCACTTGAGCCAATTTTGAAAACGAATACGATAAACATTTCTAAGCAAACGGGCTTTATAAAAATCTAAAATTGTTGATGACTTCAAAAGACACTGGTTATACACATAGTAAATGTGTATAAATGCGTAATAAATTCAATAATCGATGAACTGCGAGAAATGGGAGTTGTAAAAGAAGATATGCATCCATCTTAAGGAATAATTGTTCACGATGTCTCTGAACAGAATGAGTCAAAATTGATCCCCTGGGCCAATGATTGGTCATATCATAAAACGTTACTTAAATAAGTTTTAGGTCCTCATCCAGAGAATAGTAGGAACTTTAAACGAATTCGATGTTTTACTTAATAAGAATGTTATAGAGATATTTTGTTTTTTCAAAAAAGCCCCTCTATTTCCATCCCTCAATGGGAAAAATTGACCAATAGGTCAATTTTTCCCATTAACGAACTCGAAATTGTAGCGCTACACTAATAAATAACATGGGTAAGGTAGTCGAAAGATTACTAGAAACCCGACTCAGAGAAGAAATCGAGGAAAAAGGTTGTTTACATGCGGAGCAATATGATTTTAGAAAAGGCCGGTCTACGATAAACGGGATCGACAAAGTTAAGACCTGGGCATTAAATAGTAGAAACGGCACGTGGAGAACTAGGAAAATCCCACTTATTATAATGTTGGATATAAAAAATGCTTTTGGATCTGTTCCTTGGAGAGCCATTATCGCAGCATTACAAGCCATGAATATAAGTGATTATCTAGTCAACCAGATTAATCAATACCTTTACCATAGATTCATTGAGGTTAAAACGTTAGAAGGAAAATCCACATTTGAGATATTTGGAGGAGTTCCACAAGGATCAGTCCTTGGGCCTATACTGTGGAATATTTTTTTATGACAAAATTTTTAGATTAGATTATCCCGAGGGGGTTTTTGTTGTTGGATATGCTGATGACATTGCTATCCTAGTAGAAAACAGAGAAGTTAATAACCTAGAGGATAAAGCAAATCAGGCGTTACGAATAATTGATGAATGGCTAGTAGAAAGCATGCTACAGATATCCCCTAACAAATCCTGTTGTTTGGTGTTTTCAGGTAGAAGACCTATTAGAAACCTCAATATAAACATTAGAGGAGAGAGCATTAAGGAGGTCAAAGAAGCAAAGTATTTAGGGGTTCTTTTGGATAAAAGTCTAAGATTTAGCAAACACGTAGAGATGATTTGTATCAAGGTCACCCCGTTGATTAAGGCATTGAGGACTCTTTTCCAGAACCATGGTACACCGAAAATGGTAATAAGGAGACTGATAACTGCGGCTACCACGTCAGCAATTTTATATGCGACCCCGATATGGGGAGATACAATGAATATTCAGAGAAACAAAACAAAATTAAAAAGAGTACACAGGCTTGCTTTACTGCGTGTAGCCGCGGGATACAGAACAGTGTCATACGACGCGTTGTGTATACTAACGAAGGTTCTACCCATTGATTTACAAATTAAACAAAGAACATTTAGATATAGGGGTATGTCCAAAGATGAGATTGAACGGCTAATTGATCAAGAGTGGCAGGATACATGGACACACTCTAGAGTTGGGGATTGGACCAGGCGACTAATCCCCAACATAAATACGTGGACTAATAACAGACTTGGTAATGTAGATTTTTATACGACACAATTGTTGACGGGGCATGGCTCGTTCGGCCATTATCTGTTTAGAATTGGAAAAAGACCTACCCCACAATGTGTGTACTGCCCAGTGACTGATGATGCGGAACACACTGTGTTTGTATGCCCAAGATGGGCTCCAAATAGAAGAGAAATTTCGGACAACGGACTTACACCTGAAAACCTCTTAAATTGGATGGTCTATAGTGACGATAACTGGGATTGGTTCCGTAGGTTTGCCGGGGAAATCTTACGCACCAAGGAAGAAGAGGACAGATGAAGGGGTTTATGAAATTAGGGTAGGGAGGACAGTCCCTCCGTGGAGGGCCCGTACGCCGTGGTGTGCGGGTTCCTGAGAAGGGGGGGAACTCCTGGGGAGTGTGGGACAAATAAAAGACCGAGTCCCGGTTGGCGGTGCCGCTCCTGCGGGTGCCTCGGCGCTTAGTGGGGGCGGTACCGCTGATTAGAGGCAAAGACATAATGACCGAGACCCGATTCCCTGCTGAGGGGATGGGAGGTGGCGTAGCCATACCCCGTCTCCGAGGCGGGGGATTAGAGGCAGGCGAATAAAATAAAATTAAAGATCCGAGACCGGGAGAGCTAACCTGCCATGCCGGGTGTACAACCTGTGGGCGGGGGACACTCCCTTAGAGTAAAAGGACACTCTCCCCGACTGAGTATACTTAAATGGATACCCGGTCGTGGTGAGTAGGGGAAAGGGGAAAAAAAAAATAAATTAACGAACACGACCGATATTTTGGGTCGTTATGTTTTATGTATCAATTTGAAAGTAATTATCGCAAATTTACAGAAGTTATCGTGTCCACAAGAAAGTGAAATAATATATATATATATATATTTACATATATATATAATTTTGAATTGAACACAAACATATGTCGATATTTTCCAGAAGTCGAATCATGGTATCCATTAAAATACTTAGATTCGTTATGAAATCAAACTAAAAATATTGTCAGAAAAAAAATTCTGCGAATCTATCAAGAAACAAATTCACAACAATACGCGTACAATTTTCATAATTACAACCGATAGAATTTAGCTATGACCACGATAAGCATGAAGCAGTAAAAAATTTAATTTTCTTCATTATTTTCATTGTCAGTCGGACAAAGCGTTAAAAAATACGATGAGTGGAAAAATATCATGAACGCAATGAGCAAATTTGGCTGGAGAATATGCGAAATAAGTATATGAAAACGCTTAAAGGCCTCTACTTCAAACCCTACCTTCATGACGTACTTCTTATGGAATCGAGAAGAAAAAACGTCAAACGAGGGTGACATGAAAGTCAGAGAAAAAGATGTCATTGTTAAAAGATCTTCCTCGCAGACATCTATCGCAAGTCAATCTGTGGAAATTTATGCAGAAATCGAATATTGGTGATTTCAGACGTATGTTTATGAGAAACTAGTTACTAGAAAAAATACTAGATCGTGAATACCGGTGTTCTTTGGTGGTTGGGTTTCAATTAACCACACATCTCAGGAACGGTCGAACTGATAATGTACAAGACTACACTTCATTTACACTCATACATATCATCCTCATTCATCCTCTGATGAATTATCTAAACGGTAGTCACCGGAGGCTAAACAGGAAAAAGAAAGAAAAATTACTAGAAAAAAAAACTTAATAGAGTCGGGTGTTGTTAACTTGGACCACGAAATGTAATTTGGAAATCATTGGGTATCTTAAAACCAAATTAAGAAGGAGTACTTTGAAGGTATCGGAAACTTAAGGCTACCGTCGGATCTGATCTGATTAGACATCCAAGGAAATATCTTGCAGATTTTTGAAAAATAGAAAATAGATTCATTTAACTACAGACGCTTGGGCCTAGAGTTTCTTTCTTAAAAATAATGTTTTATGTATCGGGAAAACATTATCCTTTAGTAATGAAGTTTTCCCTCTATCGACGTCGAAGCAGAGAAATGGAAAAGCAAGTCTGCTTGATTTCATTACCTATAATAATATAACTAATATATAATAATGTATCTAATGTTGAGAAAGAAAAAAAAGGATATGTTTTATTAAGATGATAAATATTGAATCGAATTACAAAAGGCATGTACGAAATCGATGACATACATTTGCCGTTGAAACAGGATGTGGAGAATTCAGACGCCAATAAATTTTGTATTATATTATAATTATATTTTTTATTATATGTTTCCTACAGTGATGTAAATAAAAACAATAAATAAATAAAAATAGAAATCGGCTTATAATCAAACGACTTAAACATGTTAAGAACAGACTATTATATAAGTTAAGCAATAACAAAATTGTGAGATGTGTTTTATACTGTTCTTTGAAAGTCGATTTTACACGACAAATCCGATCTACTATCCGATCGATATTAGGCTTCACTTCAGTTTTTTAAAACACTACAGACGGTACACCTCCGCTGAACCGATTTCCATTAGCACGTTGAACGCCACACGCTAACCTGTAATAGTTAGAGATTCGTATACGACTGAAGGATACGTGTTGGACGACTTTTTCCCCCAGTGATAAACGAGGTTGTAAAATTATATACCTCATAACATAATTTATCTTCCTATCAATACGAGACGGGTATACAAATATAAGATAAAATTTGCAGATCATAACGGAGGAATAGTAAATTTTAAAGGAGAAATAATTACTGTTCCTGTTCGTATGCAGAAATGTAAATAAAATTAAAAAAAAACTAGTTTTATCTCTATATGAAAACTGATATAAAAAAGACTGTAAGGAAATAAGGAGGACTAATAAGGAAGTAACAGCGATCTCGAACAGCTGTAACAAGTAACTGTAAAGCTAACTACTGTAAAATAACTGTGAAGCGTTTTCTACAGTCGTTGGGATTAACAGTTTTAAAATGAGTCATACTTAACTTGGACACAAATAACGTTAACTGATTATTCAATCCCCAGTTACAAATACCATGCTCATGCGCGGCAGGCCTCTATAACCAACCACAATGAAATAAGAATACCCGTTCACCACCTATTATACACCTATGCAATTATACACGCTTGTCGGAAAATTACTTCGTGGTAATGGGTACATTATTGGGTAAAGTTAATACGGTAGAAGTCCGTTTAGAAGCGAACAGTAATTATTATTATTTTATTCAATGAAGTACGGTATGAAATATCAGGTATAAAGGTAATACTGGGTCGTGGATAACGGGGTTCTTTGGGAATTGGGTTTCAATTAACACAAATCTAAGGAATGACGAACTTTCTTTTTCCTATTTACCCACCAGTAATTTCAGACTATTCCTGAAATGTGTGGTTAATTGAAACTCAACCACCAAAGAACACCGGTATCCACGATCTAGTATTCAAATCCGTGCAAAAATAACTGGCGTCAGAACTATGAAACAGCTCGGTAGATGGAAAATTTACGATTCATATATCCCTGAAGATGTTAAATGGGATTTGTAGAAGTAGTCTTCTTCAAATCCCATTTAATGGGATTGGTTTTGAACGTAAAACAAGAATTGATTCTTCAAAGACTTTCTTTCGACAGCAATTTTTTTTATGTAGTAGTCAGTAAAACTGATCGTGATTTGGTACTCTCTAAAATTGTGTGGAAGAGCCTTTAAGTACAAGTCGCTGACGATCAACGGCTGCCGTTCCTAAAAATGGTGGAAAATGAAACACCTATTACGATGGCTTTCCAAAGGCAGAATCTATACGAAAACTCGTCGCTTACTAGAACACAGAATAATGTATGGACAGTAAAATCTGCTTTTCAAGCGAAAAGCCGTGTTACATCATAGTAGGTTTCCAAACAGACCTCGATGCGGTAACGCACGGCTAATAGCGTAAGAAGCTTTTTCAAATACATTAGTCAATGCCTAATGGAATGAAAGAAATAGACCGTTGTTACAATCTGATGGAGGATCCGTCCTCCATCAAACTGTAGCATTATTTGGTAAGAAAATTATTAGAAGACACCCAAATCACCTTCCTACCCATCCAAGCTCACACACACACACACACACACACACACACACACACACACACACACACACACACCTACTTATTAAACATTTAACTTAACACTCAAACTCTTTCAGCAACATGCATGCACAAACGAGCGTAAACGTAAATGATGGAAAATAAAAGTAAATTACGTCATCCTGATCACATCAGATTTAGCCACTTCGCGATACACTCAACCGTTACCGACAAACGTTGTTATGAATTTTCGTTTTTTTTTTTTTTTTTTTTTTTTTTAGTGGTGTAGCACCATGGCCATGATGCGGGTAGGATAGGAACAAGATGATGATGGAATGGCGGAGCCAAAGGAGCATGAATAAGATAGATGGTGTAGGTACTAAGGACATGGTAGCAAAGAAAAGATGATGGAAAGGTCAGACCAAGGTGACGGATACAAGATGGCGAAGGGTTGGTGAAACAATGGTGCTTATGAGGGGAAAAATTGGGGCGGAGCCTGCATCAACTAAATAAAAAAACTGCAATCCTTTTAGTTCGAGGAGGGGTGACCTTGTCCTTGATAACGTCAGGAGCCGAAAGTCAAGTTATGCATGAACTAACATTTCTACACTACACTAAAATTCATAAAGATATACTGTACTCAAGTATATACTGTATAAAGATATACTGTATACAAGTATACTGATTTAGTGAAACACAAGTTCTCTGAAAAGTTTCCAGATACTACTGTTCCTTACCGCAATGCAGTTCGAACTCCTATCAAAAACTTTCGAGCCACAGACTCTGTTGTAGACGCCCAGTCGAAGTAGGCCTCCTAAATTAAACGAACATAAGCTGCTTGATATTTCATATGTTATATCCAAAATTCCATCAAAATTAATGCGTAAGTTAGCATAGCAGCAAGGCAAGATATCAGAATTTCTACCGCAAATAAAGTTGTAAGAAAAGAATTGAAACTTTTCCCATACAAGTAATGTGTGTTCCACAAATGGTAACCAGAGATAGTGACTAATAATAAATTTTTGTCAATGGATTAAACGTTTCCCTGCCCAAAATTCCGTAGGTATCCTTGAATTACAATTTTTACAAATGAAGAATGGTTTCATTTGACAGGGTATATTAATTCACAAAATACACGACTGTGGTCGATAACTAACCCCCACGAATTATACGAACAAAGTTTACATGAAATGGAAAATGGAGTCTGGGTGGATGTGAGTAGAACGCGCATTTAGTCAGTTAGCAGAAGTAGAAATCAGTCAAAGTCGGTTCCAACAAAATGATGCCAAAGCGCACAAAGCTAAGAGTCTCTGTCTTTGGTGAAAAAATCATTTCGATGCGTTTCTGGCCTGCATGATCGCCGGATATGGCTCTCCCAGATTACTTTCTACGAAGGGCAGCGAAACAAGCAGAATATTTCAATTGACCTTGCACAATTGTTGTCAAAATGAAAACCACAATAACGGCAGACGTAGAGACATTCCTGTATATTAACTGGAGAAAATGTTTTGAAACAAACTGAAAGGTGTGCAACCCGTTAAAAATAAATATTAAGTCATTATTGTATTAAAAAAAAATTAAATTGTATGTTTTATAAGTTAAATTTTACGTTTTGTAAGCACCTGTATTAGATGTTTCTATCGACGATCATATGAAATTTTTTATTTCTGAAAAAATTTTCTGTCCTTTTCTTTAAGTGTCTTCTTTATGTTTACATTAATATTAATGAATAATTCAACAACATTCATTCTTATGTATTCATCAAGGAAATAATTTTATATTACGCGTGTTATTGGATTTAATATGTTTCCTACCATTTGACATGAAAAGACATTGTCCAGTGGTGTAAGCCGGTATCACCTTACCTTTATTCATTCCGAAGAATAACCGGTCAAACTATTTTCTCATTAATTTAGAAAATATAAATTATGTCGTACAGATTTACAATTAAAGAGAAATCAAAGAAATATTAGCAAATATTAAAAAAGTATTAAAAAAATCAAAAGTAATGAAAATCAAAATAAGTTAATGTACAGTTTATGTAAAATGGATTAACTGAATTTGGATTATAAAACATTTAGTGATGCTGCGGAAAAAATATTTATGTATAAATTATATTTATGCACATGAATTCAATCTTATTTGTGTTGCAGTAAAGCTACAGTAAAATTTCCAGTATTCTTTGAAATCTGAACTTACTATCAGTATTGTGGGAACATACGAATTTTATACTTTATACCTTTGAAAAGAAAAATAATGTATTTTATAGGCCTATAAATATTATGTGTATTTTTTCATATATTATATATATATTTCACATATTATATAATACAGAGCGCTTCGAAAGTTGCTATGAATTGGAATTTTTTTTTTTTGTGTTTTCAGTCATTTTAAGAGATAAGTTAGCTAGTGTTTTTGGTAGAAATAAAAACCATATAATAATGGTAATAATAGTGAAAGCATGTATTTAGAATTCATATTTTATTGCTTTTTTTTTGTCTTCAGTCATTTGACTGGTTTGATGCAGCTCTCCAAGATTACCTATCTAGTGCTAGTCGTTTCATTTCAGTATACCCTCTACATCCTACATCCCTAACAATTTGTTTTACATATTTCAAACGTGGCCTGCCTACACAATTTTTCCCTTCTACCTGTCCTTCCAATATTAAAGCGACTATTCCAGGATGCCTTAGTATGTGGCCTATAAGTCTGTCTCTTCTTTAACTATATTTTTCCAAATGCTTCTTTCTTCATCTATTTGCCGCAATACCTCTTCATTGTCACTTTATCCACCCATCTGATTTTTACCATTCTCCTATAGCACCGCATTTCAAAAGCTTCTAATCTTTTCTTCTCAGATACTCCGATCGTCCAAGTTTCACTTCCATATAAAGCGACACTCCAAACATATACTTTCAAAAATCTTTTCCTGACATTTAAATTAATTTTTGATGTAAACAAATTATATTTCTTAATGAAGGCTCGTTTAGCTTGTGCTATTCGGCATTTTATATCGCTCCTGCTACGTCCATCTTTAGTAATTCTACTTCCCAAATAACAAAATTCTTCTACCTCCATAATCTTTTCTCCTCCTATTTTCACATTCAGCGGTCAATCTTTGTTATTTCTACTACACTTCATTACTTTTGTTTTGTTCTTGTTTATTTTCATGCGATAGTTCTTGCGTAGGACTTCATCTATGCCGTTCATTGTTTCTTCTAAATCCTTTTTACTCTCGGCTACAATTACTATATCATCAGCAAATCGTAGCATCTTTATCTTTTCACCTTGTACTGTTACTCCGAATCTAAATTGTTCTTTAACATCATTAACTGCTAGTTCCATGTAAAGATTAAAAAGTAATGGAGATAGGGAACTTCCTTGGCGGACTCCCTTTCTTATTACGGCTTCTTTCTTATGTTCTTCAATTTTTACTGTTGCTGTTTGGTTCCTGTACATGTTAGCATTTGTTCTTCTATCTCTGTATTTGAACCCTAATTTTTTTAAAATGCTGAACATTTTATTCCAGTCTACGTTATCGAATGCCTTTTCTAGGTCTATAAATTATGTTGATTTGTTTTTCTTTAATCTTCCTTCTACTATTAATTTGAGGCCTAAAATTGCTTCCCTTGACCCTATACTTTTCCTGAAACCAAATTGGTCTTCTCCTAACACTTCCTTCACTCTCCTCTCAATTATTCTGTATAGAATTCTAGTTAAGAATTTTGATGCATGACTAGATGTCATGCATCAAAAATCAATCAAAAATGCAGAACAATTGACTAATTGTTCTGTATTCTTTACATTTATCTCTCCCTACTTTTACAATACATTTCTTTAATCTATCACCTTCCTTTATATGATTTGCCGAATCATTGTTTGATTTAACGGTTTCGATTATTTTTATCTTCTTTGCTATAAATTCATCTTCTTCTGCTTCTCCATCTGTGCCCTTTCCAAATCGAAGCTTCCAAATTAATCTTCCAACTTTAAACCCAAACCTAAAGAGTGGCAATTATAGGTGTATAGATGAACCTTATAATGTGTCGTAAAACTTCAAAGGGCGTTTTCTGTTATATTTTCCTACAGTCTCGTCTGGGAATTAGAAACAAGCTTTTTCTTTGTGTCAATGAGCCAAGGGAATCAATTTATGTTGTGTCCACTTTACTCCTTTCAAATGGAATCAATATAATTCTGCTAAACGTACTTGTACGGTATATTTGCTTCTTTATGTTTAAAAAACATAAATATTTATTTGGTGTTTTCTGTATTTTATTTTAAATATTTATAGATAGTTTTGAAAATTATCAGAACGATGTTTACTACAGTTCAAATTAATATCTTATTTTAAATAATGTTGTGAACGTGAATTGTTGCGTCGCTTGCATAACTATTCAAGTAGCGCCACTCAGTAGCGCTACTGTCTTGTACACCATGTGATACAAAATATTAGTTTTACTTCTTTTTTACATATGTTATATTATTAGTTTTACTTTTTTTTTTTTACATAATGTTTTTCTTCCTAATTTTATTCATTAATTGTTAGTGCACTAAGAGAGCAATTACACAACATGGCCAAGTCGCCAACTATTATGTATCAATATTCTTTTGTTAAAAGTGTTAGTATCATTTCTTGTTAATAAAGTTATGTTCAATTCAGTGTTTATTCTATAGTCCATTAATCAAATTAAATTTCAATTATCAATACAATACATGAATAATTTCACCTAAATTAGCCAAAGCGATTATATAGTAATAAAATATAAATAAATCAGTTCAAATTATTTATTAATTTTTTTATACTTAATTTGAGTAAGTGAATATAAAAACTGCTTTTACAACTTAAATATCAAAAATTATTATTTATTTAGTGTCTTTTTTAAGGAGTTTAATATTTTTGAGACGCTGTTGAAACTGGATTCTATTACGTAAAGAATTACCTGATACTATTTCATAAAAACGTTATTCGAAGAAACTAATATAAATTTATATTGTCATACCTGGGTTACAAAGAAAAATTTTCGAAAGTTGTACACAATGAATTTTGAAAAAAAACTCTAAAGCAATTGAAATTTATAAAATAAATATAATTTGAGGATTATTTTGTATTTAATTTAAAAAATAGTGTCAGTTTCGTACATGTTACAAATATATCTGTCTAAAAACTTAATTACACAACATAATATAGTAAAAATAGTACACGACATGGTATACTTAGTTTCAGTAAGCATAAATTTGACCATTTTCTCTCTGATTATAGCAAATATCTAGTACTATTATGCTTAATTCATATTTAATATTTGAAAAAAATATTGATGGCATGGTATAAGTCTGGTATAAGTGTATGTTTGGAGTGTCGCTTTATATGGAAGTGAAACTTGGACAATCGGAGTATCTGAGAAGAAAAGATTAGAAGCTTTTGAAATGCGGTGCTATAGGAGAATGTTAAAAATCAGATGGGTGGATAAAGTGACAAATGAAGAGGTATTGCGGCAAATAGATGAAGAAAGAAGCATTTGGAAAAATATAGTTAAAAGAAGAGACAGACTTATAGGCCACATACTAAGGCATCCTGGAATAGTCGCTTTAATATTGGAAGGACAGGTAGAAGGGAAAAATTGTGTAGGCAGGCCACGTTTGGAATATGTAAAACAAATTGTTGGGGATGTAGGATGTAGAGGGTATACTGAAATGAAACGACTAGCACTAGATAGGGAATCTTGGAGAGCTGCATCAAACCAGTCAAATGACTGAAGACAAAAAAAAAGGTATAAGTCTCCAGTCTCCGAGGTTAAAAAGTTAAAGCCATTTTTTCCTGAACCGATGTAAATTAATTTTAAATTTAGCGTCCGTTTTGCTTATCTTTTACCCAGTTACATTCATTACGTACTCAAATTCAGTCCTAGAAACCTTTATAAAATTCCCATCTGTCTGTTTATAAATTGGAATTTAAAATACTTAAAAAAATTATTTCATCGTAATTTTACAGTTGGCGAATGGACTAATTTGCACCATTTCTACTGTCTGGATTTCAACAAATAATGAATATAAATGTAACGAGGCTACATCTAACCACGCAGAATTAGACACTGTACTAAGATTAACTCGTGTGTTCTAGTGGGAATCCGCTGGAACACATCTAGTTAATCCTAGTATTAGTAAATCCTCCGAGTTAATCTCAGATGATGCGTTCATTTTATTGGTATAGAGAAAGTATTCCGAAGTAAATATATAAGAAGAAATTACTATTTTTTTTCTAATTAACACTATTCAAACAATAATCAGTAGCACGTAACTGAATAAATAATTATAAAAAAGTAACTAGACACCGTGTTTTACTATCCTAACAAGTATTAAAAAAAATGTTAATGATGGCTTTGTGTTATATGAAGTATACTTGTGGCTATTGACTGTTAATGAACACTTTTGTATAATCGCTGTTTGAACCCGTGACTGGTAAATGACGTTTATGTATGATATTTAAAAAGCAGTACACATTTTATTAGAATTGACACAAAATATTCCTTGCAGTCTAAATATCGTATGCGGTTTGTGCTTCATCAATAAAAATTACTATAAATGTAATAATGATATAACTTTTTTAACATTACCATTATAATTTATTTATAACTACCCTGTTTACCAGACCTACAACAAATGTATAGAAATCTGATCGTGAAACGTAAGTGACATATAGATTTTTTTTTTTTATGTGTCAAAACCTAACTTAATTTTCATAATTAATGTAAAATTAATTTTTGAAAATAGCGATGCAATTGAAATTTAAGATTTTCTTACATTGCTACTTTTTTTTTAAATTTTTGTAGTTACATTAGTTAGTTCATTATTGGATTTTAAGAAAAAACACTTGCCAACAAAGGACAAGAAACATATTTTAATATATAATAATAAATAAAAATAAAAAAAATTCTAAGCGATCACTGCTTGAGAGAATAAATTTACACTTTTTTTTACCATAATGTTTGTGATTTATTAAATACAATTCAAAATTCTTTATTTAAAAACGCTGAATAATGAATTATTTCGATAAAAAAACAACAAATTCTTAATTTTTTTAATCTTCTAATCTGTTCAACTACTAAACAATAGGCAACCCGCCCATAACCAAAAGAGATGATATGTACGACATATCATCCTTATCCATATCAATGAATTGTAGTCATGAACAGACTCTAACTGTTCCTGAGACTTGTAGTTAATTTAATCCCAACCACCAAAGTACACCGGAATCCACTTTCCATAGTTTAAATCCGTATAAAAGCAACTAACTTTTACTAGTATTCAAATCATAGAACCTTCGACTTCGAAAGTCAGCTGTTAAACCAGCTGTTAATCAGCTGTTAAAATCGGCTGTTGATTTTCGATGACGAGTTTTAAACTAAACAAGTCTGGAGGGCTTAAATTCTTAAATTTGAGTAATTTTTTGCACTATGTCAATAATTTATTTCACCGACCGTAACCATCGATGTTTTATTCATCTTCACGTATAAGAATTATAACAATAAGTTTCTTTATGGAATTCACTGATGATAGTGTAACCTCTATTCTCAATTCTTTAAAATTCACCTACACATTTATAGACAGTTTAAAACTTTAAAACGAAATAAGATTTTTTGTAATAGTAACTAATTAATGATATTATTTACGTAACTTAAGTTATTGTAAAAAAATGATGTAAATTTAACAGTATTCGTATTATGTTTGGGAAAATATTATTTCTGCTCCTGACTTTAATATGATTTTATTTTACTTTATCCAAAATATTAAGTAATTACTGAGAAGGAATGTTATAATATCTGATATACGAGTAATAACTCGTGGTTGAGAGAGAGGGCTCTATAACAACATTAATCAAAATTATGCTTACATAACGTATTAATGACTTGTCATCTCTTTGATGGCACAGAGAAATAATGTCATTCATCTGATCAAACTTATATCACGAATCAGTATCAATAGATCATTAAGCAATCGTTGACAGCTGTCTACGTAATGGTACTATATACACAAAATCTTGGTAGGAATATGAAATAGTCGTAATTGAGGACAGAAGTTTTAATGGTTTTTGCAAGCAGAAGTCATAACCAATCTGATGTTTTGATTTGACTATTACAGTTCGAAGAGGAGATACAATGAACGAATTTTAATCCCTTTATTGGGTTTAGCTTGTATGTAAGCGATACATCTTGGATGAACGGTTAATCTGTTCAGACAAGTAGATTTAAATACGGTGACAGTTAAAATTAAAATATCTACTAAAAGAGTGATTACAAACTTCCCGTAAGAAGTTACGTGTAAGTAATACAATAGTATGATGTTCAAATTTACTGAAAATAATTCTTTCATCAAGCGTACTAAAATAAGAAGTCGAAATAATAATGATATATATATATATATATATATATATATTATCTAAAAATATATAATATTATGTATCTCTCATCTTGACATAACATTCTAATTCCAGTGAAAATGTATTTCATAATTTTAAATTATAATCACTAATTTGATTTATTAATAAATACAAAGGAAGTTGCTTCCTTTAGAACATCTACAAATGCTTCAATCGATATGACTAACATACAAATAAAAAAAAAATTTACGAGTACTTGTATACTGAGAAGAAATCTTTTGGAGTTTTTCTTTCAACGTCTTGTAGCCAAATAAGTTACTTTTCTTTTTATGTATGTCAAAAGATCACTCACTTTCTTCCCTCTTTTCTTGAATTCCATTTGCCCGATTTGTAGTGTAAAGTTCGATTATTATATGAATAGACAGAATACTAGGTTAAAATGTGCAAAAAGTAACAAACTTATTTATATAAAGTTATCGAACATCAAGAATTGCCGGATACCTGAAAAGAAAATCTGAGGGATAATTGATTATAGATTCTATAGATTATATCTATAGATTATAGATTATATCTATATCTGTAGATTATAGATTATAGATATTGATTATAGATTCGTTTTATTAATATTTTTTAAAAGTTAAAATGGAATTATTTCTTACTTTTTGAGCAGTCCTAAGCGACTAGACCGAATTTTCGGATAGGTTGCACAATCACAGTTTATATTTGTTTAAGTTTTCCAAAATGTAGAAACTTAGAGAACTTAACAAAATGAAAAAAGAATATTCTTATTCTACTAGGAATAGGTTACATATCAATGACTTTTAAGTTCGAATCAATAAATCAGTGAAGGAATCAGCCATTTTTCTAGTTGGTCATGAACTACATGTGAATAAGCCCGGCATATTTTTGGTTAATAACAATCCCAGTCATGTGTAAGATTTAATTTTTTATAGAATCTCACATTGATTCTACAGTATATTTGGTACATTCCACAAACGGAAACAAAACCTAGTCTTGTGGACCTGTATTATACTTTTTTAAATCTTACTGTATTATTTAGTTTTTTCTTATTCAACGTTAGTAAATTTTCATCACATCAGTTTTAAGCCACACACGTCTGATCCTAATTTTTTCCTCATTGTTAAAATAATTTTGTTTAAGAAAGTGATCGGGGTGTTGGAATGTACTATTAGTTTTTGATAAATTATTATTTTTTTTTTGTATAAATTACAAATAATTATTTGCATTGTTTTATGTAGATAATAATCGAAGCAACGTCTATCAATTTTTTTAGTGCTTAAATAAAATATCTTCTACAATAAACAGAATCAATCTCTTTATAGAAAGAGATTGAAAAATTGAAATGTAATCAAATATTTTAATTTACTACTGGTTCGATTTCCACAAAAAAATTAAAGTAGGACAATTGTAATATTTATACCACTCCTGAAGGCTTTACCGCTTATTCAGTATTTTATTACTTTCCACATATTTAGCTACATATTTCTTCAGCGATTTTTCTAATATTTTAGAAAGCCAACGTAAAATTAATATTAGTCTGTAGCTACCAAGCTGAATTTATCTCGCGATTCTTTATTGGAACAATTTTAACATTCATAAATGCTTTCGTAAATATCCATCGTTTAAGTTAACATTAAGTAACGTGTAGACAGTTCTAATGCCCTTTATGTTATTATTTTTTTTATAATTTTATAGATGTCTCATAGACACCTTGGTTGATTCAACCTAACAAATGATACAATGCACTATTTACATCTTAATCGTATAACGAAAATGTAATACCAAAATCTGCTTTATAATGCGAGTTATTCACCCTATTTTGTTAAAATACCAACAGAACTGGCTAAATTACGATTTACTATTAAAAGATTATTGATAAAATGATCAGAAACAATCATGATATCATTCATATTAATGTCGCTTCTACGCCTGAGTTATCCTGATAATGCTGAAAGTTGATCGGTAAGGAATTTCTATTTTCCATCTAGAATTTCATTGAATTTTCCTACACCGACCTCCATTATTTTTAAAATGATATACTTAAAAACAAACAAACATACTTGGCGTTTATAGACCTAGAAAAGGCATTCGATAACGTGGACTGGAAAAAAATGTTCAGCATTTAAAAAAATTAGGGTTCAAATACAGAGATAGAAGAACAATTGCTAACTTGTACAGGAACCAAACAGCAACAGTAACAATTGAAGAACATAAGAATGAAGCCGTAATAAGAAAGGGAGTCTGACAAGGATGTTCCCTATCTCCGTTACTTTTTAATCTTTACATGGAACTGGCGGTTGATGATGTTAAAGAAGAATTTAGATTCGGAGTAACAGTACAAGGTGAAAAGATAAATATGCTACGATTTGTTGATGATATAGTAATTCTAGACGAGAGTAAAAAGGATTTAGAAGAAACAATGAACGGCATAGATGAAGTCCTACGCAAGAACTATCGCATGAAAATAAACAAGAACAAAACAAAAGTAATGAAATGTAGTAGAAATAACAAAGATGGACCGCTGAATGTGAAAATAGGAGGAGAAAAGATTATGGAGGTAGAAGAATTTTGTTATTTGGGAAGTAGAATTACTAAAGATGGACGAAGCAGGAGGGATATAAAATGCCGAATAGCACAAGCTAAACGAGCCTTCATGAAGAAATATAATTTGTTAACATCAAAAATTAATTTAAATATCAGGAAAAGATTTTTGAGAGTGTATGTTTGGAGTGTCGCTTTATATGGAAGTGAAACTTGGACGATCGGAGTATCTGAAAAGAAAAGATTAGAAACTTTTGAAATGTAGTGCTATAGGAGAATGTTAAAAATCAGATGGGTGGATAAAGTGACAATTGAAGAGGTATTGCGGCAAATAGATAAAGAAACAAGCATTTGGAAAAATATAGTTAAAAGAAGAGACAGACTTATATGCCACATACTAAGGCATCCTGGAATAGTTGCATTAATATTGGAAGGACAGGTAGAAGGAACAAATTGTGTAGGCAGGCCACGTTTGGAATATGCAAAACAAATTGTTAGGGATGTAGGATGTAGAGGGTTTACTGAAATGAAACGACTAGCACTAGATAGGGAATCTTGGAGAGCTGCATCAAACCAGTCAAATGACTGAAGACAAAAAAAAAGAAAAAAAGATGTACTTTGGTACTAAAAAATTATTCATGAATTTTTCTTGAATAAGAAAAATTTCTTTCTTCAATTTGGTTTTTTTTAAAAAAAAAATACTTTTTTTTTTTAAACTAGTTCAAATGTTTTTAGTAGTGAATATACTTAACTCCTTAAAAATCCACGTTTGATATTTTTGAATTTTGACCTTATATTATTAACACTTTTTATTTAACTAGGATGTCAGAAATATTGATATCTATGGATTTCGAACATTTGTCTAAGTGATCGGATTCAGTCGTTATCCTAGTGTTTTTTTGTTGAAAAATCGTAATGAATATTAATGGAGACATATATTTTTAGTATTCAAAAGTGCAGTAAGAATACTCCACAATGATAAGTAACAAAAATTTGAAAGACGGAAGTGGCTACATTGTAACTCAAATAGCACTGTAATAATCTTGGTGTTAATAAACCTCGGTAAATGTGTTATCACGACGTTTTACAAAGATGTGATCGATGGCACTAGCCATGGTCAAAGTTAATCTAGCCTTAATATCCTACAAAACTTAGACCGAACATTACCTCAAAGTAGCTTTCCCGGTAGTGATAATTTGACGTCTTAGATACATCAGTTTAAATTACCTATAAATATCATAAATTTTTATTTGCATATGGTCTCATTAAATATTTGTTTATTATCAATAAAGAATGTTATGCTTGATTGGTGTGTCCAGTACGATGGGATACCACGTCCCTTTCTACATGGCTGAATATTTTTTTTTGTACAAGTCACCGGTAACAACCTCTTTAGTACACGATTATTCTTTTATAGTATTAAGGAATGGTCCTTCAACCTGATTCACAGTCCGCATGGTTTTTGTTACCTCACACCAGTAAAAATAGAGACAAAGTCAGAACGTTACCATATTCAACCAATATTCTAAAATTAAATTTAAATTCAGTGTCCTGCAATGTATAAACCACGTCATCAATATTTTCACTCTACCTTCGTATTTTAAATTGGATAGATTTCAAATTATTAACAAATTCTATTAAATGCATTAGTTTAATCAAATCCATTAGTACAATCAACACAAACAGTTCTATGTAGTTTTCTGCATCGATAGCTTTCATATAAAATATTGAACATTACTGTTTTCCACTTATTTCTGTTGGTTTACTAAAATTATTCGCTACAAAAGTTTCTTCATTCATTCAATATATTAATACTTTTGAAAAAAATAAAATATCAGTTACGCACTTTCGATAAGTTTAAAAATATTTATATTTCTAAGGTTCACAACAAAATTATAATATTCTTAAATATTTCTGTGTTTTTTAATGTTATACCGTTCTCTCCTATCAACTCATCAACATATTTTTGTCAACTAAGATGAAATAATAAAAACACAAGTAATAATAAAAAGACTTTGAAAGATTCTTTACAAGCATATAATTGTATAATACAAATGTTACATTTTAATAGTAATAAAATATTAATTTTGTCTTTATATTGTAGATAAATTAAAAATTGCTAGCCTAAGATATAAAAAAGTGAATAAAGATTAAAAAAAAGAAACACAGCAGTGATTATTGTTAGACAGGTTATCATAAAAAAATGGTGCGGTTTCAGTAATTCATAGGAAGATTGTAAGGAAATTTCTAGATGTTATATTGGTATCCCTGAAAGCCTCCAACCCAAAAGTTTGTTTATCATCAGTTGTAACCACAACGTCAGTTCTTGTATTGTTGTTGCGGTGAGTTTAGTGAGTTACTATGTTCTCGGATAAAGAGAAAGTAAAAGTGTTTTTTATTGATGACTGAATTAAAATCCGTAATTTTCGTTCAACGTGCGTTTCGACGTGAATTCGGGAGAGATCCACCACACAAAAATAACATAACACGTCGGTTCAAACGATTCGAAGAAACCGGATCGGTTAAGAAACAGACATCAGCCGGCAGACCAAGTGTACCAGACGAAACGGTTGAACTAATTAGACGATCGGCAATTAGAAGTCCTGGGAAGTCCATCCCCCGTCGAATCGTCGAATTAGGTATTCCAAAATCAACAGTTCACAAAGTTTTACATAAAAAACTGAAATTACACGCTTATAAAATCCAGATATTGCAGGAATTGAAATCCGATGATGGTGTAAAACGTTACAATTTCGCTGTTGAAATGTCGGACAGAATAAGTGAAAACGAATCATTTTTTAGATGATATAATTTTTACAGACGAAGCTACATTCCATGTGAATGGATGCGTTAAGTCACAATTCAGGAATATGGAGCTCTGAAAACTCATACGCAATTATTGAGAAACATCGCGATTCGTCTAAAGTTAATGTTTGGTGTGGTGTGATGAAAAATCGTGTAATAGGGCCTTTCTTCTTTGCTGAAAAAACAATTTATGAAGTCGCGTATCTTGACATGTTAACTAATTATTGCTTTCCTCAGCCGGATGAACTCGAAAACATTCATCAACTTCATTTCCAACAAGATGGTGCTCCCTCCCCGCTTCAATGCAGTGGTCACGGACGCTTTGAACGAAAAATTTGGAGATATCGGTAGGTCCCATACTTAGACCATACGTAGACCCATACTTTGGCCTCCAAGGAGTCCAGACCTGACACCTTGCGATTTTTTCTTGTGAGGGTATCAAAAGCGTTGTTTATACGCAAAAAATTCGCGACCTAAACCGCTTAAAAAAACAGGATTAATGAAGCAATGACAACCGTTAACGAAGAAATGTTAACTAATGTTTGGAGAGAAGTTGAGTATCTTTTGGACATTTGTCGAGCGACTAAGGGCGCACATATTGAAATTTATTAATTATGTAAAAAAATGTTTGAGACGACAAATTTGAAAAATAAAAAAAACATAAACTGTAAGTAATTCTGGTTTAATTTAAACCATGTTCAAAACCGCACCATTCTTTTATGATAACCTTGTAGTATAAAAAGTAGATTCATAAAAAACTAACTCCTTTATTGAACCAAAATTATTCTGATAATTTTAGAATTGATGACACATTAAATCAAACTTTTACTTAAACTAATTTTAGACGTAACAGTTTTCGATTCAGTTTTTTATCAAATCATTACAATAAATTTTTTAAAAGATACTTTTGCGAATAGAAATCATTATTAATAAAAAGGAGATTATTTTAAGGCTTTGTATAAATACTTAGATAAAATTGGTTTTATGAAAAATCCTACATTTTGAGTTACAACAATCTTCTTCCTTCCAGTAAATAACAAATATATTTAGTAAAGATATATAATTTATGCAAACAGATAAATACTCTTAACAGTTATCTCTCTCTGTTTTCTCTAACTATGAAAATTTGGTGTCTTGTTGACATCCGTAATTAAAATTAAGTAAAATAATGATTAGAATCATGTACACATATATACGTACATGTATATATATATATATATATATATATTATTTATAATACTCAATAGTAGTTAAACTACCTATTATGATCACGAGAAGAGCCCCCTACTTACACAATTTATCAATAAGATTACAGTGAGATGAAAAATAAATAATCAGTTTAAAGAGGAAAGAGATCAAATAGCTCAATTTACTAAACGTCGAAAAGTTGTTTACTTTGTTTAGAAGTAAATTTTGAGCGATCAGTCAGTATGTTTAAAAATTAAAGCTGATGTAACAACTGTTATAATGGGTAAAACACGGTTAATCCTTTTGCATGTCATATTTTGGTTATTAAATTTACCGTTTGAACTGTCCAATTTTAGTAATCAATAGTTCAATATCCAACAGAATTAATTAAAAATTAACTGGCATTTATTTATTTTAAAACTCTGCTAATATTTAATCTCCCTTTTTACCGATGATTAACGATTCTTTCTCCTACAGTTTAATTTAAGATTCTCATATTACTATTAACTTGATATAAATAAAGTCGTCTTTTAAATTTTAGTAGTAAAGTAACGGCAGTAGAATTTCAGAAGTTAAATAAAAATGTTTTCCATTTCATAAAAATTAAATTTGCAATGATATTCATTTAAATGTGGATGTTAAATATCTTTATTTTAGAAATGAAACAAATATATTATCAATGCTGTTTTAGTAGAGAGAGAAAGAATACTTCCCTCATTTAAACTGCTAAGACTACTGTTTGATCTCATGCGGTAATTTACATCCATCACACCTATTAACAAACTGACACTTATGAATTTTTAAATAAATAAAACTACTTCCAATTTCGGAATTACCAATTCACTTTTTCAAAGAGAGACTATTTCTTGATATCCGAGATTAAATAAAAGTAAAATCACAAAAATCTGATTATAATAAGAAAAAATATATGATTATAAAGTTAAGGAAAAAATTAACAAATGTGCTTTGTTTTTTAAATTTTTTTTTTTTTTTTGCTTTGATATTCTTTAGTATTATCTCTAACTGATCCAGTAATTTTTCTCCCATACTGTTATACTGAATTATTAAATATGTCTTCTTTCCTAGAACAATTGCCAATCTAGATATTCAATCATTGCTTTTGAATGAATTTAATTTCGTACAGTTTGACCCATTTAGAATTTAGTATTTTTATTTTTTATGCTCGTGTGTATTCAGTCTCGTTTTAATTTATTGCGCCCACATTTTTGTACCATTATAAATCCTAAATAAACGAAAATGATTTTTTAATAAAATTATTGGATTAATTAATTAGTAATCAAGTATAATATCTTAGTGTACCGAAAAACTAAAATGTACTTTAGTAACGAATTTTAGTAAAACGTAAAATATTCGCACGATTTAAACCCAATATTTGAAAAACGTTTGATAGAAATGTTCTAGTTTTACGATGTAACCGCATTTCAATCAGTTAAGCATCTCTTTATTACTTACAATGTACCTACCGTATGCATATTGTTAAATGGATCGACTAATTTATAAATGTGTTAAACATATCTATTAAAACATTAATTAATTAAACTACCTTAAAAGCCTGCAACTGTTGGTTGGTAAATAAACTTTTACTTTGACTACCTACTCGTATTTTACGTATCAAGAGTTATCAGTGGATAACAAGGGAAATAAACTACAGACAATTCTATTCCATTATTTACTTTTCAATTTCTGAGAGAAAATTTTTCAATGTTTGATATTAATTCATACCACCTTTCATTCCACCTTTTGTTAAACCTGAACAAACATCTTTTTGTTGGAAAATTCATGAATACAATTCGTAAATTATATAAAACATACGTTCGTTTTTAAGATCTATTTATAAAATTATATTTATTCGATTTATATTTTGTAGAATAGTAGAAATATTTTGAAAACGGTTACAAAGTCTGCCTTGTGTTTTACTTTTTGTCGGTTAGAGGTCTCTTCGGACAGCAATGAGAAATAAAAAAATTCTGCTTACGTAAAATTTCAATAGCTGTTCCTCCGAAGTAACAAAATACTTCGGAGTACTTCGATTTTTACGCAATTGCAGATTGCGTAAAAATCGATCAATTCTACCCACCGAAAGCAAGTTTCTTTTGCTTAAATAAGTGCTAGGGTAAAATACTTCTCTTCTTTACTTCTTGGACAGTTTATTCTCAACCAACAACACAATGATTATAAACAGAAAAAAAATGAAATTTTAATATTAATATAATACAATTATACTGTTATACGTATGTTATACGTCATGTGTTTTTATAGCTTTTTTTAATTTTCATTTTTCCTAAGTGAATTTGTGAATAAAACAACTTTTATTGAAAAAAATTCATTATATAAATTTTAATAAAACGTAATTAAGACGAGTAAAAATAGAGTTAGGAATAAAATTAAGTCCAGTTTAATAGCCAATATTTTTAACTATTAAAGCACGGTTAATGGGAGACTAATTTAATTTATAAAATTAATTAATTAATTAATTTAATTTATGTATAAATTAAATACACACGCTAGAAGTGTATCTTAGCGATACACTTCGGAAGTGTAATATTATATTAATTAGTAATATTATACGGTGCAAATATACATGCAAACATTATTCTCCCCCTTATAATGTGTAAGGGAAAAATTAGATGTAAATAAATCAGGTAATACAGTCTTACGATATAATACGTATACTTCTGAAATATTGTTAACCAAGAAAGATGGTATTTAAATTCATTCCAGAGAATTTCTACGTGTTGTATTCTTGTTATCTTTGTAATACCAACTCCATACCCACCTTGTTCACGTTAATTTGATATCAAAATAACATCCTAACCATTTCAGACGCACTAGACCTTAGCACAAAATTTTCATCTTCTTTTTTCCGCAATATTTTCTTTAGCAAAAACACCAAGTGGTGTTTTGTTTAATCGTGACAGAACTTAACAAAAAAAAAAACCTAAATAAATTCTTAAAAATAAAATATTTATATCCGCCACATATTAATTTATAAGCAACTAAGCTTTATTTATCTGAAAAACCTCTCCAAAAACTATATGTTTTAAAATTGTTCGCTAGTAAAACGTAAAAAGTGAAAAAAGTGTACAAGTTATTTTCTAATTACATAGAACTTTGTGATTTTTAATGGCTTAATTCGTTTATTTAAATATTTTTCCTTAGCGAATGAGTTCCAAAAATAGGTACGAAGTTAATTTGAAGATCAGTATAAAACTAAGACTGCGCCGTTTTAGCTTTCTTGTAGTCTATCTACGACTGTCTAGACATCAAACTCGGCAAGCCAAATTATTGTAAATACTGATCCAGCGGAAGATTAAAAACTACTACGTGCTATATTTTATCAGCAAAATTTAGAAGAACAAAGTAGCACCTTTTTGCAAAAAGCTAAATATCGGCTTCCAACAATTCCATCGGCCATACTACCATGCTAGTATGACAGCAAGTAATGCAATAAGAGTGTAATCTGAAAGAAGTAACTTCATGATATTTGTTAATATTCAAGTATGAATCTTTGCTATACCAAATTATAAAATACCTTGTTCTGTGTATAGATTACTGTTAATTTCTGTAAGGTTTCATACTTTAACAAAATTTCAACAAGAATTTTAAATATATCAGTCTTAATTTCTTTGTCCAAACTAGTTTCATTTTAAGTTTTTTACTAGAATAATTATTTCAAATTTTCCATATTTCAGACTCAGTCTAATTGTCCAATAAAAAAATGTGGGTAGTATGCCAGTACCTTTACGTATTTCGGGTTTTATGTTTAGTTTTACAGCGATACACTTTAATTCAGTGGTCCATAAAACTCGCTTGTTTATACTATTTGGAAGGTTTAATCAATAAAAAAAATCCTGTTTTGTGTGAGTATGCTTACACTCATCCGTTTATAAATTGATGAAGTTCTCTACCACCAAACAAGATTAAATGTAGGAATTTGTGTTAACTGCAGACATTTATTTTCATCTTGCGAAAGTGACAGGGTTCTCAGAATCATCCTAAAATCGCTCATAATTCAGGTTTACTGCCCAAATTTACTGTTCTAAGTACACTGAGACGTTTACTATTAGTAAATTCTCTGCACCATTGCTACAAAAACAGTGATTCCATTTTGTCTTAGGTTCTACCGCATTTACGAAAGGAAGTGTTACTCTTTCTAAAAAGAGGTTCTTCCTTTGGTGTAGATCTATTAAATTATGCAGCTTAAAAGTGGATATATGTAACATTAGAATACGTTTTTCATAACATATGATCGATCAAATACATGAATGATCAAGATTTTCTAAAATTGATTTTAAAATTATGAATGTTGCTTTAACTTTTTCTATTGTTAAATGAATTTCATATTTTTACATAATGTTTTAAATGTTGCATATGTTTTTTAAGGAATTTATATTTCTATAAACCGGGTTTCAGATTTTTTTTTTTGTTTATAACATTTGTTTCAAAAATTCGCATCTTCATAATGAGAAAAAATGAAGCTGATAACAAAAGTGAAAAAGACCACCATATTCACTCAAAGGTATTTTGATTATTGTAACCAAAAGTTTTGGGGTACATAAATTAAAATCTAATAATGTGTTAAACAAAGATGGTACACCAATATATAATACGAAAGGAAAAGTCGATAGATGGGTGGAATAATTGAAGAGTTATACGGAGGAAGTGAATTAGAAAATGGTGTTATAGAGGAAGAAGAAGAAGTTGAGGAGGATGAAATGGGAGAAACAATAGTGAGATCTAAATTTAAGAGAGCATTAAAAGATTTAGATGGCAGAAAGGCTCCTGGAATAGACGGAATACCTGTCGAATTACTGCGCAGTGCAGGTGAGGAAGCGATTGATAGATTATACAAACTGGTGTGTAATATTTATGAAAAAGGGGAATTTCCGTTAGACTTCAAAAAAAGTGTTATAGTAACGATACCAAAGAAATCAGGGGCAGATAAATGTGAAGAATACAGAACAATTAGTTTAACTAGTCATGCATCAAAAATCTTAACTAGAATTCTATACAGAAGAATTGAGAGGAGAGTAGGGGAACTGTTAGGAGAAGACCAATTTGGTTTCAGGAAAAGTATTAATAGGCCTCTATTAATAGTAGAAGGAAGATTAAAGAGAAACAAACCAACATACTTGGCGTTTATAGACCTATAAAAGGCATTCGATAACGTAGACTGGAATAAAATGTTCAGCATTTTAAAAAAATTAGGGTTCAAATACAGAGATAGAAGAATTGCTAACATGTACAGGAACCAAACAGCAACAGTAACAATTGAAGAACATAAGAAAGAAGCCGTAATAAGAAAGGGAGTCCGACAAGGATGTTCCCTATCTCCGTTACTTTTTAATCTTTACATGCAACTAGCAGTTAATGATGTTAAAGAACAATTTAGATTCGGAGTAACAATACAAGGTGAAAAGATAACGATGCTACGATTTGCTGATGATATAGTAATTCTAGCCGAGTGTAAAAAGGATTTAGAAGAAACAATGAACGGCATAGATGAAGTTCTACGCAAGAACTATCGCGTGAAAATAAACAAGAACAAAACAAAAGTAATGAAATGTAGTAGAAATAACAAAGATGGACCACTGAATGGGAAAATAGGAGGAGAAAAGATTATGGAGGTAGAAGAATTTTGTTATTTGGGAAGTAGAATTACTAAAGATGGACGAAGCAGGAGCGATATAAAATGCCGAATAGCAAAAGCGAAACGAGCCTTCAGTAAGAAATGTAATTTGTTTACATCAAAAATTAATTTAAATGTCAGGAAAAGATTTTTGAAAGTATATGTTTGGAGCGTCGCTTTATATGGAAGTGAAACTTGGACGATCGGAGTATCTGAGAAGAAAAGATTAGAAGATTTTTAAATGCGGTGCTATAGTAGAATGTTAAAAATCAGATGGGTGGATAAAGTGACAAATTAAGAGGTATTGCGGCAAATAGATGAAGAAAGAAGCATTTGGAAAAATATAGTTAAAAGAAGAACAAACTTATAGCCCACATACTAAGGCATCCTGGAATAGTCGCTTTAATATTGGAAGGACAGGTAGAAGGGAAAAATTGTGTAGGCAGGCCACGTTTGGAATATGTATAACGAATTGTTAGGGATGTAGGATGTATAGGGTATACTGAAATGAAACGACTAGCACTAGATAGGGAATCTTGGAGAGCTCCATCAAACCAGTCAAATGACTGAAGACAAAAAAAAAAAAAAAGTAACCAAAATTATCCAATAATTAATTTACTCAGTAACGTGGGAACTGAGTATGAAATTCATTGAGAAATTGAAGTAAATTTATTTTTATTAAACACAATTGCCATATTTACGTTGCTTATTTTCTTATTTGAAGAACTTTATAATTCTTATTTGAAGTTGCTTATTAAAAAATTTTTTTTTATATCTGTACTTTTTTTTTATTAACTGTACAGTGTAACTGCATGTACAATTGAGGTCAATTAATTAATAGAGAATTCAATAATTCTTTTCAAGTGTTCACTTAAAGAAATTTTGTTTGAAAAATATAATTAAAAATAATAATATTTGTGTTGCTTCCATCCACGCTTACTATATTGTCTATCATATTACTTTTTTATTTGGATAAAAATATATCCTAGCTAATAGGAACACGAGATCATTCACTAGTCCTTTGGCATAAATTCAAGAAAGGTTTATCTTCTTGCTTAAATATCGTAATATTTTAATGAAAATACAGCCCCTTTTTGAGAAAAACGAGCGTGACTGGGTAAACGGCTATAAGTTACTGAAGCCGTATATGACACTCTTATGTATATATTTATATTTTTTAAGGTGTAAATAATATTTATGGCTGTTAGTGAGCTTATACAAAGTATCTAACAATACTGAAGTATTGTTTTATAAATTGATTACTTTCCTTCTTCATTGTTTTTATCACAATTTTGTATAACTAAAGATTTACTTTATAAATTGATTTCTTTCAGTTTTTGTATCATTTCAGTGACATAATATTTATTATTTCAACAAAAAAAAAAATAGATCTGTCTAGTTTATGTATAAGGTAATATATAAAAAAAAATAATCATAAATAAAAATTAGGTGAATACTAAAGAAATCATAAATGTTAAGAAATTTATTGCAGTTAAAGGATGACGTTATATATAATGCAAAAGCCAAGTATCTATGATGTTTTACTCATTTATTGAATAACTAACTGGTTCGTATAACCGAAAATTATTTTATAATCTGCACGAAATTACATAACAAACAATATTTATAACTGGCCAGCTTCTGCACTAACTTATCTACGTTATTATTTAAATCTTTTAATTTTGTGTTTGACTCCCGGTAAGTTTAATATTTCCATTTATTATTTCATCGGTTTCCTTTTCTCTCAAAAGTAAAAAAAAAGCAAAAAATATTAATCTAATATAGAAAATTTCGTTATAATGTGATTGTACAGTCCGTCTTCAAAACGTATGAAAAATTTCAAATCATATTCATGAGAAATAACTAGGAACTTTTTAATGAAACTTTTGAAATAAGTTTAATTTTTAAAGTTAATTTTTTTTTTTATTCTGTTCATTATTTTATTTTAATTTTAGAATAAAATTAATTGTAGAAAACACTACATCCCTACTAATTAAAAGAAGAAAAATTATGCTGTGAATCTGTTCATAAACTCAAGAAATATAAGTATACCGCTGAAGAAATAAAGTAGATAATGTACTATAATGCTGTACCGTTAGATGCCGACATGGCACCAGTCTTCAAATCTGTAATACTGCTACTCCTAACGTTACTTCTTCAATAAAGTCACTAACGGAACCTCCTTTACATGCAAATTCTTTCTAGACCCTCAACTTTAACCTCCAAACAAGCTCTGTTACTATCCCGCATCAAGTCGAAACTTCATATAAACAAAACAAAAAAGACGAGGCAAAATTTAATTAGAAACTATAAATTGAACGGTGCTCCTTCCAAGTTTATAATGTTTCGTGAGATTTGATATTAAAAGTTCTGCCCTTACTATAAAACTTTTACATTTTAAATAAAAATAACCTGTACCGTCTTTGAAGAAGTATAGTTTAATATGAACAAAAAATTCTACTACTTTATGCGAAGCCAAGTCGAACCTAAGTGAGTATTACAATACCACCTCAAACAATAATGGTTAACGGTTTTTTTTTGACACTCATTTTCACCAGTAAATATTTTACACCCAAAAAGAAATTTATTGAACCCAATTTTAAGTTATATATATATATAAATAAACGTAAATTATAAAATATACATATACAGCTGAATTCAAATTTTATATATTATTATTATTTTATTAAGCATAGGAAAATTATACTTTAAACGAGATTAAGTGTAATAAAACACAGGGCTCAGGTTAAAATTCAACTAAAAGTATAGTTCATGTAATCAGACTAAAATAGCTATGTCACCAGATAACTTTGTCGTGATACTGGGACCAATTAATTACCAAACTGTAATTACAGAGTACAGAATAACACTTGAGTCAACACCGTTCTTGTATAAACTACCGAAGTTACGCCAACTCATCTGAACCTGATAGAGGACCCTCGTGTAGCTTAAAAATTGGGTGTTCATTTTCTGTTTAAAATAAAGGAATAAAAAATGTTAGATATATTCTTCAAAGGATTAATAACTTTAAAAATTTAAGTTGTTCTTTATTGTTTGGTCTGGTGATGAAGAATTACTTGCAAAAAAGTTACTTTTTGATTACAATTATAATTTCATTCCTTTTAATTTTACTTATATTGTACTTATCGTATTTTTACTTATATTGTAAAAATATATCATCCCAAGAAATATAGTCACCGCTGCATTTTCAATCATCTATATTTGGAGTTGTCTAGAGCAGATTTACTTTTTTTTTTTTGAGTATACCAGTCATTTCATCTTAAAACCTTACACAAAGTAAAAAAATTGTTGCATAAAAACACTGGGATAGAATATTTACATTCTTAATCCTTAGGAACGCATCTGAACGTTTAATTTTTAAAGATTTCAGATTTTGTAAAATTAGTATTCATTTTTTATTTTTTTTTTGCTTGTTATTTATCCTTATATAGAGCTATTAAAATCTCTATTAACGATTTTCAGTGATATTAAAATTCATGTTTCCAGCAACGTGTATTATTATTCTCTTTCCTAAATGTCTTATTTCAATACACACAAAGAATTATAATAATGGCTTTGGTAAGAAGAATTTATGTTTAATTTTAATTTAACTTAATTTTAATTTAAATTTGGTAGAATTTATGTTTTCTTTGGTAAACGAGTAAAAACGATAATTATAGAAGATGCTGCTGAATTTGATAAATAAAATTGTTATTATAAAGACCAGATTAACAGAAATTTACGAAAACATTTTTTTAATATCAATTTTAATGAAGTGAACTCAATATATGTAGCTTCCTATTATCGGGTAGAAATTTCATTTTACAGAAAAATTTCTGAAGTTCAAACATTAATAAAAAAAATAAACTTCATTGATGTTGCGTACGTTATGTTAACAAACAAAATGTTTAAAAAATTTAAACTAACTGTCCTACAAGTATAA
Source organism: Lycorma delicatula (assembly GCF_047948215.1). NCBI lineage: Eukaryota > Metazoa > Arthropoda > Insecta > Hemiptera > Fulgoridae > Lycorma > Lycorma delicatula. Next base: position 37,813,392 of record NC_134455.1, read on the forward strand.
TTATTTTTTATTTATTTTAAATCTCGTATAATGAATTAATTGGTCTTCATATCGTAATATAGAATATTTTGATGGTAAATATTGAAACAAGCTTTTACTGCTATTAAACAGTATATTAATCTACTATTACATTTTATACCCTAATTACATATTATTTTATGCAAAATGGAGTATCTGAGAAGAAAAGATTAGAAGCTTTTGAAATGCGGTGCTATAGGAGAATGTTAAAAATCAGATGGGTGGATAAAGTAAAAAATGAAGAGGTATTGCGGCAAATAGATGAAGAAAGAAGCGTTTGGAAAAAAATAGTTAAAAGAAGAGACAGACTTATAGGCCACATACTAAGGCATCCTGGAATAGTCGCTTTAATATTGGAAGGACAGGTAGAAGGGAAAAATTGTGTAGGCAGGCCACGTTTGGAATATGTAAAACAAATTGTTAGGGATGTAGGATGTAGAGGGTATACTGAAATGAAACTACTAGCACTAGATAGGGAATCTTAGAGAGCTGCATCAAACCAGTCAAATAACTTAAGACAAAAAAAAAAAAAATTATGCAAAAGATGCATCTTAAAATCTTACTTCAGGTATTAATTTTACCGGTATTCAAACTTAAGTGTGTTAATAACTATCTAAATTGTTACACAATTCAACTGTCATTTAGATATTTTCATAATTAGTCGAGTAATATTTCGAAAATTCAGAAGATCAATTTAATATTTATTTTTTTTTTAATTTTCAATTCTATTATTTTTACGTACAGATTATGTTATTCTTATAAAAAGAATTGTAAGTAAATAATTGATACTTTTTATTTAATTACAGTTAAAATTTAATAAAAAAAAATGTAGGAAATGCCTAGTCATGGCATTCTAAACAATTTGATAATTATTTATAATCGTTCACTCATTTTCTGAGATAATGTCTTTTGAAATTTTGGAAAAATAAACAAAAATTTAACTTTCCTTAACGTAATTTGATTTACTTTAAACAAGAAACCGTGTAAATAACTGGCCTGTGAATGTATTTATTTCTGAATATACTTGTCACGACTTTAAAATATAATCTACTAAAACAGTCATAATGATCAAGAAATATCAAAAATTATTAGAAGTTTGTTAGGAGAATGAAATATTCACTTTATCAAAACAACCACGTTCTGTACAGATTGAAAACGACTTATTTTTCTCTGTATTTAAATCCCGATTTTCCTAAATTTTTTTTTTTTTTTTTAATTTACTTCTCTAAATTCCTGTAAATATATTTTCTTTCAGTTTCTCAAATTTATAAAATTGAATAGTAATCTCTATATCTGTAAAATAACTAGATTTTCTTACTTTAAACAACTAAGTAATTTGTGATTTTATTTAGTTTAATTAATGGTTTGGGAACTCCAGAAAAATCAAGAGATGTATGTAATACTGAGAATATATATACATATAAATATATATATATTCATGCGTGAACACACACACACACACACACACACACACACACATATATATATATTTATTTATTTTTTTGAAAATTGAACTTTATTTTTATACAATTAACTAGTATAATTATACTTATATAATAATACTGTTTTTTTATAAAAGGGTATGTTTAAAAATAAAACAAAAATATAAAATGTATAGAAAAAATCTGCTAAAATGGAATATTTAAATTTTATTTCTTAAAACATTTTGTAATTTTTTGGATAAAAATTAACAGATAAATTTGAATAATGATGATATGAATAGAGTAGATGTAACCGGAAATATTTAGCGTTTATTAAAATTCTTACGCATAGTATTTTAAGAAATATTCCATTAAAATAGAAAAATATTATTATTTTTTTCTTGAGTAGAATAATGAAAGTTTTTTAATCATTTGTCTGTTTTTCCTCCTACTGAAGTCGTAAAATGATTATATATCGCTATTTAATAATTGTTCTCATAATATAGTTCTGATAATTCATATTCACAACGCTAAGTAAATTTATAAAGTTAAGAAAGCTTCAAGTAATAAAATAGATAAAGTATTGTAGAATAAATATATTTCTACTTCGCAAATAAAATTTTACTCGTTTTTTTATAATTTCATAATTTAAAATATATGATTTGCATCTTAACATTTGAAATATATTCGAAGAGAAAATAATATTTTAATAATTAGTTTTTTTTGCATATATTGGTAACAAAATAAAAATAAAAAAAAAAATAAATAAATAAAATGGATACAAGCAAAGAAAAGGTATGTGTAAAAATTAATATTTCTGTGTTATGTAATTTCTCGGGTATGAAAGTACACGAAAATTGTAAAAATTACAGTATATATCAACAAAGTAAAATATTTTAGGGGTGGGTGTAGGTGGTAAAGGGTTTCGGAGAAAAACGAACGGACAAGAGGTTCAATAGCCTGGAAACTAGCTCAGAGGTAGAGGAGTGCGAAAAGACATAATGGGAGCGTGAGAAAAGGAAGGGATAGAAAGGGAGTCAGATAACCCATTTACTGATAACTATTGAAATATAGGTCCGTGTTGGCGTTAGCGAGAATAAACACTGGACCCTCCAACCGTTCCACATCCTACAACGTTCAAACGTCGACCGACGGGATGCAGTCCTTCGTGAAAATAATATTTCCTCGAAAAAAGGAGAATTTATGGTTTTAATTTAAACCCAACGAGACCCTGCCTGATCCTGGTCTGTTGGGATCAGGCAATAATGAAAAATTACATTTTTGCATACGTAATTGTTTTACGTTTATTTGGGATTTTTTAAATCTTTACATCACACTAGAATACTGATGGAGTATTAATTCTAATTAAAATTTGTTACAATACAACAATTTTGTTAATGAATTTCGCGTGAAATAATTATTCCAACATTTTTAAACCGGATGTAAAAAATAAATTTATAAATTATTAAATGGAATTAAAAATTTTTCAGAATTATGTAAAATAGCTACTCATTACTTCTATATAAAAAAATCTGCAAAAACAAAAAAATAAAGATGTGAATTCAATTTATTTCAACGTAGAACGAAAGAAAAACTTACAGATTTATGATCGACTAAAATACTGCTAAATATTAAAAATGTATTTTTTATTAATACTTCTTTGCTTGAAAATGGTAAAATTTTGGAGTGGATATATAGTTTTGTACTTAGATCGAAGATTATGAGTTAAAAAATACTTATTAGTTGCAAAGAATTTTTTTTCTTAACTAGGTATCATAGTCTTCTACGTATAGTTTAATTGATGTAAAAATGTATCTATCGAATTTGAATGAACTTATTGATTCAACTATTAACTCGGACGATTTTTGAAGTTATGCTATAGGCACAACGCTTATTAACATATCTCATTTAAAGCTAAAATAACTACTTTACATTTACCTAAAATAATATAGTGTTATGTCATATTTTCATGTGTAACTATAACATCGAACTAATTTTTATTAATTATTTTGTAACTCATTCATTAGAGATATATAATTTTAAAAAATCAAAAAAAAACTGTGAAACATTATTATCACTTTCATTTAGGATAAACTGAACATTGCTGTTGAAAATTATAAATAAAATATAGAAAAAACTTGATAAAATATATCCTCGTATACCCAAGGTATCTCTGTAAAAGAGAGTAACCTTCAGTTAAGAGACAATGAAATTCTTGGATTTTTTTTTCGGTATACGCTACATATTTTTTTTTATGAATTTGAAATATCCATAATCAAAGCACAAACGCAATAAACCCAAACAACAACAGCGCTCTAAGACAGGTTAAACTTTTATAAAACGTCTTATTATTTTAATTGAAAAAAAAAATGTAATAAAATAATTCTTAAAAAAATAAAAATGGATTTTACCCATATATCTGATTTATCTCTCTGAAATAACCACATTAAGTTAATAGTACTCTATTAACCTTAACTAGTCGGGTAAGCTTTCTGCATTTACGCGTAAGGAGTGTTGGATGATTTACAATTAAATTTGAGGAAATTATGAACATTTTAAATACAGCTAAAAATTTGAAATAATGTGAAAAGATAGTAAGACTCACAACGGATACTTTAAATACTAAGGATACGGTAACGTACTTTAGACGGAACACATTGCAAACCGTTAAATTCAGAAAAAATATGATCACATATATCCTTATACACTTATGATAGCATATTAGCTCTTCGATTCACAGAACATTATTGCAAAGAGAGAGTGCTAATTTGTTCCGATTCTTTAAGTGCACTTGTTGCAATTCGGAACAAAAACAATAAGGATGTCCTAATTTCAAACATCCTATCCATTTTATACGTTTTAAATCAACGAGGACAGCTATGCGTATTTGTATGGACTCTAGGGCATGCTGGTATGACAGGTAATGAGAGCGCAGACGCTCAGCACCAAAAGGCAAATCATCGCAGCAACAGTCTGCGATGATTTGGATGCATTTCGTGTAAGAGTAGCAGATGTTAAAACTGTCTAACTACGTAGTAAAAAACAAGTGGAATACTGAATGGAGGAGTTTAAATACAAAATTAAACTCAAAAAACCTTCTTTGCCTTTTCCAATGCTTGCATTCCAATCTCCAACTATTATTAAATTTTCATCTCCTTTTAAGTGTTTAATTGCTTCATCAATCTCTTCGTATACACACTCTACCTCATCATCATCATGGGCGCTTGTAGGCATATAGACGTTAACAATCGTTGTCGGATTAGGTTTTGATTTTATCTTTATAACAATGAATGAAATCCTTATTATTGAACGAAAACATAAAAATTTTTGCAATATTATTAAAGATCGATCATGCATGCCCCAGTGTATATATTGTTCATGTGAGGGCCTATTTTTCAGTCACTCTGTAGTTCTTTAACACAGATTAAATTAAACAGAAGTTTCAGAATAATTAAATAAAATTAAACTATATAATTCAATATAATATGATTCTAAATTATAATTTACAATTGACATTAAATAATCTGGTATTTCACCAAACACATATACATATGCAGTAATGCCTATTAAATTTGATAAACATTTTTAAAAGTACATAAAATTTGTTTCACTAATAACTTCTGATTTTATATATATATATATATATATATATATATATATATATATTTTATTGAATTATTATTTATTGTAAATTTTTTAAACTATCAATTTATTTTATTTTAAATTAATATATATATATACATATATATTTTTTTTAATTTATTACAGTTAACAATTATTAATAAATCAATACATTTAAATTTTAAAAAAAAAGTTAAAAAAAATAGGAGAGGAGCATTCCCTTGTAAGATCCAAATACTTTATTATTAATTAAACTTTTATTTGGCTATAACTCTGAAACCAATGGAAATAAGTACCACTTATGATATATCGTTGAAAATCTCTCAATGAGGGCTTATTACTACAGTTAAAACAGTGTCAAAAATCCAATTTTTTGGAAATTTTGGGCATTATTGCATGCTTTTGGTTCAGTCAATTGCAATCAAAAGGGGAGGTGCGCAACTAGATATTACAACAGGCTTACATACAAAATTTCAAAATCCTACGGTTTATCGTCCTTATATACGTTCGTATATACGTATATACGTATATTCGTCGATATATACGTTCGTATGTACAGACGTCACGCTGAAACTAGTCAAAATGGATTCAGGGATGGTCAAAATGGATATTTCCGTTGAAAACTGAAAACCAAAATTTTTCTCGATCGCAATACTTCGTACAAGCAAGTAAATATGGAATTTTGTGGAATAGGAATGTAATTGGTGTTTACAGTAGATATAATATCTTAAGAGAATTTAAGAACTTCGAAATAATTTTATATTTTATCAAAATTTGTACCACTATTTAAGTCTCAAAGTGACTCAAGCATCCGAGATTATTTTGTTTTACGGTTACATAGCTATTACGTTTTTACATTGGTTTGTATTACACTTAACAAAAATAGAGGCATTACATAAAAACAGCCTTCCTGTATAAGCAGATGTCTGAGGTTTTAAATATAAAAATTCATTGGAGTCTATCAGGTTTTTTTTTTAATTTTAAATTCATGCTAAAGACTAAATAGAGTAATATTTTTATAGTTGGAAATGAATTATTTTTAGGTTATAATAAATCTTGAATTCTTTATAAAAATAAATTTTTAAAGATTGATGTAGCTTTATATTGTAAAATTTTATTAAGCACCCTAAATTTAACTTTATATTTCGTATTTTTTTATCCCTATATTGGTGGTTTGTCAGTACTAAAGACAACATCCAATTTTATACGTGTTTTAATTGGTTGATCTGGATTTATTTACTATGTAATCAGACTTAAAAATAGAAATTAATTTTATAGTGAACTCTTATTTAAATTATATTCCTATGATAAATGAGTAAAAGTTTTCATTGAATCAGTTACATAACAAATATAATATGAGATTTTTTAATCTCATGTTTGTTCATACATACCTATTATCACTTAAAATATTCTTTTAATTAATATTTCAATAAGGAGACTGATAAATGTGTAATAAGATTATTACCTAAATTTATGAAATGTGTTTTTCTCATCAATTATTATTTTATTGAGAAGACTGTCCGGTATAATTGCGTTATCTCAGGTAAGATTTCAAGCCATAGAACAAGGTCCGAGGAACGCCGCATCACTCGACGGCCACTTAATGCGGATGTGCCAATAAGATAATAGTTTGTTCACCAGGAAGGGTAGCACTGCCAACGTGACCACCTATGTGAAGCCGTAAGCCGGCCGCATTGACAAGACGTCAATAGTGACTGACTCACCAATTGTTTTGCGAAGTTTTCGAATAAACTCGTCCTGTGACGTGAGAATAACCACCGTCATGGACGTGGACGCTCCTCCCACCTCTACCAGCTAGGACCGTGGTAGCATGCGATTTCAACCTTTTCAGCAATTTCTTTTCTCAGTTGATCGTCCGCACTACTATCCGCCCAAACCCGGAGATGAAGGTCCTCCCCTTGGCCCTATCGGACAGAAAGAACCCCAGTTTCCATCGGTGAAACCGCCCTCTTTACCCAACGGAGAATATCTGCGAATATCCGCCAAAAATGTGGTAGTCGGCGGACCTGCGGGTCGCTTCTTGCCTGTAGGCATCGGTGGTAGCGACGCCCGTATCAAATGGATAAGAAGTTGATTCATGTCCTTCTGCCCACATACGTCACAGACCATCGTAAAATTTGCTCGATCCACCCCTGTGGACGATAAAAGCACACTTGTTGATCCCGTCTATCCTTCAACACCCGCGGAACGGACTTGCAGATAGCAGAGGCCACCCCACGGTCCTCCGCTGATGAATCAACGATCAAAGCGTAATCGGTCCGACCGAGTGCAACCATTCTGCTGCTATTCTCCTTAGACAGGTCCCAAGTTACAGCGAAAGGAGAATCGGCCAGGTTTAAATTTACCAGTATCAGTCAAGTCCCTAAGCCTACATATGCTGAGAATGTTCAATCCCAGCCGCTATGTCAACAAACCAGGCGGATCGAACTCCCTCGTCCAATTCGTCAGTACCTTCCACAAGAGCGGACGACAGAAAGATGTCTTCGGGCCAGCCCCAGTCTCTAAGGACCAGCCGCTCAAGGTCAAAATTATCTACTCCATCTTCGACCGCCCGCCGAAATTCCTCCAGCGACCAAGTACTGCCCCGTCCCAGTCCCTCGTCCGGAGTCTGACATGCTACCTTTGAGACTACGCAGTAATCTGGATAGCCTTGTCTTCTATACTTGACCGAATCGATTTTGCCCATAAGATCCATCTTCTAATCGGTCCAAAACTTCTTCAAAAGACTCCAACATACGAACACTTCTCTCCTTATCCTCGGAGCACTCTTTACATCAAGTAAGTATACGAGTGCTGCCGAACCAACAAATTCAGCTCCCTCACACTACGAAAGAGAAGCTTCATTTTGTGTCTAAAACACTTCTGTTTCATCAAAGTCGGCTCCATACCTTCCACACCCCGATGTTCTGCAGGTCGTTCTTCCTTCACACCAACTAATTGCCAGTTAATTGTGAACTACTAAATCAAGATGTAATTAAAAGTTTGTATAAAGTATTGAAAACGAACAATTGATTACCCATGTAGCAATGCAACAAGAATATTTAGGGGGATCTATGCGGTTACACTACCCGAGTACTGCTCTTCTTGAGAATCAAATACTAATGTGGCTGATTACATCCAACCAAAGTACGCCATATAATTTTTACGTTTCATAGTTATCTATCAAATTCGTGGTTAAATATTACTTTAATTGGTGGTAGTGACTCCTGTAATCCAAAGCGTTTAAAAACTAAATATAGTTAACAAAATATTCATGGAACACAGAGTTACAGTAACGAGTAGAGATAATTAGTAGAAAAAGTAGTCTTATTTGACAACAATGTACAATGTAAGGATTACAGCTCAGCACAACTTAATTTTATGGTGCACAGCACACAAACGTAACTTTTTAAAAATATTAATTTGTGTTAAAATTTCAATCGTCTGTAAATATAATTTCCCTAAACAAGATAATTATTCGTTAGAACGAAAAAAAAAAAACAATCATACAGGGAATGAAAGAAAGCCTACTAAAAAACTGTTTCGTGGATAGCTGTACAAGACATGAAATAGTTCCATTAAACTTCAACATGTTTTTAAAGCGACAGGGTTAGTCACTGAAAAGAAATTACTTTTTAACTCCCAATTACGCTGGATGCGTTGCTTCTTTTTCTGTCAGTAAAAAGGGAAATTGCCAATTCTCAATGCTTGCAATTTGTGCTTTTAACGTTTTTTCCCTCACGGGAACATTTTGTTCCAGGTAGCTACCTCTATAAAGTACTTTCTGTAATAAATAGAAGTTGTAAATCGTATTAAAAATAGGTTTTTCATGAAGTTTAATACTTAATGATAGGAAAATATTGCTCTTAAGAAATAATCTGGTATTCAAAAAAGAGATTTTCAAAAAAGAAAAAAAAAACATTAATCATTTTACGTTCTCACATTTTAATTTAAAAATATTTTTTTAATAAAACGATTTAAAATGTTAGTATTATTCTATTTAACAATTTTTGCCTATATGTTTTTTCAGGAGAATTTAAAATTGCCAAATATTATCTTTATGTGTAATGTCTTTGTCCACGTTTATCACTTTTCTTGACACATATATATTCACAAAAACAGGAAACGCAAATTCTCTAAGTGCATTAAAAAAAAAAAAAAAAATGAAGATATACGTAATATTTATAGTTCTTTAATTTAATAAGTTTTCAGTGGAAATATTTGTTTTAACTTGATTTATTATTATTATTTTTTTTAAATTAATGTAAAACTTCACCAACAATTCACCTATCTGGTTAGTTTTTTGTTAATTCAGAAGATTATGTCGAAAAATCCTATTAAATGTGAAAGATGGAAGTCTTGATTGTCACAATAAGGCTGGTTTAAATTAGTTAATTTTCTTACGGATGAGTCTGACATAAATTATTAAATAATAATTTATTCAGCTTTTGAGACAGGTTCTACAGTGGGCCTGTGGTGTTAGGAGACGTGGTGAGTTAATGCATCATTATTTAGTGGACAGTGTGGTGTCGGTAGTTCTCGCTATGAACTGTCCAGTGACACTTTTTTCATTTAATGGCAGTACAAAAACATCAATCTTGGGCTAAAGGACTTTTAGCGGTAAATCTATGTTTACTACTAATGCATACAAATATGAGATGCAAGTACTTATTAAATTTACGTCTAACTAAAATTCAGGTAAACTAAACATATAATCAACTCAGCGAAGATTTTATCTGAATTAAAAAGTATCTATTTGCTTTAATCGTTTTTTTATAGAAACATTTACATTTGTGAAGCCTATGATTCATCCAGTTTCCTGTTAATCTCGATAAACATATACTCCTATTTCATATTTGTACCAGTGAACGAAAAACAAGACAAGAACGTGAAACATACAGAAGAACAACATACAGAAGTTTTCATTTTACATGGCAAATTATGAAAAGGTCATACCGATATAAAATCTAACCCACCGGGTTGGTCTAGTGGTAAACGCGTCTTCCCAAATCAGCTGATTTGGAAGTCTAGAGTTCCACCGTTCAAGTCCTAACGAAGGAAGTCACTTTTCGACGACTTTGAATACTATATCGTAGATACCGGTGTTCTTTGGTGGTTAGGTTTTAATTAACCACACATCTCAGGAATGATCGAACTGAGACTGTACAAGACTACACTTCATTTACACTCATACACGTTATCCTCATTCATCCTCTGAAGTAATACCTGAACGGTAATTCCTGGAGACTAAACAAGAAAAAGAAAAAAAGGTGTAAAATCTAGTAAATTAAGATCCGTTCTACACAAAATACAAGTGGGACTTTAAAAGATCAAGCTGTTGAATACATCTGTGCAGAAAGAATACAACTAGTTGAGAAAAATATGCTGGTAACTCAACGAAATGAGGATATAAAAGGTTAGTAATAAATATGGTAGAGGAAGATTCCGAAGACCTGTGGATGAGGTAGGTTCGGGATGTGGGGTTGTGTGTACTGCATAATGTCCTGTTTGCTTGGTAGCTTGACATATTTGGACTTGCATGTATTACATCATCGTTATGAAACTCTATTCAAATGAAAAAAGTGATTCATAAAAAAAAACAAGCATTATATAACTGAATATGTTTACAAATTTTACATGACTGTTGTAATTATGCAAATCTCAACATGAATTTGTGTCATTTAGGACATGTCACATGCACACATAACAGGCACGGTAATATAAATATAGCAGCAAAATTCAGTCTATTTAGTTTGATTTCATTGTTTTATATAATAGTAACTATAACTGTGGTTAATCTAGCCTTGGCTAATCTATGGTTAACTTGGTTAATCAAATAGAACAGAGCGAATTTCATGAAACCATAGCAGTGTCTGACAATGAAGAAGATATAACAGTGTCTGACAATGAAGAGATTGAAAATTATACAAATGCCGAGAGTGATAGTCATAGTAATGACTCTGATGAGGATAGTGAAGTAAGTTAAAGAGATTCTACAGCAAGCGAATATACACTTTCTAAGAATGGAGTGATGCAATGGAAGGTTGCGCCTCCAAACAAGATGGACAAAAAGTTGCCCAAAACAGTATAAAAAATGCTCCTACTATCACGAGAAATACATCTTCAAGGATAACATACTTTGTGAGTTTGTTTCACTTTATTTTCAATTCCATAGAGAATGAAATGATAAAAATTACCAACTGAGGGATCTCAAGTTTATGAAGAAAAAGAAAAGAACTTAGACATCTCACTTCAGGTATACTGTGGATTATTGTTACTGGCGGGAGTTTAATATATCTCACGGGAATCAATAAAAAGCTTATTGGATTCAGCCTCAAGTGTTACATTTTGATAACGTACCGACACATCAAAAACCAAGGCGTACAGAATAATTAGCTCCTGAGCATGAAGTATGAAAAAATTGATTAGAAATTCTATCAAATTATACTATTCTGATGAAAATGAAAAAAATGATGAACAATTAATTAGTTGGTTTTTGCGTCTGTTGATCTTTCAAATAATATAGGCCCAGCAAATCTGCAAAGTAGTATATGAAGATATGGACATTACGCCTTGTAGTTCTTATGTGCTGAAGTTATAGGTCAATACCGGAAAAGAATCAAGTGGCCAGCTAAAGAAGAATCAGGGAACAAGAGATATTTGGGATATGAGCTGTGACTTCAGAGGTCACAGTGTTATATTACATAAGTTTTTACACTTAACAATTTAGGACAGCTTCTTTTAAAACATAAAATAACTATGCTTGGTATCGCAAGAAATAATGGAAAGGAATTGTGGTAAAAATGCAATTATTTACAGCTAATCTTTCCTTTTTTCTAATAAAACAACAGTAGTGAACTTTGTTCAAAAAAAGAACAAAATTGTTGTACTTTTGATTACTTTACATACTGAAGAAGCGGAAAGCGCGAGAACTGACAAAAAGCGTAAATCATTTTAGATTTTAAGGATACTAAAGATGCTATAGTTACGCTTGACCAACATACATTTGCAAACGCAAAACTAACCGGGCGTCAGCGATAATTTTTTACAACTTGCTTCATATATCTACATACAATTCATATGTTCTTCGTACATCAGTACATTCAAATTGAAATAAAAGTTCACTAACTAAAAGAAGATTTCCTTTACTAGAATTTGGAAAATTACTTATTACTCTACTCTACATATAAAATCAAGAATATACAATCCAGAAAGTTTAATTCGCTAATCATTGTGAAAGTAACGCAGGACAAGATAAAATTTTGCTATTTCCAGGAATTTCTGACGGGGAAGTTACTGGAAAAAACCGCACATTACAAGTTTTGTCCTTCAAAGAATGACAATAATACGAATATTATTTGTACTAAATGTAGCAAACATTTATACAAGCAACATGCAGGCACCTATCGCCTTAACTGCAAATATAACTGTTTTTGCAAGTTTGCATAATTTTTATGTACTGAAGTAATTTAAAATAAAATTCATATTTTAGCTTTTTTTTCATTCAATTAATGTTTTCATTCATTAAATTTAAAGTTTTAATTTTTTTTTATTAACATTTTTTAACATAAAAAATTGTACAAACTTTGTATTTAGAAATTTGTAAAATGTGAAGAGGAGGCTATTCAAATAAATGTATTTGTATTTGTGGTCATTGATTTCATTATCCAATTTATTGATAATATGTTTCATAAATACATTAGTATTATTTACTAATCTGTATAATATAAATAATAAATTATTATTTATACACAATAAAACTCATACACAATAAAAATAATTTCTTAAAAAAATATTGCCCATGTCATATTGAACCCAACCGCATACCAATGCGGTAAATGTAAACAGAACAGCAGAGTTAAGGAAAGAATAAACACTATTTAATGTTACAATTACTTTACATCTCAGTGAGAATTAAACATGGAGTCGCTGAAAAATTTCTCCGATGACAATGGAACTGATTAGAAACAAAAGGAAGTATAAAAGATAGAAGGTAGAAAGTTGAAGATTTTAAAATAAAAAAAAGCTGATCATTAAATCAAAACTAAGTCAAGTTGGAGTAGTATTAGAGAATATTATTATCGAAGAAAAATAACTAATTACAGACGCTCTAACGCAGGAATATAATGGTGTTGCGGAGATAATTAAGTTGAAAGAGAAAACTTGACTAATGAATGTGATGATAAACTGTTTATTTAAATACTGATAATGATGATATCGGTGAAATTTTGACGACTGTGATGATGCTAGTGAAGATAAAAGTGTTTATGAAAGCGATGATGTTGGTGATTACGAGAACATGGTTCTGTAAACTGTGGTGAAGATGCAATGATAAGCGGATTGATGAATAGATAAATGAATGTTTCCATAAATGTGATAAAAGCTCAGGTATTGCTAATTTAAGCTTAATTATTTATACTTGATAACCAGATGATTAACGTAATCATTCTCTACATTCACTGACCTCTCATGTTGGTTGTTTTTTTTTTTAATACTGAAATTTTGTAAGAAGAAATTCTATCTTCTGGTCAATGGTCAGGTTTTTAAACGGATAGAAAATCAAGTGAAAATGCAGAGAGCCACATTTTCTTGGAAAAAAAACAGCTGTAGTTTTCCATTGCTTTCAGCTGGATTAACTTTAATCCTAAATTTTTTCTGCCACGCCCAGACACGGTCTCATGCCATTTGTAGTTCTCGTGAGGCTAGAATATATATCTGTGAGGCTATCTTCGTTAACGGCCAGAATAACAGTGTCATCGGCAAACGTGGTGACGATGCAATACCCCAGGGATGGACGGTCCACAGGGAAGATGAAATACAACACATGGCCTAGACAGAGCCTGAGGGACACCCGACCTTATCTCAAAGAATCTCGATAACTCTTCATTTCATTTCACTTGAGCGTAACGCCCCTCAAGATAATTCCGTAAGACTAGGAAGTATGGTTGAGGAAGTTGTAATTTCAATTTGTAGAGCAAGCCAGGTATCTATACCTTATCAAACGCCTGTTGGTTGTCCAAGAACGCCGCCGAGCGGCGTTTCTTGGACAACCCTATCCTATGGATGTTCCCTATCTCCGTTATATTTTAATCTTTACATGGAACTAGCAGTTAATGATGTTAAAGAACAATTTAGATTCGGAGTAACAGTACAAGGTGAAAAGATAAAGATGCTACGATTTGCTGATGATACAGTAATTCTAGCCGAGAGTAAAAAGGATTTAGAAGAAACAATGAACGGCATAGATGAAGTCATACGCAAGAACTATCGCATGAAAATAAACAAGAACAAAACAAAAGTAATGAAATGTAGTAGAAATAACAAAGATGCACCACTGAATGTGAAAATAGGAGGAGAAAAGATTATGGAGGCAGAAGAATTTTGTTATTTGGGAAGTAGAATTACTAAAGATGGACGAAGCAGGAGCGATATAAAATGCCGAATAGCACAAGCGAAACGAGCCTTCAGTAAGAAATATAATTTGTTTACATCAAAAATTAATTTAAATGTCAGGAAAAGTTTTTTGAAAGTGTATGTTTGGAGTGTCGCTTTATATGGAAGTGAAACTTGGATGATCAGAGTATCTGAGAAGAAAAGATTAGAAGCTTTTGAAATGCGGTGCTATAGGAGAATGTTAAAAATCAGATGGGTGGATAAAGTGACAAATGAAGAGGTATTGCGACAAATAGATGAATAAAAATGCATTTGGAAAAATATAGTTGAAAGAAGAGACAGACTTATAGGCTACATGCTAAGGCATCCTGGAATAGTCGCTTTAATATTGGAAGGACAGGTAGAAGGGAAAAATTGTGTAGGCAGGCCACGTTTGGAGTATGTAAAACAAATTGTTGGGGATGTAGGATGCAGAGGGTATACTGAAATGAAACGACTAGCACTAGAAGGGGGATCTTGGAGAGCTGCATCAAACCAGTCAAATGACTGAAGACAAAAAAACAAAGAAGAAAATCAAGTAGTAGGAAAAAGAAAAAGAAGGATTGTGATCAGCAAACAATTTTTTCTTCCTACTTCCCTATCGTTAGGTGGAATGAAACACAACAAAGGGAAATGTGACAAAAATAAAAAAACACGTGAATTTAAACTCTTATTCAATAATAAGTAAATCATTTATATTTTTCTCTTTCCTTTGGATTACATGAAAAAAAGATGCTTAATTTTCCAAACCCTTTTTCCCAACATAGGTTATACTTTGTACGCAAATTAACTGATGAAAATGGAAACAAATTTAAAAAAAATGTTGTATTATTTTATAACTCAATGGTTTCAATAATTTAATTAGTTTTTTGTCGATTCAAAATTATTTCACCGAGGTTTAGAAAATATTGATATAGCAATTTGCATATTATTAATGATAAAGTGAAACATTTTTGTTGCTTCAGGGAAAGAGAATTTACGCTTACATTATTTTCATATTAAATAATACAAAAAGAGTTTTAAAAAAGAATTGTTTTAGAACGATTATATTTGTTTCTTTGCCACGGTACTAAAGTTTTACTGGTACTTTAATTAGGATAAAATTGTTATACTGCAATCAGCAGTTTTTACAACACCTTTAGCATATGTAGAATAATACAAAAATTTGCACACATTTGAAGTTATATTTTTCTTTCTTTATTTTATAGAAATTATGTTTCTTTGAAAAACAGGCACGTTATCTTTCTACCCTCCTCAAGGTAACCTGAAGAGTTACCTATATTTTTAATATAATTATAAGGTAGCAAATTTGTTGAGTGCGTCTGTTAAATGTTTAGTAAACAATCGCAGCAGCTCTTTTTATATATGGGGAGTTGTATCATACTTTTTTTTAAAAAGAGTTAGAATTTGAGTACATTAAAATTAAATTTCTAGATGAAAACAAAAAGGTAACCTTCGCAAGTCATATGTAAAAATTGTACCAAACCTTTCGGTAATAGTACAGAGGAATCCTTTTTGATCTTTTGTTGAGCAAAAAGTTATTTATAGTAATAATTATTAACTCTTTTATCTCAGAAAAATATCGTTCTAAAGAGAACATATAAGTATAAATGCCACAGCAAAATCACGGAAGAATACTTGTTGGTAAAAATGGCCCAAAACATAGTCGGGAGCGTAAAATGAAGCAAATACGTTTTAGTTAAATGACAAAGACATTTACTAAATCCTTTACACATCGATTTAATAATAATGCAGAAGTCGTAGAAGCGGCCCTACATATCAGAGCCACATTCAGAAATGTCCATCGTTGTCAGAGGCAAAAATGAAAGGAGCTTTAGTAGCCTTCTGATTGTCCGTATAAACTATGCTGCCTTCAAAAACACCAGAAATTATTTCATGCTTGAAGTATGAAATTTAATGAAGGATGTTATCAAGAAGTTTCCGAGTAATATTAAATGCTATCAATATTCTGGGTTGAAGTTTAAAGTTTATGCCCTCTCTTCTTCATATTTCCTAGAAAATGAATTACAATAGGTGAAAAACAGAGAGAGGTATTCTATCTTTCGATCGAAAGTTAGAAAACGATTCATGGTCTACCCGAGAGCATGAATTCTTTTGTAGTGAGAGTAATATGTGGTTGATGTTAGAAAATCTTATCAAAGAAAACAACAGATTACAAACGACAGTTTTTCTCTGTACGTCCGATCACACGAAAGTAAAAAAAAATGTCCCATTTAACACATTGTTTTAAAATTTCTATAGCTATATTTATTTTAATGTTCGATACTTGTATCATATCCTATTTATTCTCTTTAATGCATTATATTGGGTGAATCATATAGAGTGTGATAAATAAAGTTTAGTTTAGTTTTCACTAAAGTCTTTAGACGATGAGGAGATTGATATGAAGGGTTTAAATTCAACACACCAAAATAAATTTGAGATACCTGTTGAAATTTTTACTTATAAACGGAATTTTATTTTGTAGGCCTGTTTTATGGTTTCATAATATTAATGCAATTATCATATAACACTGTTTTATCTGAGATCATTTAAAAGAAATCACCTAATTATATTTATACTTCATACTATTTACATAATTCAATTCTGATGAGAAATATTACTACTAAAATGAAATACTTTCCAAAAGTTCTTATTTAATGATCAGGAATGAATGAATGAATGGATATTTTAATAAAGTTAATTCTTATAAGAAAAAATAATAATATAAAATAACAGAGGTTCATAAAGATAAATTTGTTAGAAAACGATATAGGTTTTAATTAAATAATAATTTTTTAAATATTAGAACATAATTTTAAAATCAATAAGTGACAGGAGTGTTTGGGTCTAATTAAATGTGTTGTGAAAAGTTATATTTATATCCCAAGTATATGTCATGAGGCTCATACACATGTATGATGTTTTTTGTTTTCAATTTAATTCCATATATTTAGTTTACAATCAGTTTAAATTTACTGAAATCATAAGTAAATGTGCATACAAAAACAAAATGACATGAGAGAGGTGTTATCATTGAAAATCCACAAAACACTGCATATGAATATGTATAGTATACATATTTTATACGGTTTACAAAAATAATACATAATTTATAATTTAATTTTATAATAAACATATATAATAACATGAAAAGATGAGTCATAGAAACATTACTGAAGTTCATAACGTAAAAAGCAAAGAAAACAAAAGTAGTCTTATTAATCACGCAAAGAATAACTAATCAGACAAAAAAAAATGAAACAAATCAGTGAACAAACGAAAATTATTGGTAAAACGAAATGACAAATTTTTGACTATGCACAACACACTAGGAGCCGATTCATCTCAAATCTTGGAAATCATACAGATTTAATATTTGCAGTCGGTTTAGATGCCTTTCGTTCAGGAGGTTAACCACGAGCCAGTTCACATGATTTGTTCCCATACCTTATTTTTTATCATGTATTCAATCACCTTATCTCCTCTTGAACGGTATGCCATCCCAGAAATTCTTGTATTTCAGAATTTTTCGCAAATCACGGCGGTTCTTTTATATTTCTCAATAACATTTTAGGAATCCCTAAACGACATCCAAAAATAGATGTGAGCAATATCTCTTTCCTCTAAGCACTTACTAAAGGTTGATATTCCTGCGTGTTTTCTAGATTGTTGATTGACCATGTCTGAAGCCAAAGTGATGGTCAGAAACAACACAGCCTTCCTCCAAAATCGGCCATTCCCTCAGAAGAAGCAATCTTTCAAATACCTTCGATAAAATAGGTAACAGGCTTATCCGTCTATACGAACTTACACCAGGGTCGGCTTACCCGTTTTCGGGATCATTACCATCTGCGACACCTTCCATTCTGTCGTAGTTTGAATATTTTCATTAAATAGATCTGTTACATACTGTCTGGCCTTAAATGGAAACATAAAACGTATTTTATCATGTATCAAGTTGTACCCTGGGCATTCTTTGAACTCCTTGCTGACCTGATTACTCGCAGGACCTCTGTTGATGAAAAAGGTTTCAGTGGTAGTCTCATAGAAAATGGCCTACTCAGGAATTCGAATTTTTCTTTCTCACCAGTCCCTCGTATATCAAAAGTGGTGAAAGACCTTCTTTAGGTGCCTAGCGAATACGTCAAGGTTTCTTACTGTCGCTTCGAGCCATCCAACGTTTCCAAAGGTGGTAACGATGGTGGTGGTTTATTGAAATCCTTTGTGGCCTTGCATAGTGAGTAATTATTCTTTTCCAAAGGGGTGAAATTCTCAAGGAACTTTCTAAACGTCAGGTTTTTATTAGACCGTAGTAGCCGCTTTAATGTACGGGAAGCCCTGTTCAAACGTGTTCTATCTTAAGGCCTTCGCAATATTACCACCTCCTACTAAGTCTTCTCTTAATAGAAATAAGATCCATAATCTCCTTCGGATATATCACACCTGCCTGTCCTCCGTGTTTATCATCTGGTGTTGACCGCCATGTATGTGAGTAGATTTTCAGACTCACCTTCCCCATAGTGGTACTCATATTTATATTTTTGACATCGTAGGAATAGCATTGTATTAATGACACTTTTTGCTCCAATACCAATATTTTATTAAAATGGTTTGTAATTAAAAATTGACATTTTTTTCTCACATTCTAATCATAGTAAGGGAAAGAGTTGGCAAGCCGCAATGACAATAGATTGAATAATTATGTTTAATTTATTATTGAAACTATAGGTATACGCCGGGCTATGCAAAGATACGTAAAACAAAATCTGTGTTTGTTGGTTAAAAGTATTAAATAATATATCAGGTTTAAATGATAGCAATAGTTTTATATTCTGAATTTGATTAGTACGAGAGGGTTAGTCTTGATCAACGGTGTATTTAAAATTAGTCGATGTTCGATCATCATTAAATTTCAACTTCTACGTTAGGAGAAACTGAATTCAAAAAAATAACTGATATATTCACTCAGAATAAATTAGGAGAGTAAGTAGTGAAAACCAAAAGAAAAATTTTAATAATTTATTTCTATTCATAATTTTAACTTTTCATTATAATTTTTTTAAGATTCTTTTATAAAATTAGTTAAATTTTTTCAATAAAAAAATTAATGGAAAAGTTTTCATGATTTTGAACCACCATTACTTATACAAAAATTTAGTCATAAGATCAGTAACGAATGACTTTTAGAGATGTAGACTAACAATCATTTCATAGTCACGTGGAATTCGGATCATTTAATAAGCAGAACAGTAAAGAAAACGTATTGAAATTGTGGAGTCGTTCGGTACACCTGTGTGACAAAACGCCCTTCAAACATAAGCGCACACTGATGTCCCTAAACAAACCTAAACAACATATACGAAACAATACTTTGGCTTACGGGTGGGCCCTTACAGTGGGTTTTGTTCAGTTATTATTGCTAAGTAAGTTTAAAAATATTTTTTTACAAAAAGTTTTCTATCGTGTGAACTGAATTAGCAGCAGAAACTATCCATGTTAATTTCTCATTTCTTCATCAATGACATTAATTTTCTGTAAATCTCATTTACCAGCTTTACGTATGATAAGAAATATAATTAATTTTTTTTTCAAAACCTCAGTTACATGATAAAAGATCGACAAAAAAAACTATGTGATCCACTTAAATAACTCATCAGGATAGAAAACTTAATATCGTAATCAGTCACTGACATAAACCAGATCTCGTCAACATAATAATCCACATCAAGAAGAACCTCACCAAAAAACGTTTCAGAAAGAAAAACATTTTTTTATATTTTTTTTTTACCATTTTACAGTGTAATTAATGATAATTTCGAATATTTTAAAACATACAGAAATACTATAAATTAAATGCTTTCGGATTACAGATGTCTCAAACTATTCAAACTAAGTTTACCTCCCATCTACTGTAATGTTAAAATATTAATATTATTAGTGCACGTGCGTGCACACCCCCCCACACACACACTTATAATGCCAGTAATTAAAACATAGGAAATGCATACGTAAGAATGCGTATTAATATATATATTAACATACGTATGTATGTAGGTTTAAGTATTAATATATATGAATATATACATATATTAATACCTATATCTAATACCTATATTTGTTAAAGTTAATATGTAAGTATAAATAGAATGTAACCTAATGGATGGGACGCGACAGCCGGAAGGCGGAGTGGTTGCCCCACAGTGTGTAATGTGTTCAAGCCACAAGATTCGGAAAATACTGATGAAGAGATTTTTAAATCCCTGGATAGTCAACGTCGTGTATGCTTCTCTTTTAGACCCATTACAGCTGAGGATGTATCAAGAGATACTTTTAGATTGAAGTGCTCGAGGAAGTCCCAAGATTTGATTTAGTGACTGTTAAAATGTTGTGTATCTTCAGAATTGCTTTATAAAACCCACCTGATTAATGCGATACTTTGGACCAATGGTTATGGTTTTGTCTTTGTACAGGCCTACAAGCTTGCTTCCTATCCTTTCAAACGTCTTTGAGAGGCTGTTCCTTCAAAGATTATGCCCAGTAACCTGTGAGATAAGTCAATGAATTGTTATTGTGATCAGTAGATGCCTATAAAGAAAAGAATACTGTTCGGCAGTCTTCTTAGACATTCAACAAGTTTGGTTATCCTGTCACCTTTTGAAACTGAAGTCAAGCTTACATCATGCGGTCTATCTCGTGTTAACTAATTACCTAGAAGAACGGTTTTATCAAGTAAAATATAACCAGGAATTGTCTGTCTGCATAGGCACTCTATCAGCATTTCAACAGAATTCTCTTTTAGGTTCGATTCTATATTTGATGTAAATAGTACTTAACTGTACAGATGTCACAGTTGAGTCACCCGCAGATAACACAAAAATTTTGGCAGTAGATAGTGAACCCGTGTTTGCCTTGTGCAAACTACAATCTGTTTAACTGATTGCTTCTTTTCAGTCATGAGAGGTGATGCATATTATTAATATTGTGTTCGAGGTGGGCTGTCATTGGAAGGTCTATTTACTCGTTATTCTTAGCCTTTTGGTGACCAATTGTAAAAATAAATTTCAGCAAAAAAAATAATTAAATGAAATACTTTTTTCTTTTACGAATTTTTTATTTTTTATTTTTTTTTATAGACACAATCACTTAAATTTAGAACAATTTCAATAGATACACAGTTATTTTTTATATAACATTGAACAAGTCAGTTTCATTTTTTGAATGTTCATTTTATGAAGTTCATAACAAAAAATGAAAGATTTTACGTATTAAAAAGAGCTATAGAACCTAAAATGGAAGGTTTTGACTAATGTTTTACATTAGGATATGATAATTATAAAATGTGGGATTCAATGTTTAACATACTTACCATCATTTACATCCAAGGAATTCCGGTAATGTTCTAGTATTTAATTTTATATATACGTATGATAACAGTATGAGATTTCTTCGGTAATTTATCTTTTAATTTTCAACTATACATATAACAAAGTAAATTAAAGATACAATTTAAATGTAAATTATATCTACTACAGTTAATTGAATATCAGCTTTTACACTAAGCTACAAAAGAGTGTTATTGACTTATGAATAAGATAAGGGTATGGACTTGATTATTTTTATTATTGGACATCATATGCTAATTTATCTATGTAATAAAGAATTATGAGAAATACTACTATTATTGTTTTAATCTATCTTTTTTTTTTAATATTCTCTAAATATGATTTTTACTGAAGATGTTGCTTTTTCGTTAAAGTATTCAAAATTATATTTTGATACATTTATAGTTATCAATTTCTTAGCAACTTTATGAAATGTTTAGCGGTATAGCATAACATTCGTTTCGACAGTAATATTTCCACAATTTTATAAGTTTTAGTACCATATGAAAAACAATAAATCGTCAAATAACCAAATTTACTAAAGATAAAAACTACTTAAACTATAATCAAACAATAAGATTTAGTTTATATAAAATAAGATTGAAGGAAATATAAAAGTTGAAATTGAAACTGACCAGTTATTTTCAATTTATTTAAAAGCATTAGCAGTGAAAATGAATGAAAAACTTATATAGATTCTGTCCAATATTTCGTTGGCTGTAATTTATTACATACTGCTTATGAAGAAAAATTCTGGAATAGAAAAGAAGTATGAATATATAAGAAAAAGTATGGAGTGTAAGAAAAATTTTTTAGACATTCGAACCAATTTTGTAAGTTTAAAAGAACTTTATGTTTTCCAATTTATTGTTTACACTCTACCTATGTGATTGTAAATTATGAAAAAAAAAACAATAAAAATTATAACATAGTAATAAAATAAAGTAACGAACAATAATTGTGCCAATATTTTACACATATCCGCTTGTACAGAAATCGTAGAGTATTAAAATACTGCGTTATGTTACTGTAGTATCATATAATTGTGCTATAGTAATTCACCATATGATGAACTCATACTCTGAAATTAAAAACTACGTTATACAGAGTGATTCAAAGAAACGGGAAATTTAAAAAATTAAATAACGTTAATGAAAAATTTTTTTTAAAAATTAATTTTATTTCATGTAATTGTACAAATGTTGCTATTTCAGGATACATACATTTTCGTTTATTTTTTAAAGATGACATCTTGCAGGTGACCTCCTCTTCTACGTAAACGCTCACGAAGTCTCTTCGTTAAATTTTTCATGGTTTGACGTAACATCTCAACTGGAATTGCCACAATTGCTTCTCGGATCTTTGCCTTCAGTTCTTCCGTTGTAGAAGGTCTACTGTGGAACACTTTGCTTTTAAGGTGACCCCACAAAAAGTAATCGCAAGCTGAGAGATCAGGCGATCTGGGAGGCCATCTATTGTCACCATTTAGTGAAATGACAAGTTGTCCAAACAATCGGCGTACAGCTGCCATCGATATTCGTGCAGTATGTGACGTTGCTCCGTCTTGTTAAAACCAGGCTGTGTTAAGAATCGGTGAATATCTCTTTTGTTGTTTCTCAACAAAGGTTTCGTCGGCTACGTAACGAGCCGACGTCACTGTAATCGCAAGACCGTTGTCATCCTCAAAAGAATAAGGGCCTATAACACCGTAAGATGACATAGCACACCACACGGTCACTTTCTGGCTGTGCAACGGACGCTGGTGTAGCTGCGTAGGATTTTCTTGTGCCCAGTATGTGAAATTTTGCTTGTTAACAAAACCACTGAGGTGGAAATGCGCTTCGTCTGACATCCACAGGTCGTGAACAAACTCTTCGTTATCATTTATCATCTGAAGCATTACATTACAGAATTGTGCTCGCACAACTGCATCGTTCGGTTTCAGTTCCTGGACGATCTGCAACTTGTATGGATGGAATTGCAAGTCCTTCACTAACGTTCTTCGAACACTTGAACTATGCGATTGTAAAGATGCTGAGAGACGACGGATTGACCGATGTGGATTTCGTGTGACAGCATCTTGTAAAGCTTGAACATTCTGTGGTGTACGGACGGTTCGCTCACGGCCTGGATGTTTCTTTTTCATTGCCGAACCGGTTTCCTCAAAATGAGATATCCATGTTTTAATTGCACGTGCTGATGGAAAACGGTCGTGCCGTCCCAGATTAAAATGACTACGAAATTCTTCCTCCACACTGTCATTGTTTTTGTAAAACGCTTTGATAGCAAATGTACGATGCGCACCACTCCAAGGATCCATGACAACTAAATGGCAGGTTAGGTTAGAGAGGCTGGTGCCACTTATCGAGTGGTACCATTCGCCCACGGCTACCAACATTACTTTCAAAATTTCCCGTTTCTTTGAATCACTCTGTATATTAATATTATTAAAATAGATAAAACGAATCTAGAAATAATTTCAAATTTTGAGATAGTTTACGCTTCAGTAAAAACATCTGATTGACTTAATTTTGTATTGTAATGCTTAGGTAGATAAATATTTGTGTTTAGTTTGCTACACCAAATTACATAAAATAGTTTATACAAAGCGTATATATGAATTTTTGCCAATTTCTTGACTTCTGATAAAATATTTACAACAACAAAACGAAATTAAAAATTCAATACCATTTCCTATATTAGCGTTTATTTTTGTTTTAAGCGTTAAATATTCTTGTGATGAATCAAACAATTTTTTTTTCAAAAGAAAAAATGAAAATAACTAATTGCATTCACTTGTTAAAACCAGAGAACAGTTGCAACAAAACCAAAACCACACACTCAGATTCCAGTAATAATTTTTTTTATGTTTACATAATTAGTTATGGTAATTTTTCTTTTGTTCTTAATAGATGTACTGTCCAGCATACAGTAATTATTAATATAAAATAATTATTTATTATTTAGTACCAATAAAACGTTTTTAGCGGGTAAACTATCAAAATATGGCTACAAAATTTTAGAAAAATGAATCAAGGCATTTCCATAAAGATATAACTCTATTTGTTAACAGGAAAGGGTGATGAATTGTCAGTTTTTATTTCTTTAATAACTGCAAGATGGTTAATTTAAATAAACAATTGCTACTTCTTTTGAATTGGATATTATTGTATGTTTTTGACTATCATCTTTGTGTGATTGGTTCCATTTAAAAGGAAAAAATTATACATAACTGTATTTGATGATTTAGCAATCGCAGATGGGCTGGTTGGTTCTCTTTGTAGACTCCCAGTATAATTAAAAGAGATTTTTCTATGGATTTTAAAATTCTTGCTGCCTAGTACAAACTATGTAATCTTATTTTAATGCAAAGAGTAAGTTATTAGAATAGTTATGATATCGATGACAGGAAGGAGAAGAATCGGAGATATTTGTATTAGAAGTAAAGAAGGCCTCATCCAATCTGTAAAAAATGGTTAGTACCTTGTAATGTGGCTAGACCACCGAAGATCAGTACTAACAACGTTAAGGAGACCCGCACGAAGGCAGAAAAAATTATCAAAAGCTTGAGTGTGAAAGCAACGACCGGGCCGAGAGCATCAATCAGACGACTATACTCGCATGTGATAAACTCGGTATATGGTTTAACAGAATGGCATAGGGCGCTGAACATTGATAGAAATCGGTGGCATTTGGAAGGGGTCCAACGGAAATTTGCCTAGAAGATAGTGTCAGGCCTACTCCTCGGTATCCACCGTGGCTCTGCTGGTGGTTGCCGGGGTCCCCCCCACCACAACCAGTACAACAGATGGCGAGAGTAAGAATAAAATTTACGAGTACACCTTTATCTTTGAAAGTTTGAAATAAGATATCGGTAAATGTGTTGGTAGAAGAAATACGTTTTAACTACATCTAATTTTATAAATTAGAAATAATAAAATTCCTAAAATATGATAGTCATTATTGAAGAATTTATTATCCAGAGAGGATTGAATTGGTATCAGAATTACATTAAAAAAGAATTCTTTAAAGATTTATAATTCATTCAGGCAATTAGGCAATATAAATTGGTGCGGTGGTGTTACAGATAGATGGTGTGTACTTTTAAAAGAAGTGAGAGCTGGGTTGGGACTCATCTGTTTCAATGATGGTGAGTTACCAAACCTAGTCCGGGTAATTGGAGTATCTTTTATAGACGTGTCCATTGTTTCACAAAGACTTTCGAGGACATCTAGGTGTTGGACGGTCCTGAAGGTAGAAGAGACGCTCTGCGACAACGAGGAGATATATTTTGAAGTTGGTGCCTCATGATCGTTGGGTGAGGTGAAGCCGCTAAAAGAGCTATAAGTGAGCGGTGACTGCTGGAAGTAATAGTTCTTATAAATGAAAGAATTAGATATATGGAAGAGATTATTCCGGAGTTCCTTAGGGAGGTAGTGGCGAAGGCCTGCGAGGACACCTTGCAGACAAAGAGGCCCCGTAGAAAAGATGACTATTGGTGGTCTCCCCAGGTAGCTGTGACCAGGCTAGAGTGCATACGGGGTTGTAGGAGATTACACCCTGATAGCCGAAGTGGAAGGGTGACTATACGGAGGTAGCACAGAGAGTACTTAAGTTAATGAGAAGGCGGTATAAAGGTGAGATATTGAATAGCAAGAGAGAAAAGCTCTATGCGATCGGTTAGATAAAGATTTGTGAGGAGATGCCTTTCGCATTTTTAGTGGAAAATTTGGACGGAAGCTGCCGGTGCTTCAAGTAATATGATGCAGAGGTATTTGATGAAATCGTTTCCGAGGAGGAAACAGGAAAGATAGAGCAAATTGCGGCTGTGGAAATTCCTCGTTTTACACTCGTTTTGTGCTGTAATGAGAACGAACAAGAGGTAAAGTCCGGGCCTGGATGATATTCCGAATGAGGTTGTGGCGGTGACGGCAACGAAGTTCCCGACAAAAGTGTTGTCGGCGTTCAATAAGGTTTTATTAGATGGTGTTTTTCTGCGAGATTGGAAGACTGCAAAAGTTGCATTGCTGAAGAAGGCCGGAAGGAAAGTGGATGACCCGAGTAGTTATAGACTACTGTACCTCCTCAGCTGTATGGGAAAGGTATCTAAGCGGATGATCGTCATGAGGGATTTAGAATATATTGAGCGAGAGGAAGGTTTTAGCCCGACCCAATTTGGATTTAGGAAGGGATATAAAACTACGGCGGCGATAAATAGAATTATGAAGATAGTTGAGAATCTGCATCTGGGATATGGAGAACCAGGTCCATCCCGGCGGTGCTGTTGTTGGACTGAGTAATGCGTTTAACTCACTGGCATTCGGGTCGATCCTGAGTGAACTTAAGAGAAGAGGGGTCAGCCCATATTTTCGGCCCCTTATTCAAGATAACTTAAGTGGACAAGTGGTGATAGGCTGTGCTGAGGGGGCTCAGATTCAGATTGAGATGCAGGCCGGAGTATCACAGGGTTCAGTGTAGGGGCCAAAATTATGGTATGTAGCCTAAGATGGGGTGATTCGCTTGGATTATCCAGAGGGCTTGTACCCGACCAGTTTTTCCGATGATTTGTCACCGGTTGTATCGGCAATGAAGCCATGCGGATGATACATACGTGGTTGGAGAAGAGAGTTCTTCATTTGGCTTTAGAGAAGACCTCAGTTTTAGTTGTTATGGCAGGAAGGAGGCGGTTGGCTCCAATAAGTTTAGTAGTAGGATGTGTGGAGATTGTGTCGGTAACCAGGGAAAAGTACCTTGGAGCCTGGCTCTATAATAAGAGATCTTTTCAGCCACTGTGGTCGAGGCTGTACAGAAAAGTAAACGAACTGTGGCTGCGGGGTGCAGACTAATGAGCAGGATTGGCTGACCGAATTTGGCAAAAAGGTAGGCTACTGGCATCGGTGGTTTCGTTCGTCATCATGTATGCGGTTCCGGCACGGAAACGATTGTTGAAGAAGAAAAAGGCCCGGAACCAAATTGTTAAGCCAATTGTTAGCCGGCTCCGATATAGTCGCCCGGAAGGTTAGAGACTATGGTACCCCTAGGGCTGAGTGTGCTTCCGCGGTGGGTCCGGGCCAGGGCAAGGAAATTTCGATCCTACCTACGGGCCTGCCTGTCATGTCGAACTTACAGCCGTTAGGCTGGTAGTCTCGTTAGAGTAATGGACACTCCCCCGGGCTGTGTTTATGCTTCACATTGATCCAACCCGGAGGGAAGGAAAAAAACTTATTTCTTTATTATTAGGGATTTTTGTCAAAAAGAGTGGTGTAAAATATACTGTAAATGATTAAACCCAGTAATTTAAAAATTTTACTATAATTATTAAATTTTGCTTTTAAAACCAATAATTTTAATATAATTAAATTTTTATTTACTTATTTTATTGAGATATTACAATTGGTCAGAATTCAAATATATAACTCATTTAAAAATAAAGTTCGTGTTGATATAAGCTCATTAAAATATTAATAGTAACTCAATAAACTTTTCTATCAGAATATCTTCAAGCAAAAAACAAGAGATATATTTAAATCAGTATAATTTAGCTTACCAGCACAGACATTTAAAATTAAAAATGTACTGAAGCGAAACCAACATGAAAAATGTTATAGTAAAGTAATTTAGCATGACTCAGTGAACCGTTCAGATTCTAAAATAATTTTAAGTTAAAAAATTAGCTCAAGAGTCTCTGAATTAAGATTTAACAACAATAAACAGGAAAGTTTTTATTTCAGGTCTCTATTACAAAACATATCTGCCTTTTCGTTCTAAATTTAATAATTAATTTCTTATAATTAACCTATTTTTTATATAAGCAAATCTCTTATTTATATTTTGTGAAAATAAAAGATAATATTATTTCAGTTCGTTGATTACGTAATTTCAAACTAAAAAAAAAGAACTAGACTAAAATGTTTATTTTTCATAAAAATTGTCTACTTAACATTTCAGTTAAGATAAAATTAAAAATACAGCAAGCTTAAGTGGAAAGATATACAAGTTGTTGAATTGTGTACTTTAGGGTAGGGAATATATCGGTATTGCAAATGTAACTTAAGATTAATCAACAGCGAAGTGATGAATTTGTAAGCAAAGCCAAAATCTAAATTATTTTATAATTTTAGTTAATTATAAAGAAATAAAAATTTTAATTTTACTGTAAACTACTTTCACTAATCTTCATGTAATGTATATATATGATTATAAAAAGTTCTACCTAATACTGATTTTTATAATGTATGATTTACCCAAAAAATAATAAGCTTTATTTCAGTTGAAAGTGATATTTTATTATTAGAAATTAGAAGAAACTTTATTTGCGAACAGTAATAGAGTGGATGCTTTTAATAAGAATTAAAAACTTTATTACACAGTAAGCAGTTCTTTACATAAAAAAATTTACCTTGTTTTTAGCATAAAAGTTTAATATTAAATTAATTGAACAAATTAAAAAATAGAGATATCATTTTGTGTTTTATATTGTGGTTTATTACTTAGTTTAGCATATTTAGTTTCTATTACCTCTCAACAAGCATATTTATAAAATCACTTTACATGTTAACTCTCCTGATTATATAAAAACTTTTTTCCATTTCGCTAACTTACCTTCCTTACAAAGTGATTGATTATATTCTATTTAAAGGCATTTTAATATAACTAAGACATCCCTGAATAAAATGCTTCTTTGGAATTATACTAAAAAACAGAACAAACAAAAGTAACCAGTTTGCAATCACCTTTCTTTAATTTATTAATAAGCTGATTATTACATTGATCTATACATGTCAAGAACAATTTAGTTTTAAATCAAAGTATATTACATACATTAATTAGAATTACTGTAAATATTTTCATATTTGTTTTTTTTTTCTGCGCTGTGTTTAAACTTGCTTTTGCTTTAATATATAGACAATTATTTTCAGTTAAGTTCACATAAAAATCTGAATTACATGCATTTGTGATATTTAAAACACAACTGCATCATTAATTAATCGAAATTGGCTTTTTTCTAAATTAGAAAAAATACTTCATTTTATAATTTAAGAACTAAAAATTTATTATAATTTTATCAAGCACGGCCCGTTGGTACGATTATATAATTACTAATTAAAAAACCCACTTACCAACCATTCTTTTATATACGGGTTCAAGCGCTTTCAGAATAAAGTTCCATCATCAGGAACTAAAACGTTTTTTTGTTATAATCTTATTAAAACAAAAACTTATTGACGTGTGAATTTGTTTCACACACAACAATTCTTTTGAATTGTTTTACAAAAACAATCTTTTAAATTGTTGGTTAACAATGATATTCTACAATATTGTATAATATATAGGCATATGTAAGAAAAACATATTTCTTATCGTGAATATTTAACTAAAATTATAAATTATATTTAACTATTCCTTATATTCCAGGTTATTCCTTAGTCAGGAATAACCTGACTAATTTATTCAGCTACTAGTGACTGAATAAATTATTGTATCATCTTGCAACAAATTAGGAAAGCTTAATATATTTCTATTGCACTTACAATCCTAAAAGTAAATCAACATAGCCTACTCCTGTGTGTGGAAAATTACTAATGAAAAAGAATAAAGGTGTGAGTATATTAACATTGCAAAATATTAATTTGCAAACTTACGTAAGAAGCAGCTTGCTTTGGTTGATTCAGTAAAAGTTAATGAGATTTTTTTTTTTACTTGTTTGTAATAAGATTGTAGTAATTTTTTCCCGTACTACACACATTATTGTATTTTTTTGTAACCTTTCAGATGTAGGAATTATTTCTTATTAAATTAACTTATAGAGTTAAAGTAAACATACTGCGTGTACGAGTATTCAGGCGGCGATTGACAAGCATCTCCTGTAAATCCTAATGCTAAAGTAAACTACGCGTCGTTAATATTTACTAACCACGCGTTATTATGTTAAAAAAAAAATGTATATATATATATATATATATATATAATGAATGTTTAAAACAGTAAATGTTTACTTATAATATGACCAATAATTATAAAGTGACTATCATGTATGAGTAATGAATATAGTGTCTTATAGAGACATGGTCGTTTTGTGATTCACTGTTACAAGGGACGTGACTCGGCAGAATCATGACAAATTCACTAACACAAACGCAAAATTTGTTTGTTCTTCTCTTTACAAGCTAACTGAATACAGTATAATATAATTCGTTCTAACAAAACATTAGTTAGTGAGTAATTATAAAATTTGTTGGTTTATTCTGCAGAATAAAATTAAATATTTATTTAAATTATACCAAATGTAAGGACATTTTTAACCTCCGGAACCACCGTTAGGTATTGCTTTAAAAAATCAGATGAAATGAAAATTTTGTCATTTTATTTTTTAAATTTTAGCGTTTAAAAATGCCATGTCTGACTTTAATTCGAGTCCGTACCTCCAAATAAAGAGCCGAAACGCTAAATATCAGCACTTTTATTTTTTTTTTAACCTCCGGGACCACCGTTAAATATTGCTTCAGAGAATGTGATAGATTATTTGTAGCGTGTGAAAATGCCAAGACTGACCGGGATTCGAACCCCGTACCTCCAAATAAAGGGCCGAAACGCTAAATATCAGCACTTTTATTCTTTTTTTAACCGCCGGGACCACCGTTAAGTATTGCTTCAGAGAATGTGATAGATTATTTGTAGCGTGTGAAAATGCCAACACTGACCGGGATTCGAACCCGGGACCTCCAGATGAAAGCCCGAGTCGCCACTCGCGCCACGGAGGCCGACAAATATGAGCACCTGATTTGTTTTTTTACATTACAATTAAGTGTTTATAAATTTACTGTTGATAGCTGCATTTGCAGTAATTAATTTTTGAAGGTATGAAGGTGATTAAAATAAGATGCTAAATTTTAATATATATAAAACATTTGTAGCTTAATAGACATAAAAACGTAAGACACGTAATTCCGTTCTTAAATTAAAAATACTGTGGTTTTGGACTTTATTATTAGGCAATGAATGTTAGATTATATTTTTTTTACATATATAAAAAAAATAAAGAATTGATTTTCTAGTTAAGACATTATTGATGCAATTAAGGATTACGAGAGAAGAGATCAGGAATTATAGTCTAGTTACTTACATATTTGTGAAGTATTGCATAAAATTATGAAATATGGAAGTAAAAATAAAATGATATAAATAAATATATTACATTATTTATAATATATTTTATATTATATAATATACTCAAATAATTTGTTGTAAAAACACGAATTGTTTTTTCTCACATTTTATTGCTTCTGTTTTTACTTTATGCCCATAAATTTATTGGTCAATGAAACATCAGTTCTTTTTTTTTTTTTTAGAAAAGAAATTTTATATAATCGTCATTATTAATAAAAACAATGTGTTATCATCTATCTTTAGTAGTTAAAAATTGAGCTGAGATGTTACGTAATTTTTGTTAAATGATGTCATTAATTACTTCTTTTTGATTATGTTTTTTTATAATATTTCTCATTTGTTTTAAAGTTAATGTTACATACGATTATTTATTTCACGACAAAACTTGATGAGTTGAATGTTATAAAGAATGTATTACTTTGAAAAAGTATATAATTCACGTAATAATATTTTTTATTGAAAAGATTGGGTTGAGTATAATAATTAATGTTATTATAAAACAAATCATTCATTTTTTTTTTTTTTTTTTTTTTTTTTAATAAGCTTCTATTAAAACAGATAACGAATTTTGCGGCGAAAACTGATTATTTATTTTGAACTGAATTAAAATTTTTATATAAACTTAATTTGTAAATATTTTAAATTGATAAAACTAAATATTAATTTTAGTTAGTAATTCAGTGAAACACCAAAAAACGTTTGTGCATATTTGATGATTCTGAAAAATAATTAAAAATAAAAACATTCAATTTGCTTTAGAATTATAAAAGTTTTATAAGGTACAATTTTTTTAAATATATTTTTCAGAAAATATTATATATTATTTATATGTAGATCTCGCCACATCTAACGCAGTGTTCATCTTAACTCGGTTGCTTCTAATATTAACTTTATAACCTTATCGAAAACTTGTTGTTCTGTCAATTTTATATCAGTCGGTGAGGAGCGATGAGTTAGTGATCAAAAGTTTCTTTCACTCTAATATGATGCGATGAAGCTTTCTACTGAATATGATGTTGAAATTCGACAAATTTCATACTTGTTAACTATACAAGCTAAATTTCTGAAATAATTAAGCATGTTTTAATAAAATTCTTCAATTAAAACGTTTCTTCACAGCTTACATTTGAAATTTTATTGATTTTCTCAGTAACGAATTTGTTAATCTATAAAATTACATGTATTTATATAAGAAACAACATCATCAGTAGGCATCTAAGTTTTTACTCCAAGAGTATTAACGTCAGAATTTTGTAACTCTTATTTATAAACTTAAATAGGTAACTTATAATCTTACTACTCAAAAACATACTACCAATCATTGTAATAACCTTATCTAATCTTACTACTATTAGTAGTAAGATTAGATAAAAAAAACAATTGATTTTATTAAATCAATTGTTTTTTTTTCAACACTGTTAGTACATCTATGATCAGTTCACACAATACCGTGGTATTACACATTCGTGTCGAGAAGTTATCCATTTGTATTCCTCCAGTGAGTTGGATAAGTCCGTCGGATTTGGATGTTTCAATCTCGTTGGTGTTTCCTTTTCAGTCAGTTTTACAGTTTCTAGATGATCATGGTTTTTACTTTACGTTTGCATGTAATTTGTAAATATTTTTACTTATAAAACAATTAATTCTTCATGAATTCTGGGAATGTTAATCAATAGTTAAATTTTATCTCAAAACTTTACCGTATTAACTGCTAGAACATTTTATACTTTCACATTCAGGAATGGACTAATATTGATGGTTTTATGCAGAACATATCCACCAGAAAATAAAGTTAAAGTATAATTTCTACCAATATGCAATAATTTCTTTGTTATTGGTTTAACCTTATCATTAATTTAGATCCTAAGAATATAAAACATTGAGTATTTTAAATCCTATAAGCTTTGATTCTGAACAAATATTTGGTTGCATAACCAAGTGACTTTATATTTAAATTGATCTAGTAACTTTGGGCAACAGAATGCTACCTTAAAAGAGTGAAGTTAAAAAATCTTTATCTCCCGTATATGAGTGATGTTTATGCAGTTATTAAATATTTTTCCGTTTCATCTCGAGCTGTCCGGTGCTACGATCTAGTGGGTGCTAGCGCTAACCGGAAGATGAGGCTCGTACTAATATTCTACGTTAGAATCCCGCTCAGTGCGGTCGAATTTTTCATTTCGTCCGAATGGACAATTAGTGTTAGTTATATTCTACGTCAGGATCCCGCACAGTGTGTTTTAATTCAGTCCAAGGGGACTCGTAGTTTCTTGATAATGTTCAAGTTCAATTACGACTAAAGAGTCATACATTCTTAAGTTTAATGTAACTATTGTAATTCAATTAAAATGTCAAGGGTGACAACAAATTAAATATAACGATTCAAGAAGAACGTAGCGTTACTTCATTTCATCATCTACCATCTCATCAAAAAAATACAGTTCACACTAGCTCTTAAATTTACCAAATATTGTTAACAAAAAAAAGTACAAGTAATGAAGTAACAGATATTGAAGATTAATAAAGTATGATGAATTAAACGATGATTTCATTAGTTTGATGTTAAATAGAAAAACAGAAAATTACTATTTTGAGAGTTGGAATAAAAATGTTAGGCTGTACGATCCGATTGATATTTTGCTGGCAAGAAAAGTCTGAAACAATTATATAATTCAAAAAGTTCACATTTTAATACTAAAAAATTAGTGAGTATTTATGATAGTACCTTTCTATTAAAAAACAAACAGACAGATTTATTTTGAAATAGATATCATTTTTATGACAACTAGAAAATTTTACGATAGCTAAAATTTCTTGAAAATCTTATATTTCATTGCATTGGTAAGCTAATGTAATAGTTAAATTAATTCCATTTTATAAAAGTAAGGGATGGACAAAACTTTTTAGATATAGAGGTTCCATCAAGAAATGAATAATGAACATTTATAATATTTTGTTAATTGTAAACATAGGCCTTTTTACGAAGTATTAATAATAAACATTTTATGATATATTATAAACAAAATTATACCACATTCACTTATTATCTACGTAGACAATTCGATTCGATTAATTAAATGCTGAAAAGTCTAACCGGCAGAAAACATGGACAGTGGCTGTTATTTGGTAAGATAAAATTGAACTAAATGTAAGACAAAAAATTAAATACAAATTAAAAAATTAAGTATAGCATAAATGCAGTTAAAAACAAAAGCTACGTTACTTGATAATTTTTTTAACATAGCAATATGATTAATTGTTGAAAAAAATAAGCAAGTTTTTAAAAAGACTGGATAATTTTAAAAAGGTGATAGTGCTGGACCAAACGACACATTAGATAAATAATTATATCTTGAACAAAACTTTGGATAATGGGAAAAACTATGTATTAAAATAGACAGAATCAATAAAACAATATTAAAATTAATCACTAACTCAGAAAAATACCATTTTATAACGAATAAAACACCGTCAAGTATCACCAAAGAATTTTTTGGTTGGAGATAAATTTACCAAAACGAAAAGTCAAACGTATAAAAATATTTAAGAAAGTTTTTTTGAGAGGGAAATCAATGTATTACGGTAAAATAAATGATCTTTTTTTTTGAAAATCACAGTGTTATTGCAAATAAGCAAACTCTAAGAGCCACTAACAGATATAACTTTCAAATAAGAAAAAATTTAATTTGAATTGAGAAAACTGATGAAAATATTAGAAGATTGTGGATAATACTTTTGGAAAAAATTGAATGAAATATTACAAAATTAGTTTATAGGATATATTAAATCAGATTAGTAAAGTTCGCTCAGCCTCGAGGAAAAATATTAACATAACGAAACCTATAGGATCCAGTAGTTTAGGATAATATGAATCTTATGACTTATCGGTTAGAAATTACTGTTTGGACACTCGTAGTAATAAAAAATATTCTGAAGGGTACATTGATTTATAATCAGTTCTTTTAGAAAAAGGTATAATTGGTTACATGGCAACGAAATTTAACGCTAAGACTATAGAGGATAAAGAAGAAAACAATCACGTTGTAGAATTAAGTTTCAG
Organism: Lycorma delicatula; assembly: GCF_047948215.1. Lineage (NCBI taxonomy): Eukaryota > Metazoa > Arthropoda > Insecta > Hemiptera > Fulgoridae > Lycorma > Lycorma delicatula. The sequence continues at coordinate 37,849,496 of NC_134455.1, forward strand.
GGTAGATAACTGATAACTAAATGATGCATAATATAGTTTTTTTTTCAAATTGTGATTGAAATAGACGGATTATACAGTTAAGTATGGATTAGATATCTATGATAGAGTGCAAAAATATTGGTGAGGTAATGTTTAAGGCAAAATACATTTTAATAATGCGTACATTAGTTTTCCAAAAAAATGCATTAAAGAAAAATTAAATCAGTTGAAAGGAGATTAAAATTTTTGGATTGGAAAAACTTGAAGAACTTTATTTTTAAAATAAATTTGTAAGTATGTTCGTTTACAGATTAATGATTTAATTATTCTTCTTCTTTTATTTTCGTTCACCTTGCAAATTCTAAAAAATAATGTTTTATTGTTCAATTTTTTAGTAGTTGACAATTTTTTTAGATCAACAGCTAATGAGTAACTTTTTTACTCCCTTTTTATTAGTTGGAGCCAATTAATTTTCCGCTTCTACATAAGATTAATGATTTGATTATTTCCGTAAAATTATTTTATTGCCTAGGAGTTACACGTTCCTTATATTCAGTTATCTTAGGAGAACAAATTTCCAGCGATTATTGCATTTTATTTGCTAAGCTCAGCTTATACTATTAAATGAAGTTACAAATTATTTCGATAAATTTAATTAATGAGTTTATTAAACACTAAAAACTCACATCGGTTATCGTAAAGAAATAAAGTGTTTTTTTGTAAAAACTTGCTATTGTTTCAGTAAAAAAAATATTATTAATATATATTTGCTCGTATACAGAACAATTAGTTTAACTAGTCATGCATCAAAAATCATAACTAGAATTCTATAGAGGAGAATTGAGAGGAGAGTGGAGGAAATCTTAGGAGAAGACCAATTTGGTTTCAGGAAAAACATAGGGACAAGGGAAGCAACCTCAGATTAATAGTAGAAGGAAGATTAAAGAAAAACAAACCGACATACTTGGCGTTTATTGACCAAGAAAAGGCATTCGATAACGTAGACTGGAATAAAATATTCAGCATTTTAAAAAAATTAGGGTACAAATACAGAGATAGAAGAACAATTGCTAACATGTACAGGAACCAAACAGCAACAGTAACAATTGAAGAACATAAGAAAGAAGCCGTAATAAGAAAGGGAGTCCGACAAGGATGTTCCCTATCTCCGTTACTTTTTAATCTTTACATGGAACTAGCAGTTAATGATGTTAAAGAACAATTTAGATTCGGAGTAACAGTACAAGGTCAAAAGATAAAGATGCTACGATTTGCCGATGATATAGTAATTCTAGCCGAGAGTAAAAAGGATTTAAAAGAAACAATGAACGGCATAGATGAAGTCCTACGCAAGAAATATCGCATGAAAATAAACAAGAACAAAACAAAAGTAATGAAATGTAGTAGAAATAACAAAGATTGATCGCTGAATGTGAAAATAGGAGGAGAAAAGATTATGGAGGTAGAAGAATTTTGTTATTTGGGAAGTAGAATTACTAAAGATGGACGAAGCAGGAGCGATATAAAATGCCGAATAGCACAAGCTAAACGAGCCTTCAGTAAGAAATATAATTTGTTTACATCAAAAATTAATTTAAATGTCAGGAAAAGATTTTTGAAAGTGTATGTTGGAGTGTCGCTTTATATGGAAGTGAAACTTGGACGATCGGAGTATCTGAGAAGAAAAGAAGAGGTATTGCGGCAAATAGATGAAGAAAGAAGCATTTGGAAAAATATAGTTAAAAGAAGAGACAGACTTATATGCCACATACTAAGGCATCCTGGAATAGTCGCTTTAATATTGGAAGGACAGGTAGAAGGGAAAAATTGTGTAGGCAGGCCACGTTTGGAATATGTAAAACAAATTGTTAGGGATGTAGAGGGTATACTGAAATAAAACGACTAGCACTAGATAGGGAAACTTGGAGAGCTGCATCAAACCAGTCAAATGACTGAAGACAAAAAAAAAATTAAATAAAAAAATTTGCTCGTACGTGAACTACTACATTTCGCCGTCTGATGTAGAATACATTTAGCTCAAACGTAATAGTTTACATGATGTACACTTAAACGGATTTTACATCAAGCTCTTGAACTAATATGAACCTGTTGGAAAAGAAAATTTCTACATACAATTAGATTAATAGGCTGATAGATTACTTTGGAACTTAAGTATTTTCAGTACATAAGTGCCTAAAACAACGCCGGTTGCTTTGAATTAAGCTATGTTCTAAACCTCATTTAAAAAGTAGGGTTCACTCATTTGATATTTTTAAATGCGATTATCCAATAATTCCATAAATTTAAGGGTGTATTCACTAGGAAACGGTAAAAAGTAATTTTTGTAATAATTTCTGCTGATTTGTCTCTCTGTGGAAAATACAAATAATGTAAAGAAAGTCGATGGAAAATAAAGCATTCTGAATTAAATAATGTAGTAAAGAGCATTGAATACTTAAATTTACTCGTTTATATATATAATTCAATAATTCTCAGTCAAGTAAACTTTCGGAGTAAAAGAAGTTTTCATAAGGAACTTTCAGAGATAGTACAAAATTAACACGTAGGTATCAGGTTTTTATAGTATATTAAGTTTTATGCAATAATCTAGTAAAACAAAAGGAAGAAAACTGGAATAAAGATATAGACAATATTTGAATATAACAAAAAATTTGGTTGAATTCGTTCAATTATGACCGACGCCGACAGGAAAAGAGATACCTCTGTTGAACTGCATTTTTAAAATATCAAAAATTTATCATTTTCTAAGTGAAGACAAAGGTTACATTACCTGAAACAGGCAATTGGAAAAAGAAATGAAGGCGAAATAAAATATTTTGGAATTTACAATATCACACATAACCGTATGAATAAAGAATAAGATAAATGAAATTAAATCATGACAAAAAACTACTTTCTCTGTCATTTTGGAAAGAATTTGTTAAAGATAAATCAAATCACACGATTCGAACTATGATTTCTAGCGGTGCTCTCTTTTCGTAGCCAGATTTCAGTTAATTTGTATGGAGTATATTTTTTAGTAAATAAATGCGTTTATTTTAAATTACGCAGTATAGTATGCACACCTGCCATTATTAATTGATGAATTGAATTGCGATCATTAATACGTTTCACAAAATGAGTTTCTATTTTTATTGTAACTTGACTTCTTTTCTCAGTAAGATAGAATCTATGAAGATATATTTTATTACAATTATAAGCAATTCTGAACTCTGAAAAATTACACTACATGTTTAATTTACGTTTAATAAAATTTTTTTTTTTTCAAAATTGGTACAATGCAGTGATCGGATGTCATAAAACATACATAAATAATTATTTTACTTATAAAATACCGATATCCTTTTTATTTAAATGGGAAATTTTGATTACTGTATAATATATTTTCTGACTTTCTTATATTAAGAAATTACTTTTCTTTCCGAATGTAGGTTACGTTGTGAATTGAAATTTCATGAAAAATGTTTCTTTTCAAATGAAGACGAGTAGAAACCCTAAGATCTGCAGTTTGGGGATGATCAATTTGTCACCAGAAAGGGTAAGGGGGTAAAGATGTCTCAAGAGGAGGGGGTGTGCTCTGGATTGAATAATTTTATTCGAAGAGAATTTATTACCGCCATTCTCATGTCTCAGGCGTCATTAACTTCAGGGTTGCGTAGTTGTAAGGATTGGAGGTGGTGGTTGTCAAAGAGGGAGAAATGAAAATGCTGAGAAGATCTTTCTCTCACTCATCCCAACTTTTTCCTTCTCTTACAAATATCATTTTATCACTCTCTCTCTTCCTCTCTTACATCGAGAAGTAATTCTCTCACACCCCCAGCTATCTTCTTTCTCCCTTCTAAAATCCTTTCTTAAACATATCCAACCGGCGCCAATTTATCCATTTCTAAATCAAGATGAAGCTAAAGATTACTAATTTTAATAATCACAGTAGTGATGATCACGTTGCTACGAAAGTTAATTATTATAATTATCACAAAGATAACATAGTTTTAAAAAAAACACAGCCTTTTTATATATTTCAACCGTAACTGTGTCCACTGTTCATTTTATTCCCATGAATTTATTATCTTCGTTGTTGAATCCGTTAGCTAAATATATATTGTAAATTAAAGCATGTATTTAAACAGGACGTAAATTATAGACTCCGTATCAGTTTAAGTTGAATACAGGATAATACTAATTTTATAAACATAACGTGTTTAAAAAATTCATAAAAATTCTGTAAACATACATTATATTATATTACAATATAAAAACATTTCTGCCATGAGTATATACTCCAACTATTCACATATTAATTTAAGGTATGCTGACCATTCGTACCGGGTATTGCGTTTATGTAAGTCCAGTGACAGATGCTGAAGGGTAGTAAATAACTCAGCTTATCTTTGTAAATATATTTTTGACTGTTTAAAAAGGAATCGATTCATTTAATTACTGTAAAATAAAGAATTTCTAAACTGTGATGTTTCAAAGCATGGAGCATTCGACCGGCATCAAAATTAGTAAGGACGTAATAAAAATTATAATACTGTTAATAAAACTCATATTTAAAATTTTACAATTTTGTAATATTGAAAGAAATCAAACCAACATATATCACCGCCTTGCGTGGGTGGTCGACCTGGCACGAGGGCAGATTATTGGGCCATCTCAGCGTTGTTGAAGAAGATGCCCTGGGCGGGCCCGATCCTTCGATCGACCTCACTGAGGGCTGGTCAGGTTGTTTCTGGCAATACCTGTGCAATCGATTTGGCCGGTGGGTCAGTGAACGTAGGCAGACTGAATTATTTGGTGTTAGTGGACTCATCGGAGGGTGAGGAACGTTTGTTCAATCGCTTGATGGAATCAGCTCTGTTGGTATTGGGTGAGAATGCCAATGCCTTTTTTTCTTCGCCTCACGACAGGGGATGGGGTTTCTTTTATATCGAGTGACTGAATGTGTGGTTCGGAGGCGCTCTTGTAAGTCCGGACGCACACAAATATGTCATCAGTGGGTCACTACCCACTGATGACTCTCGGTGAAAAAGCCAGCAGAGCCAATAACCGTGACAGTGGTGATGAAGGTGGCAGCCCGCATATATGAGGATCTCCTTCGCACTGTAAAGGACTCCATGTTGCCGGGCAAAACAGATATACACTCAGCGCGTCGGGGTCAGGGATGTGGCCTTCACATCTGAGTTACGGACACTAGAGGCGCTGCTAAGCAGCTACGCCGGCAAATTTTTGACAAGGTGGAAGGCACGGCAGTTACGGCCGATAGGGGCATTCAAAGTGTTCACTTGCTCATAAAGGAGGTAGATGCCGTTACCCCGAGGTGGATTTTGAGCGTGATATCGTGACGCCTGGAGACTCACATACGATATATGTCCTCTTCCTGCGGTACTTGGGGATACTAAAGTGGCACCGATGGCTGATGGAGATCAGCTGAGGAACGTTGCTATAAATGTTGGGGGATTGGGCACCAGGCTGGGTCCTGTGGCTTGCCCGATAGGTGAGAACGTTGTTTTAACTGTGGGATTGCGGACTATCTACGTAAGGATTGCCCAACAGAAGACAAATATACCCGTTGTAATTCTCGGAGGCATTCT